>NC_062965.1:18951205-19086754 GCF_023119035.1 Salvia hispanica | reverse complement strand
AAGCCGCCCCCAGTATTCATTCCTGTTTTGGTTTTTTAATATATTTAGTGATTGATTCAAAGTTTTGATTATACCCAAAAGTAGAATTATTTATTTCATTTGTGTGGTCAATTTGATGCTTACATCAAAACAGTGGGATTCGTGGACCTAATAAACAACAAAGATTTATTCACTGAACAATTCTTGTTTATTTACCCAAAAATTATTTATTCCCTATTTTTTTCTTATTTAAATACTCCCTTTTTTAAATGGCACAAAATAGGCTAAAGGACATCTATGACTTTTTAGTTATCTACTCTCAAAGACTTACTCTAAATGTACCATTTTATTATTTTATTTAGATAGTTAATTGTACAACAAATGCATAGTAACTTTATAAATTATTCTCATATGGTTAAAACTTATAATCATGAATGAAAATTACTATACTACTAATATGATGAAGATATTTAACAACAACTAATAAGAAATTAATATCTCAAGTGATAGTAATGATATTTGTGTGGTGACTTCAATGATGAGATTTTCAGCTTTATCTTGTTGGATGACGTGGCACATTAAAGAAACTAAATAAGATTCTTGATGACATGGCGGCTTCATGTCCATAAGAAGGATTGAGGCACGTGAAAATCAGCTGGTCCACTTCATTATTCTGACTAGGATTCTGGGGCCCACTTGAGGATCAGCAAGTGAAGGGGACAGCAGTATGGGCTGTTGTATTCGGATTCAATCCAATCATAGCTTCTGAAGCCCATGTGATCTTGTCCTATTATATGTATCCCAACCTCAATTGACTTCCTCACTTCAAAACAATTTCCTTTTAATTTGCATCTTAATATTTATAATATTTTCGATTAACACGTTTAAAATAATAATTTAAGAGAATAAATCACAAAAGCCCGATTAAACAAATAAATTTTGGGGAAAAAATGAATCTTCCTTGAAGAGGGAGACTAATATTGTCAAAGTGTATGTGATCAATTGTCTTACTTTGACAAGGCTCTAGTTTAAAAAGTTGTGAAAAAAGTGAGTAGAAAATGTTAGTAGAATAAAAGTTATATTTTTAAATACTACTGTATTAACTAAAAAAGGTTTATTTATAGAAAATAGAAAAAGTAAATGAGACAAATATTTGCAAATAGATGAAAAAAAAGGAATATGAGATAATTATTTACCAAATTCTCCACCGTTGAATCCACCATAATTCAATAATTTTCTCAAAAGTAAAACACGTATTTTACTCGCAACACATTCTACCTACTTAATCAACCAAATTGTTAAATATTTGTCAATCAAAACATAACAAATAAATAACGGATAGAGAAACTAGTACTCCATCAGTCCCAATTTACTTGAAATACTTACTGTATTTTTCTTCATAAGACATCCCACTTAATTGGAACATTTCATAAAATGAAAGTAGTGCTCTATTTATTTTATTCTTTTTAAAAACATCCCTCTTAATTGGAACATTTCATAAAATGAAAGTAGTGCTCTATTTATTTTACACTACGTAAAAAATTAAATGAACAGAAAATGAATAAATGAGTGGCACATGAGTATTTATGAAGATTGGGTGTAATCAAGATGAGAAATTAAATGATTGAGTGGAATCTTGATAGATGACATGTCTAAATAACAACCCGTTATTTGATTCGGGGTAGGAAAGCAAATTGGGACAGCTTTCTTCATACTTTATTAAAAATGTGTGGATGCTAAAGAGATAGGATTTTGATGCTCTGAATTGGGACTGGAATCCAATTTCTGATGCATGTTCCTTTTTTTGGAATTGTATTTGTATTTCTATCATCTACCAACTACCTCTAGCAAGTTCCTATATCCGTTAGAGCATCCACTGTAGGTGGACAACTTTTGGTGGACAACTTTTTTCCATAACCCCATTTTATTTATCCACAGCAACAAAAAAAAAAAGTATCCGCAACAATAGCGGACACTTTTTAGTGGACAAATTTCACTTTATTGTTTTTGTTGTATATTTTAATTCAATTACAATTAAAATTATCGGACTATAAATAATAAGAGAACGAGATAATAATAAAATTAAAAATTGCGATGAGACCAAATATTCGTTGTATTCATGGATACCGGAAAATTACACAACGAACATTTTAAAAAAAACATACAAAAACAAATAAAAACACCGCCACCATCTACTCGGTGGCGGAGTCGGAAACCTCTGCCTCATCGTCGTCGCCCGCTCCCTCCGGCGCCGCCGCCCCCCCGTCGCCCCCGGTGTCCCCCCTGGACCAGTCAGCCCCAGCTCCTCTCTGATCCTACACATCAGCTCATAGTATATCGACTTGGTGATCGGGTCGGTGGCCGACTCGTAGAAACGACAGTTATCTTGCAGTTGTTTCATCATCAATTGCACATTCAGGTTCCTGTTCAAGACCGCATGGGCCCCATGGTCCACGGGCTGAGCTCCAGAAGGCGCCTGCGCGCTGCCGCGATCCCGGGCCCGGGCGCCGGGCTAGCGGGAGGAACCTGCGGACATCCGGGCGCTGCGGATGCTGGGCCTTAACTTGCCCCGGAGGGCGTGAGCGCCTGGTGTGTGTATCAGAAGGCTCCTCCACTTGCAGGCGTCGTTGAGGTCGATTGAGTGTCCACCGCTGCTGCTGCTGTAGTAGTGCCCGGCTCTGTTGCGTCTGTTGCGCTTCGCCGCGTGACCAGATCGGCCTTGACTCTGCACAGATGGCCTTGAATTTCGGGCAGTTCTCGAGAACGCGAAACTCCTCCCAGTGGTTGAACTTAGGCTTATATAGCGCGTTGTATTGGGACACGGAGAGAGCCTTCACGTCGGCTTCGTTGCGGCCACTCTCAGCGTTGATAAGGTTGTTGCCGTAGATGCTTCGCCGAACTTCTTGGTGGGTGTCGAGAATCCTCCCAAACTTTTTCCATTTGCTATTCCGCGTCACGCGGTTTAGCGCCTCTCGGCTTGAACTCATTGTAGGTTAACAAAACGCGCTTTCAAAAGCCCATCTCGGTCTGATCGGTGCCCCGACACAGGGGTCTGATGTGACGGCATCCCATGCCCTCGCCACAGCAATCGACTCGTCTTTGGTGTAGTACCCGCCCCAACTTGCTACCGCCGACTCGCTACCGCCGCTGCCGCTGCCATCAGCCCGGACTCATCAACCCCATCATCTGCTCCAGTGTGAACCTATCGAAATCAGACAAAGGAGTCTGGGTGCGCTGGAAAGAGTGAGAAGGGGTATCCGGTCGCGGATGGTTGGGCGAGTCCATAGTCGGTCGATAATCTCCAAACGCCGAACGACCCAAATTCCTCTGAAGAAGACTGACCCCGATATTGGCTTTGTTGCCACGGCGGGGATGTCGGTGACCACGACTGGAATGGAGGGACTGGGACTCGATCCCGGGGGGTGGGACTCGATCCCCACAGCTGAGATGGCTGGGAAGAAGGATAGCATCCGTATCCCGATTCCTTTTCCGTGCCGGGTGAATCTTCGTCTCTCCCGTGCATCTCGGTAAAATCTAGGGTTGTGAAATTGAGGATGGAGTGAAAATGGGTGTGGAGTGGAAGACAAATTGGTGGGTATTTATTTAAATAAGCCAATAAATTAAATAAAAATTCGAAAAAAAAAAAAACCCGGCGGTCCGCCGCGGCGGTGTTGCCGCGCAATAGGTAGGCGCGGCGACCGCCGCTTTTCTCTCTCCAGCGGCCCGTCCTCGCCGCAAAGCCGGCGATCTTCCGTCCGCCCCAGCCCATTCGTCCGCCCCCGGGGCGGACGCGACTCCAGCTATAGCCCGCCGCGGCTAAGCCGGGAAGGGGGCAGCCGGCGCGCCGCCCCTATAGTGGGTGCTCTTACATCCTAGGTGGACCTCATCAATTCAATAGCTACTTCATGAACTTAGTGACTATTTTTCTTACTAATTTCGACATTTTCAAGGGTGAGACAACTGATTTAAGAATTCGAGATTAATCCATACTAAAAGTTAAATATCGATTATCTGGCGTTTGGTTAAAGATGGATGAGTATGTGCCACTCAACCATACCTTGGGTTAATTGGACTCTATTTTGATTTATTGTCTAATATATAAAAATGTTTAGATGTTGTGTTGTTGCCATCTCAAGTGGCTTTGTACACATTATACCGAGTGGATTATGTAAAGGATGCACTAACCGTGATGTAATTTGTCTTGCGGAAAGATGGTTTTTCTTGACTAATTTTCATTGTAATTTCCATTTCATTTATTGTTGTTTTTTTCCTTTGATTACAAAAGTTAGAGTACCGCGTGTATATGGTTTCAGAATTTTACCCCAATATTTTTTACCGTTCTTAGAGAGAGAAGAATTGTAACATCGTTAACTCAAACATACATAGTATTTATCTTCATCTTTACATAGTTTATTATTTTTAGTAGAGAAATATGAAGGATTGTTTTAAACATATTTTTCAAAAATGTCAACACTTAATGTAGTCTCTTTATTATTGTCCAAATAATTGTGTTTGTCTCAATTCAATTTTAAATATGTTTAAGTTAATGTCTTTAGGTGTAAAATGAATTGAGGAGTATATATTTATTGAATTTTTATTACATAGTAGTATATTTTTCTATTTTAAATCGTATATAATTATATTGTTTCCTATTTTAATTAATCGATTAACAATTTAAAATTGTATGACAAAAAAATATTCCGTCGTGCATCACACGTGGGTTAAGACTAGTGCTATATAATGTGACACTTGCATTACTACTTTATTTCTTAACTTATTACACCTATATAGTAGGAATATTTGATATCATCTTCAAAGCATACGGTTTAAGCATCATATTAGAGAAAGGGAGACACCGTGTGCACGCCCGAACACCGTGACACGTGGATCGAACCCGACCCGGATCTCAGTTTAACCCACCAGTAAGAAGGATGAAGGGGAAGGCAAAGAAACAAACAAGGACGAGGAAATCATCTGGCAGATGTGGCTGCCGCAGAGACAAGTGATGGCTTAAAGGAGAGAACGTGCTCGGTGCTGGTGGAGGAGAACGGGGTATGAGCACACCGTGAGGGTGCACGCATAATAGGTTTTGTCTCAAAGAAAACAACCATACATAATTTAAGGCAAAACAAAAAATATGAGAGAGAAGTTATGTTAATATTACTTTCAATTGGCATCTCCGATTACATCAAAAAAACTCGAGCGTATATATATATATATATAATATATTCGCATTATGCTAGAGAGTATTGTGAAACAGCAATTTCCTGAGATGACAATTCACAGAAAGACTGGAGCCATTACAAGAGTGATCGTAGCCAACATTTTGATGAGAACATGAAGAGAAGGTCCTGCTGTGTCTTTAAATGGGTCTCCCACTCTGCAAAAATAGACAAAGTTCGTAACTCGTTACACCATTCTTTACTCGTCTCGCAATTTCAACACGGCCTAGTGAGTTGACGTGACATGCCTCAATAGAGCCGGCCAGACACAACCAACTCGGTGACCAAAACAGATTGATGGTGAAATTATTGTAAAGTTTCAAAGGTCGTGTGAAAATTACGAGGGGCTTGAAAAACCATGAAGTTTGGTCAAATTCTGGGTCATCGTGAGATAATTACAAACAAAATCCAAACTTCATGGTTTTTCCTGCGGTTTTTTCAAGTTGCGGGAAAGACTAGAATTTGAATGAATATCATGGTTTTCCGACAATTTGACCAAGTTACGAAACGGGTGAAAGTGCGAAACTTGAAACATGAATGCGAGCAACTTACGTATCACCGGTAACAGCGGCTTTATGGCACTCACTCCCTTTGCCTCCCAGAGCTCCTGTCTCTATGTACTTCTTTGCATTATCCCAGGCACCTCCAGCAGTGTTGAGGAAAAGGGCCATAAGGATGCCAGAAACTGTGGCAAACATCAACATCGATGCCACGACTTTTGCCCCGAGGAGTGGCTGGCCTGTGTAGTAGCCTAGCACCCGGAACACGATACCTACAAGGGAGAAAAATTCTAATGGTTTATCTATCGAACGCTTAGACCATCACCTCTCAACAAGACACAAGGTTTTTGACACCAGTTGCGGAAATAAAAGATGGTAACCTCATGAATTTATATACATATATCACAAAAATAGATAAAGTGCCAAAATTTTATGGACTTGTAGATTCCAAGAAGAGTACAGAGGAAGCAAGAAGTTACCAACGACTATGGGTGATATGATGGCCAGCACTCCAGGTTTAATCATCTCCCTTAAAGAAGCAGAGGCAACTATAGATACACACCGACCATAATCAGGTTTCTCCTTGTAATCCTGACATGGATAAGTAAGGTATTGAGCAACGTAGTGATGGAAAAAACTGTACAAGCTATTTTGAGAGATCGAATTACTGTACGAACCATGATCCCAGGCCTCTCAATGAACTGTCTTCTTACTTCATTGACAACCTCCTGAGCACTTCGACCAACCGCGGCACAAGCCCAAGCACTAAATAGAAATATAAGCATAGAGCCCAGAAGTCCTCCAATAAACACTTCAGGAATGGCAATATCAACCTGTAATAGTTCGAGATGATATGAAACTAATAGATCCTAACAAGAGTTCTTCGATTCAAACTTCCCCTGTTTCATAGGTATAAAAAGAAATAGCAAGACTTAGAATGCTTACCTGATGAAATTTTACTTGTGCAAATGAACCTACTTCATCCATGTATGCACTAAACAGAAGAAAAGATGCTAATGCTGCAGAACCAATTGCAAATCCCTTGGTCGTGGCCTTTGTAGTATTCCCAACCGCATCAAGCACATCAGTAATTTCACGTACACTTTCAGGCTGTGACATTAGTTTGCACATAACATTAGACTTGCTTGAAAAGTAATCTAAAGGCTTGTAAACATCTTAAGATCATTTCGAGTACCTGCTGACTCATTTCAACAATTCCACCAGCATTATCAGCTATTGGACCAAACATATCCATCGTCAGGACATAAGCTGCGGTGCTGAGCATTCCCATTGTGGCAACAGCCGTCCCAAACAATCCACCAGTTGGACTTCCAGACTCATCAACCAAACCCGAAGTCTGGCCCAGCCAATAAGCTGAAACGATGGATACGCTTATAACAAGAACGGGAAGAGCTGTTGATTCAAGACCTAAACTAACTCCTGCAATAATATTAGTTCCATGACCAGTGGAACTAGCAAGAGCTAATGTGCGCACAGGCTCATGCTTGTAGTCGGTGTAATACTTTGTGATGCAGACGAAGAGGTAAGCTGTAATGATCCCAACCAAACCACACAAGGCAAAGTTCAGCCATGCAGAAGGTGCTTGTTCCGTGTATAACATCCAGCGTGTGGACTGCAAAATATGTGCCATGACCAAATTGAACAAGTAAAAGAGTGCACCAGAAAATAAGCATGCACAGAAGCACAAATTAATTCTACAGGCAACAAAAACAGAACTAATAATCCAAAAAGAAGAAAAACTTCTTACCAAACCGAAAGTCACAACTGCTAACAATATTGTTACAGAATATCCTTTCTGCAGAATTGCCATTGGATCCTCTAAAACACCAATCGCTCCAGATCCACGTGTATTGCGAATAGAAAAGATCCCAACTGATGATATCACCAGGTCGAATGAGTGAACAACCAGAGGAAACAGAATAAAACCAGATGGATCTGCACGTGAATAACATCAAGAATCAGTTATTATAATTCAGCAAGAAAAACATATACTAATATGGTAAGGTCATTACATCATTACTAGATATCTAGATAAATGAATTGATCGCGTACCTTCAATTTTGCAGCGCTGTGCCATTGTACCACCAAGTATCATTGCACTAATTATTTCTGCAGCAATACTTTCAAACAGATCAGCACCTCGAGCAGCACAGTCACCAACATTGTCTCCAACCTTTAATTTGTCAACGATAAGAAATAAATATCAATCAATATGAATTAAGAGGTAATCCGAATATATATTATCACATACATGATAAAGTAAACACCAAAAATGGCGTGCAATGAGGGCCAAAGTAATTTTTTGGACCATTTTTTGTGCTGCTCACAACAACAGCCACAATTTCCAAATGCTTTTTATGATGAGAGAATAAAGAGAGGAAATCCCCCATACCAAATCAGCAATGACAGCAGGATTTCTTGGATCATCTTCAGGAATACCCTGCTCCACCTTTCCAACAAGATCGGCTCCAACATCAGCCGCTTTGGTATATATACCACCACCCAACTGCGCAAAAAGTGCGACAAAGGAAGCTCCAAAACCATATCCAACAAGAAGAAGAGGCACTGAAAGAGAAAAAATAATGGTTGACTAATGCAGCTAAAATTGTGTTAGAGCAGGAAAAGATCACACAATCCACACACAGAATAACAGCATTTTAGAGTCCATTAAGGTAGGAAGCTCAGGGGTGGGCAACTTACAGTCAGTGATCTTCATGGAACCTGTTGAATCTACACCCAGCCAAACATAAAAGGTGGAATAAAGAATAGCAATACCAAGGACAGCCATTCCGACAACCACCAAAGCAGAAAACCCACCAGCACGAACAGCTATCTGAAAAAAATTCATGCCACTTATAAAATTCAAATGCATTGCAACTAACATGAAGTACACATGTCCAACAAAATATGAGAATAATGCCAAACAAAAGAAAAAACAAAAGAAAAAACAAAAATCAGACACCTGCAATGCTTCTCTTGCAGATCGTCTTGCTGCACTTGAGACTCGAACATTTGCACGTACAGAGACCCACATGCCTACGTAGCCAGCAATACCAGAACAAATAGCCCCGAGAAGGAAAGAAGCAACAGTAATATAAGCAGTTGCTGCCCTGCATCACCACAGGAGAGCAGATAATTCATAGTTAGAAATTTTGTAGCAATGAAGGCTAAAGTGCAGTTATTGTGTGTTTCTGGGTGACTGACCTCCCTAAACCAGAAGATTCTTGCTGTGGGGTTGTACTCCGCAATAGATATATAATCAGGATTACTAATCCTAGTAAAATAGCCATTTTTGAGATGGTTCCATACTGAGTCCTAAAGAAACCTTCAGCACCATCACGAATAGCCTCTGATATCTAGCATGTAAAGCAATAAGATCACGGCAATCAAGAAAAAGAAATCTTCAAAGCTCAACAGGAGAGAATACAGAGAGTCATGCTGGCTAATAAAGCCTGGATGGAATATATTTAAGCTAAAAGGCAGCATGTTATTGCCAGCCAAGTATAATTAACATTATAGATAATTTCTTCTGGGAATTTAGTTGTACATGAATTATAGGTTAATGCAAACATGGAGGCATGTGTCATAACCAATACTTCGGTATGCATCTTGGTGAAATAGGTATAAAATGGCATAAAAGAGCCAAGATAACAAAACTAAATAATACCTGAACCATTTCAGGAGGCCCCTCATCCTTAGATAGTACCCATTTTGTAAGGTATATGGACACGAAAAAACTGACAATGCAAACTGCGTATACAAACACAATAGTTGGCGAGGTAATTGCACCAATATAAAAGAGAACTCCCAGTCCAAGAATCAAAAGCACCAAAAGAACACGGCTGTTTATTCTCATCAGTAGACGAAATATCTGAAGAAAGAACTTACAGTCAGCACTTAAGCAAAGGCGAGTGAGGAAAAAAACATGCAACGATAAGATGTAAAAAACTAATGCAAGAAAAAAAAAAGAAAAAAAAAAGCTTCATTCTTCATACGTTTTACCCATGTAAACATCACCTGTTTATCGGAATAAAAGGACATTCTAAGAGGATCTAGTTAGTTCGATAGAAAACCAAGTTCCTTGAAGAAATAGATGCCAGCTATAGTTTTTAAAACCATTTATAATGGTTTTAGCTTTAGTAAATCCCCAAATACAGATTCACTTCTTGTAGTTACTGTAAATTATGCCATGCCACATTGTAACACAATACTAAAAGGGTACACGCTCTGGTCAGGAGTATGATTTATTCGGTTATCAAACTAAAGTTTATTTTGAATGTGCAACCTATTACAATTTCAAAGTCTCTTTTGCATCCATATGGCCTTAAATCATTAGTCACATGTCAAAGAACATGCAGCTGACCTCATAAAGCAAGATTATTTTCTCAGGAGAGGTATAAATCAATATAATTAGAGCACCGAAAGATACAGTTTGATGATATGTTCTGCTCACAAGATACGTAGGTTGAATAGATGCACTTACCAGTGGAGTGTAGGGTTTAGTACGCATGTTCGGGAATGTCCTTGGCCTTTCCTGGTAAGGCCCCAAGCTCCCTCCCTCCATATCATCATCCATGGCAACACTTTGGAAGGAATTCACCCTCCGTGCTACGGGGAAAGGGATAAACTCTCCACTCTGGGGCAACTCGCCCCCTGAACCCGGTCGCTGTATCTTGAATTTTTTATACTACAGCAGCGAAAGGTAGAAATGCAGCTCGTGAGTTCCGGAATCAAGAATAGCTTCTCCCTTTTATCCCACCACTTCACTTGTCACCACGTGCTCCCCTCTGATGATTCCCTTTCCTGGAAAGCATTTCTAATAAATATCAGCCCTCAGCCAAATCCAAAAATAAATTTTCAGCAAGCTTGCATCAGAAACTCCAATTTTTGAATTTAAGCAACCAACCGTCAAAATGCACATACAAACTAAACATATGAGAAAAAACAAAATCATGCCCAAAAAAGGTAAATGCTTGCAAATAATCCAAGATAGAATATGCATAAATACATCTCTGGATCGAAACGGCACAAACAAGCCACAAATTTCCAGCATTGAGCACAAATCAGATTGCTTATAATTCACCGAAAACTGAAGCACTACATTATGAAACGAGGACCTTCTTAATTGAAGAGAATTAACTGAGTTTATGAGCAATTACTGAATAAGAGAGAATAGATCAGGAGAATACGAGTGATGCGTGATTGGGCGGTAGGGCTCCGGCGACTGAATTCGGGAATCGACGGCAGAATCAGTGTGGTTTCAGGCGTTGAACGGTGGTTTTGTGAGTGTTGGGTTTTACTTTTACCATTTCCGCTGCGACCCGACCAGTATACACACTACCTGTCACGACTGACGACAAAGCCAATTACGTTTCGCCACGTCGTATCCTCCTTCCACGTCATCGGTTATTTTTTGTTTTTGATCACTGGTTGGTTTCATTATTGTGTTTTCAGAAGGTTCTCCTCTAGTTGAAGCAATCACAAAATACACTAAAAAGGATTTATTAAATTGTCTATACTGGATTGTTATCGTGTCGATACAATCAGATTAAATTAATTTGATCACGTAAATGGATTTAATAGTAGATAAGTTTTGGCAAATTGTATAGTTCGGGTTATTATCAATTTATCATGTCGACACGATCAGATTAAGTCAATTTGATCGTGTTCGAAATTGATTACATATGATCGTGCTATTATCGTGACTTAAAAAAAAACTAGTTGGTTAATTAGGCAACAATTGTTTGAATTGTTAATGTGGTGTCAAAACATTACTGAAATTGGATGTCGTCGAATCATTATTGTGTCGCTAAATGTTATTTCAAATTGTTATTGTCTTTCAAATATAAACAAGTTAGCGATCTAATAATGGTTTAATGACATCAATTCCAGTAACATTTTGATATTGTCGTTGACGGTTCATAGAGTTGTTGCCTAATTGACTAGGTAGTTCTTCTAAAGATGCTCGATGACGATTTTACATTTATCTTATGATGATTCAAACCTTTAGGGAGTGTTTGGTTTGCAATATTGTATTCGAGATTAAATTTATAGTGTATTTGTTTCATTATATTCAATCTCACAACTCAAAACTACATGAATAATCATGGGATAATTAGTCATAGCTAATCCCCTTATGGCTAAAATAATATCACAATTCAATCCTAGATTATATCTTAGTATTATTTTATCTTGAAAATCGAACACCACCTTAATCTACTAGGTCGGGCATAAATATCTTACCAATTGAGTTCCTATGATATACTCTTTCGCCCCATAATAGAAGTCCTATTTGATTTGAGTACGAGTTTTTAAAAGTATAATAAAAATTTAAAAAGGTAAAGAAAAAGAAAATAAAAAGTTACTAAAAAGTGCAAGTATCCTAATTTTGAAATCAGGTGGTATTAGTGTTTTTGCTTTCACTACCATATAAAAATCCCAACTTTATGAAACACTCTTTCTCTATCTCTGTGGTTTAAATTGGCATAAAATTCGTGAAAAAACCTGCCAAATTCCACAATTTGGGCATCCCAAATCCCACATTCACCATTTTTTTTTCTCCAATTCAAGATCGTGTTTTAATCAAACACATTCTTCACACGAAAATGGAGGATGACGAATTCTCAACAGAGTTAAATGTGGCGGTGAGGGTGGTTCACATGGCTTGCTCTCTCTGCGAAAAGGTGCAAAGGCAGCTGATTTCGACCAACTCCGATCAAGTTAGGTCCAAGGATGATCACTCCCTCGTCACTGTCGCAGGTACAAAATCATTGTTTCTTAAATTGGGTATTCCTAATTCTTAATTTCGTTCCCATTTTAATAGTAATAATATTAAAAAAATCATGAATATATATAGATATATTGTGGGTTGGTGGCGTGATTATTTGACCAAGTTAACGATTCTTCTGAGAAATGGATGAATGTGGATAATAGAAAAAAGGAGAAACTATGTTTTTTTGAAGGTGGGGAGAAGTTAATGTAGGCCTCTGTTGTTGTGTTCTTTAATTACTTGTGTTTCTTTTGATTTTGGACTCTGAGGAGCTTGATATTGGGATTTAAAGTGATCACGAATGTAAACGAATAAACACGGAAATTGCTTATGTAGTTCGACACTACGTTTGTGGGTGATGCACTGTAATTTTTGGATACAACTTACAATGTGAGAACAAATATATAGGCAAAAATAGTGAGCTGTAATCCTAGTAACAATAGGAATCGGTTGGGCCTAAAAATATAGGCACGGTGACTGTGGATAGAGTGACTTCCTTTCAGACTCCATACTCAACACTTGCCTTATGGCTGATGTAACATGTTAAGTATTTCTTATATTTAATACAAGTTTCTTCCTCATTCTCTAACATGCTATTGTGATCAATTTGTGAATATGGAGCCGGAAAGGAAGTGAATCGCTCCACGATCACGCTGTGTATTTTTCAGGCCCAATGTGATTCATATTGTTACTAGGATTAAGGCTTGCTATATTGCATGTATAAAGTTTTCTCTCTTTGTTAGTTGTATCCAAAAATTATTGTGAAATCCGGATTCGCATTGTCCACAATTCCCATGTTTATCTCACTTATATTCGTGATCACTTGTGCGTTTAGATCCTATCAGTTAGTCCCAAATACATTGATGACCTTTCAAAGTGAAACCAAGATTTTATGATCTCAAATGCAATGCTATATCTTTATTGGTAACTCATTATTCATTAACAGACTGGAGCGTTCAAGCAACGGTAAGTTGGATGCTCTCCAAAGCTCTTGGTAGCCACATTTCCATTGTTGCTGAAGAAGATACTAAAAGTTTATCCAGGCCCGAATCGTCATCTATCTTGGAAAGGGTTGTTGATGTTGTAAATGAATGCTTGGCGGAGGCAACTAGGTTTGGTCTTCAGGGTCCCGTTAGCGCACTCAGTGCTTCTCAAGTTCTAGATGCAATCAGCCGATGTAGCTCCATCGGAGGGCGTACAGGCCGGCATTGGGTACTTGATCCAGTTGACGGGACACTAGGTTTTGTTCGTGGAGATCAGTATGCTATTGCCCTTGCTATGATTGATGGCGGGGACGTCAAAATTGGAGTGCTCGGCTGCCCAAATTACCCTGTGAAGGACGATGGCCTGAAAAAGTATAGTCAGCAAAACCTTATCTTGTCGAATAAACCTTCTGGGGAAGTAGGATGTGTGATGTACACAAGGAAAGACAGCAGAAAAGCTTGGATGCAACCCTTAATTCATTGTGACAAGACACTCGAGTGGCCAAATTCTGCAAAGCTTATTCGGGTTTCTTCCATTAGCAATCCTGCACTAGCAACATTCTGCGAACCGGTAGAAAAATCTAATTCGGATCACTCATTTGCTGCAGGAGTTGCCTGCAACGTTGGGCTGAGGTGTGCAAATGATTCTCTTAACTAGTACTCCCTTTTGTGCTCGAGAAATTAGCAAATATCGTAATATTATATATACGCATGCTATTGCTAACTCAGGCATTTTGCTTCGAACGTGCTTGAAGTTTCCCAGTGAAGCTTGATTCAGCTAGCCCCAAACATGAAGCTTTAATATATAATCTATTTCTTATGTGTAAATAGTTTAAATTTAAGCTGATATATATTGGTGTTTCGTTTAAAATCTCATGTATTTCAGAATTTTAGTTCAATGTTTTGTCTCCATTTTTGTGATCAAATTAGATTTGTTTTGAAGGATGCTAAACGGATGTCTATTTTATACGCAGAAAGAAGCCCTTGCGTGTTTACAGCATGGTTAAATACGCCGCCATAGCTCGAGGAGAAGCTGAAATTTACATGAGATTTGCAAGCTCGTCATATAAGGAGAAAATATGGGACCACGCAGCAGGTGTTCTCCTCGTGCAAGAGGCTGGTGGTGTGGTCACTGACGCCGGAGGGCACCCTCTCGATTTCTCCAAAGGAATATACCTGGAAGGGCTCGACAGAGGCATAATTGCTTGCTCGGGGCATCAACTGCATGAGAAATTAATCGGAGCTGTTTATGCTAGCTGGGAATCATCTAACTTGTGACCTCTCTTTGAAAAAGCAACCAAACTGGATATAAAGATACTATCTTGCCACTTTAGCGGAAGGTATGACCAACTTTTCGTAACTTTTGGTTTCGAAATGTACTCGTATATGATATATTTCATGCTATTTGTGCTGCTCCGTTTGTGTTGACATAGTGTCCACTTGTTTCAGGGTGACGAAGTCGGTTGATGGAGTTGTTTGGTTCATTCACTCAACCCGAGAGGTGAGTAGACTGTAATTTCTTCAGAAAACACCGTCGTTGTAGCTACCCGAGTTTTAAGGATATTCTATGGTCATCTCGTTGAAGAACTTAATGCTTTGACATTGTTATATACTCCCTCAGTCCGCCATTAAATATCTCATTTTGCTATTTTAGGATTTTTGTCATTACATGTCTCATTTCACTTACATATAATCACAAAACTATATAACACTGAGCCTCACATTACATTGACCTTTTCCACACATTTATAAAATCCGTGTCGATCGCAAACGGGACAATTAGTGGCGGACGAATGAGTATATCATCTAAAGAGTTTGGTAAAAGGAGAAAAAGATTTACAAATGCATAAAGGAGAGATATTTTGTACTATGTAATGTTTTAGGAAGACGGGGTCGAGAAACGGGTGGGCGTAGGCGTGAAGTTCCGCCACCTCCACCCGGGCCTCCGGCTGGGCGGCGGCGTCAACGCCCTCC
This sequence comes from Salvia hispanica, assembly GCF_023119035.1. NCBI lineage: Eukaryota > Viridiplantae > Streptophyta > Magnoliopsida > Lamiales > Lamiaceae > Salvia > Salvia hispanica. The sequence goes on along the minus strand of NC_062965.1, from coordinate 19,071,306 downwards.
TCGCCATCTCTTTGCTGCCTTCCCTTCCCCTAAACCTATTTTCCGGGCCCGCAGGCCGTGTCGTTGAAGCGCCTCTGGAGATGCGACGAGAGCCGTTTCGGAGATGGAGCCTATTGTCGACGGCGGAGACCCGTGGCCTTGCTGGTGGCGGAAGACTTTTCTCCATATTTCTAGTAGATTTTCGAGTTGTGGGCAGGATGTGTAATGAATTTCGTATTATATAGTCTGGTTTGAGAGAAAGAGAATGCGTCGTTATGTTTGACTCGTAGGAAAGAAAGAATCGGACGCGACGAAAACACGGTTTTTAGTTGAACGTGTCAAACACCACAAGTTGGATTTGTTAAAAGCGCACTTTGAACAGCTCAATTTGGTGGTGTTGGTGGTATCTTTCTATATTCTTCAACTTGAGAATATAGACTTTTATCAATATTAATACAACTATTCATATTTTTTTAATTATGTTTTGTGATATAAGATATTTTATCCATTTTTTTTACGAGTTGGATTGAATTTCAGCTAAAGAAATTACAAAGGAGTAGGAATCAAAGCGAATAGGGCTGGGAAGGAACCGACCGATTGGTCGATTAACCGACACCCAACACTGACAAAACCAAGAATCGGAACCGACACCGAACTCGGTTACCCAGCCAAGAACTGAAATAGCACAAAAAAATAAATACACAAAGGTGGAAAATGTTTTTAGAATCTCATTATTCATTATTAAAATTAACATAGCTTTTCTATCTCCAAATATTTTAAAAAAAATTAAAGAACAAGAGTGACTGTAAATAAAAGAAATAAGAGGGAAAAAAATAAAAGGAAAAAAGGTACGATATTAATTATATTAAATTAGTAGGTATATTATTAAATCGGTTTACTATTATAACCGATCGGATCTCGGTTATAACCGAAACCCGAATAAGTCAGTTAATCGTTTACCCAGCCCTAAAAGGAATGTTACTTTGACACTAAGAATATAGGTGTCACATGAGTCGCGTCAACCTAAACATGGTAGGGAGACCCACTGGATTGGGTCGGGCCTAGGCTTGGCCTTTTGCTTATGTTTGGGCCTGAAATGGGCAGATCGGGCCATAGAATTCTATTACAAAAAGCTACGAAACTAAAATAATTTAAAGAATAGTAGTAGTACATTTTAATACAAAGAAAAGGTAGTTTGGTGGTCAAGAAAGCAACACAAAAGCATGTATGAGAATGAAGCAAAAGCCAGGATTAAAGTGGAAAGACAGAGATACATTTCACATATAATATGGCCCCAATGGTTCTGCCAGTTGGGAACATCACTTGCCACAGATGTTTCCATCATTAGATAAAGTAAGTACGTATTAGATCGTACTACTTTCTAATATAGGTTATTTGTATTTGAAGACTAGAGTTTTAAGCTAAACATTTTAATTTGTTGTAACTAGGTTCGATCAAGCCGATTCTCGATAGTCGATGATTCATTAAGATTGACACGAGTGCCCAGTGACATTATTCCATTGTCAGAATCCATGTTGTGTTATGTACACGCCTGAGTCCTTTTTTTCTCTTACACATGGAGATAAAATGCAGGACTTTGTGCTATCAGATTCAAAGCCCCATCATTATTCTTGGTCTTAAAATTTAGTGTTTTTAATTAGGTTATCTTAATTATGATATCAGCCGATCAAGAAAGGTCAAGAAATCCACTAATCCAGTCCTAGTCAAACTAGCCATTAAATTAATTTGACAATCAGTTTAATTATATTGAGTTTTTATTTCTTCGTTTTTAGTTCGATCCATTCATTTGATCAACGCTAAGAAAATAAATCATATATTTGCAAGATTGAATCATTGATTTAACTTTGATTTAGATTGCGGAGATCGCCAGGAATAAAGAAAATAAAAGAATAAATGATGAAAAAGAAAGACACAAGAGTTGGCAAGATTGCCTATACCTATTAAACTTGTGTCGGAACCAACACCTTAATTTAAAAACATATCACACGAAAGAGTATATATATGTAGACAATTATCATGTGAAAGAGTCTAACACGTGAAATTAACTGCATTCGAAAAAAAAAAACATCATTTATGAAATTTAAATCATGGTATAAAGAATCAAAGATGCATGCATCTATTGTAAATCTTCATGATCGAAGGGCTGATGATGGTTTTCTATTCTTAATATTTAGGGGACTTCAATTGGACCATCTTCATATTCCATAGGTCGTTTATCCACTATCTAGAACGAAAAATGTAGAAGAAGAGAGAATTTGACAAAAAAATTAGAGAAACGAAATTAAACAACAAAAGAAAAATAAAGTTGATGCCTATCGATTGCGACTCTACGATGACACGAAGCCGGCACTTTGAATTCCTTCACCAAAGTAATGAATTTGCAGTAAATCTTTTTTTTCTAAGCACTAAAAACCAGGGCGGATCAATGACAATTTGCCCACTTCATATATTCCACCCCATATATATTACATATTTTAAAATTTATCTCTTTTAAATTCTCACTAAATACTCCTTCAAATTATTATAACTAATGTCACACCCCGTGCGATGCACGACTTAATTCACGTTGTACTTATACTAATTTGAAACATGAGTCCAGTATTTTTAAAATGAGAAACAATATGATTAGAAGTTCTAAACTTGTATATAATAACAATTCACAATACAAATGAAAACTCATACAATTAAATAAGTTTTCAAACTAAAATTTGAACACAAAATACCCGTCAATAAGAATGCTTTCGATCTCTATTGCAAAAAGATCAACCACAAACACATAAAATAAGCTTATAAATGTTGATTATAATGGAGTATTAGATATCTAATACTCTCTCGTCCATAGTAGTGGAGGCATTTTTTTTCGGCATTGTGAAGTGAGTCAAGTAATAATAAAGCAGGAAATGAAAAACGTGATAAATACTAAAAATTAAAATGACTCAACTATTATAGAACATACAAAATGACTTCACTTCTATCTAAGGGAATACTACAAAAGCTGTAAATACAAATTAATAACATACAATTAAGAATAGTTCAATAGTAAAACAATGTTACAAAAAGTTAAAAAAGAAAAAGAAAATAACACATCGTATCTTTTACAATAGATTCTTCGTGTTTTCGTCTCTCCTCCACTCATGCTCTTGTTCCCTGAGCTATAAGATCAATCCTAACTATTTTGCCGGACGAATGCTCCAAGTTTCTTGATCTCTTTGCTAGTGAGAATATTAGAGTTATATTTAATTTTTATAGTTATAGTAATCGGTTATGGATCCACCACTAAAAGCAAGTGGATTGACATTTTTTTATGAATTTAAAGGCCAAAACTAAAGAACAGAGAACACAGTTAAGCTAAAAATATACTACCAAATAAACAATTTGAAATAAAAAAACAATGTAACAGTGCAATTCGCCAACTTAAAAGTGAACGCATTTGAATTCCTAAGTTTCTTAGCATTTCAAAATTCTAAAGAGTAATAACAAAAGGAAGGTTTAATCCAGATTTGGTAGTAGAATAAACCAAAACACACAAAATGCATAAGCAAACAGAGCAAATAGAAGAATTCTACCAGTCGGCTACATATTTTAGCAACCCATACATTTCAAAAATGGCAAACTTTAGCTCAACATATTTTCTCTGGCTACGATCTACTGCACAAAGTCAATGTTCTCAAATTTTTGACACAGGTTTTCATATTCGCGGGCAGCGCAACGGCAAATATTCCAAAAATTGCGGAGAGCAGGACGTCAAATATCCATAACAATGACGTCCCACTTGGTGGCAGCAGGACGTCAAATATCCATAACAATTACGTGCTACTTGGTGGGATCCTTGCATAGTCGCCACCATGTACTACACACTTTATGCGCACTCTCCAATAGCTTTTCAGTATGCAAACCTTTGGAGGATATTCACCGTCAATTCCTATGCAGTCGTTCCATGGTGGCGGAGGATGAAGAGGCAACAGGCAATGTGCTGGAGTCGGATTTCGTTTCCATGCTCAATATATCTATGAATTTTAGGGTAATGTGTATATCATAGTCCTGTATATATATACAGTGATTGGATGTGAGGCGTCATTCATCACTGAAACAGAAACGAAAAGTTCTCATTTATTTAACTAATTAACCATGATCATGGCATTTTCAAAAAAACGTTCAATAATGATGAAGGCAATTTGAAAACGTCTTGGAGAATAAATGTCAATTTAAATCCATAGTGATTGTTGGACGTGAGAAGCTTAATGCTTAAAACTTATAAATATTCACAATGATAACATTTGTAACCGTTATACTATTAAACTAAATCTAATCTTATCTAAATATATGTATAATCGCATGAATTAGTAGGAGTTACAAAAGCCATAACAGCTCAGCTTTCCTTAATTGCATTTACATCCTTTGCACAAAATTATCATTCAAAATGGCCCAAAACTCGCATTTTATATATGTATAGATTTCTTCGTATGCAAAATTGTCCCTCCTACTACAAAATTTCTAATAAATACAATTCCTAATTCCTCTTTTTTCTTTTTATACAAACCATATAGTAGTATGCGTGTGTAAAGTAAGAATTGATGAGTACATGGATGAACAATTAGATCACATACAATATGTGATTATGCACTCATTAAGTCAGCCGCACGACCACGCTCCTTGTATCATTAATAACCATGTTAATCCAAATCCCAATTAAACTAACTAATTAATTAACCCCACAACATAATTATGCACACCACCCAACCTTAATTCTCATCCCTAGACAAGTGGACCCCATTGGACCCAAAAAGCCACAACCTTCCACCCTTTCTTTACATTAACAACACCTCTCTATTCATATAAATACAATCCATCTAGTCAAAAACATAAACTTAGACCAAACTCAATCACTCTTTATCTCATACTGTATCTCACTATTCAGACTGATGGAGACCAATCGCCGGGCGAAACGCATCCCGTCCGGCGACATGTTCTCGTTCCCGGTCATAAACCAGGACGAGTTTGAATTCGGGAGCGTGGCATCCCCCGCGTCCCCGAACTCCCCGGCCGACCGCCTCTTCGCCAACGGGAAGCTTCTCCCGCATGCGTTCCCCGCGCAAGCGGGGAACGCCTTCTCCTACTCGTACTCGCGGTCGACTAGTCGGGCGAGTAGCAAGGACTACTCGTCGTTGATGTCGTCGCGGAGCAACAGCACCAACAGCAGGACCAGCACCAGCACCAGCACCTGCAGCAGCGCCCGCACGAGCACGAGCGAGGCCTCCGAGAGGCGCCCGCTGCGGGCTCGTGACCATCACTACTATGGCGGCGGTGGCGCCGCCGTGAGGAGAGAGAGGGTTGTTAGGTCGCCGGTGGTGATGAGCTGTCAGTATCAGTATGGGGCGTCGCGGCGGTGGCAGCTGATCGCGGCGGCGCCGGCGCTGAAGCAGCGGGGATCGTCGTCGTCCTCGGCGGCAAGGAGGGCGAGTGATCAGAGCGGCGCCGTTGCTGATCGGAAAGGGGCGAAGAAATCGAAATCTAACTGGTTTAAGCGGTTTGTGAATGCATGCCAAGAGTGCCATGCGATTAAGACTTGAGGGTTTGTGAATTTCAATGGTGATTAAGTAAAGAATGTTTTGCTGATATGTATAAAGTTTGCGGTTGAAGAAACGATTCGATCCTCTTATAGTTTTGATTTGTCGAACCGGCTAGAGATTCATGAATCGGGAACATGAAGCGTGTAGATACAAATGGTCCAATGGGAGCAAGATTTTCGGGGAACATTTGGTTTCTGAGCGGAAGAATCATTTTCGAATAGTGTTCGGTCAATTATGTATTAATCAGAATTCGATTGATATGAGTTTGTCAACATAAAACGATCTATTTAAGCCACTTTGTTTCTTTTTGTTCTGAGTCCGACGTAGATCCATTCACTTTGAGTGAATGAAGCCTATGTCGGGACAGAGTGCATTTTAAAAGGGTTGGTCCGACGTAGATCCATTGACTCTAACGAGTCAAGCCTACGTCGGGGGCCAAATAGGACTGGTCCGATTGATAACTCTTCGTATGATATTCGTGCTTTAGGTGCTATTCTTCACTTTCTTTTGCTTTGATTTTGTAACATCGACTTTTTTCTGAGAGGATCAATAATGGTTCTCTATTTGCACCATTTGTGACTCGAACTCCGACCTATTATTATATGGAGAAGTATCTTACTACCAATTAAGTTGCATTTCATCGTGTTCTAACATCAATTATTTATGACAAAGCGACACATAATTCCTTTAATTCAACATCTCAAAAAATTGTCATTACTCATCCCTAGCCTGCAACTTCAGCTGAGTATATTCATAATTACATCATAACACAAGGACTGCATCAGACTACTCTCTGTAGCTAAAAAACTGATTCATCATAACATAAAGAAGTAAAAAATGATTTCTTGTGCGATTTTTTGAACACATTTGGGAAGACAATGAATGACAAACCCCACGCTATATAAGGTTCGAGTTATCTGCGGCACAACTGGTATTTCTCTGCAAGCGAATCGACGGGAGCAGAGGAAACCGTACCACTACCACATGAAGCATCCAATTATTTAGCCATGTCCCCTCGCCATCGTCCTTTGTCCACCTCTTAGATCGGGTTGCTTTGCTGGAGTCAATTTCCTAAATGAAGCATGCAGAATCATGACTGCAGACATATGAGTTAGTAAACAAGCTCGTATGAATCACGAGAAGCCCGTGGAAGGACCAGCAACGAGATAGCGAAACAATGATTGTGAGTACATATATACCTGCAAAACTGACACCAGTAGCGCAGAATACAGCGAACTGGACATTGGAAATAAACAGAATTACTGCGGCCACTGCAAGAAGTGAGATCAGTCAATACTCCTATGGCGCATAATAGCAGTCAAAGTTCGTTCCCGAATGAAAAACAGTTTATCAAAACAATCTCTCCAAATAGCAGAAGACAAAAAACTATCTAACCTCATTAGTTATTCCTAAAACAAAAGAGAACTGGCGAGAAGAATAATCCTTAATACTCCCTCTGTCCCACGGTATTGACTAAACACCACTTTTTTAATTCTCGTGCACAAAAGATGTCTCGCTTATTGTGGGGCCGAACGGGGGTTGGTTCAACAAGAATGTTTACAAAGAAAATATTCGTCTTTGGTGTCAATACTCAATCGCAAAGAATTTGATGGGGAAGAGCACCATACTTTGGAGAAATTATGATGTGATGTGACCCAAATTAGCTATGTTCATTCACTAAGTTCTCCTAAAAGTCAAGAATATAAGAAGATGATCAAGATATGATTGGAATTGACACACTCATGTACCAACTCAGGTTGTAACACGTATTGACTATCGAGAATCGAGTAGGCCGGAGTCGGAGTCGGGTACTTGGATATCAGCTTCCCGAAGGCAGCTTGATGCCGATAAGTAAAATGTTTGATTTTGCAAAACATAAGCATGATAATATACTCATACAGCTTCTTGTTCATGTATCCCAGTACTAAAAAAATACGAAAGCAGCAAAATCAACTCACAGCATTGAGCAGCACGAATCAGAGCTTCTCTCAAGAGAGGGTATCCATCCAATCTCCATCGACCACCACTGAACCTAAATGCATCCCAAAGCGCCAAGCACGAAAGAAGACCAAAAAGAGCTAAAGGCAGCTGATACCTGCATTATATCAAACACTATGAGTGCAATTTGTGGTTTAACTCTCTCTAACCTATATTCATGTTTCAATTGCTCATTCAATTTGGGGGAAAACAGTGTTGCACAGAATTCCCCCAATTTAATCCAAAACCTGCAAAATTTTTGCTCAACAAATCCAGAAAATACAATTACTTACAGCGAGCAAGCAAAGAAGAGGAAGAAGAGTGTGGTGTAGTTGCGAGCGAACCGCTTGACGTTCTCGTGGACACGGAGGCGCGCCTGAGAGCGAGAGGACGGGAACGAGTACGATTCGGAGGAGCCGAAGAAAGCCACAGTCCAGGGCGGCGTGTCGCCGGAGAAATCGGTGGCGGCGAGCTTCGCGAAAGGGTTGAAGGTGAGCAGCGACAGCAGAGTCCATACGCGGGAGAAGAATCGCGAGACGAGGAATGCTCCGCTGCTGCTAATTTTAGCGGTGGCTGATTCGGCAGCGGAATCAGATGGCTTCGCGGCGGTGGAGATGCGGTGGAGGTCGGTGGAGCGCTGGTCGACGATTTCGAGGTAGCCGGAGTCGCGGAGCCATGATTCGAATTCGGATTCGGGTACGCTTAGAGATAGCGGGTTCGGGTCGAACATCTGTTTCGGGTTCAGTGACTTCTGTTTTTTGGGAGGAAAAACTCTACTTTTATTTACACAGAATAAATATTTTTATTAAATTCTATTTAAAATAATTCGATATTTATCCCTCCAATCCCTATTTCTCACTTCTCTTCCCTGCCAACGACTATAACCGCCGATGTCACTTTCACTCTCTTCTCTTCGCAGTCATTTCTTCAAACACTTTAAGTTCAACGGTCGAGCCTCCAGTTTCTCCTCCTTGCACCGCCGCATTCACCGGAACCCTCCTCCTCTGAGCTGCTTTTCGCTCTTCCCCCCAATCGGAGCAGGTCAGTTGCAGCAGCAACGGTCTGCCGCTGCTAATTACTCCACACTTCCATTCAACAATGGCGATAGCCACAATTCATTCACTTCGCCTTACCTTTCCGTTCATATTTGCTGCCCAAAACACATCTCTGTAAAGTTTCTCGATTTCTTCTCTCTCATTACTTGTGTTTTCGTGTGTGTGGTGCGTTGTTTGAGAGATGAATTATGATGGTAGGACGCGCTGTCGGAGTCTCTCATGTGTTTTGGAGCGAGTTCTACCACCATCGACGAACAAAACGGCTCCGATACCGATGAGGTATAGCTTAACATTGTGAAATTTCAATTTCTGTGATGAAAGAGGAAAATGCCCAAATTGATATCAAAAGTGTGATTAATTTTTGGATTAGGGCTATATGGAAACAACACTATCCTTTTAGCTCAATCTATTTGTGGATCACTGTGATTTGCTCTAGTGATAGCCAAGTTATTATTATTTGATTTTGACAGATATGGATCGGTTCTACGTTCGATGTAGAACAGGATGTTAACGAGTGCATTGCACTAGCTGCGGACTCGGTTGGATTGCAAGCGATACCTAAATACAAAGTTGAAAAGCAAGATCACATGGATTGGATTAAACAAACTCAGGTATTTTGAACCAACTGATATTTTAGCTTCTGTGTCCAAATACATAGGTTGAGAACTTGAGATATGAGCTTTCTTGGTTTTGAAACATAGGTAGAAAGTGGATATTTGGTATGATATTGAGATCCAACTGATCTATGGCTGCTACTGGAATCTTCAGTACTCTTCAGTTTGTTAAAATTAGTTTCCATTAAAAAATAGGGCAAATTGCCAGAAAAAATCACCAAGTTTGGTCAAGTTCTAGTCAATCCCACGACTTTACAAATGACTGATTATATCTTAACTTTTGACATTTTTCCCTAAATCCAACCTCAGGGGAAAATCTAGTGTGTGCTATGGTGAACCATAATGATGTTTCTGGCTCTGCTTTTTCTTTGCAAATTCCAGGAATCTTTTCGACCCGTGGAAATAGAAGAGGGCCTCTGGATTGTGCCTGAATGGAGAAAACCCCCAGTGAGATTCCAAGTCTTACATGTGTTTAAATTCCACAAGTATTGATCTTGCAATGCTGGAAATTATTTGAGGGTACAAATTTATGCCAAATTGAACAAACAGGATCCTCAAGCAACGAACATAATTTTAAATCCCGGTTTGGCATTTGGAACCGGGGAACATCCTACGACAAAGCTGTGTCTACTGCTGCTGCGTCGGCTAATAAAAGGAGGAGAGTACTTCCTTGACTATGGCACAGGATCTGGAGTTCTTGCAATAGCTGCACTCAAGGTATTTAAATTCGAATGTGTTTCTATTCAGCTTTCAAAAAAAAAAAAAGCTGAAATCCAAATGAATAGCATGTTTAGTGGTCTTTGATTTGGAAAAATACATTTATGACTGTGTATATATCTTGTTCCTCCGGCTTACTTTGCCATAGTAGTGTAGTTTGGAGCGCATCTTTCGGTTGGATTTGACATAGAGGCACAGGCGATCACATCAGCACGCCACAACGCCACTCTGAACAAGATAGGATCGCAGGAGTTGAAGCTGAGTCTCGTTCCTAGCAAGGACGGTGCTCAATTTGAGAGCGACGGCATCAGTGCTGACGAGCCATACGACTCGAAGATCATTGCTGAGAAAGACAAGTATGATGTGGTTATTGCTAACATACTGCTGTATCCCCTGCTGGACTTGGCGGACCGGATTGTCTCGTATGCGAAACCCGGTGCCACAGTCGCCATCTCCGGGATCATATCCGAGCAGGTGAAAACTTGTTCATTTGTAGTTGCTGATATCATGGTTGAGGAAACAAGCAATTGCTTCCAACTTTCACCAAACAAATTGAACATTAATATTGTTGGATAATTGTTGCTACTACTTGTGCAGGTCCCTGTGGTGATGGAACGGTATTCTCAGTTGTTGGAAGACATCAATATATCAATGATGGATGATTGGGCATGCATTAGTGGTGTCAAGAAAGCATAACCGAGTTGTGGTCTAGTTAGTCCTTTTATTTCGATCTCACCGATGACACATTTAAATTCTCGAAAACTAACGACTAGTTTAACTTAGAGCTTTGGTTTATATTCATGAGTTATCCGTTTCATGCTTATTTGTGGTTATCAGATCTCTCTTTCGTTGCTTGATTTGAGGAGGTCGTCTTGTTTGCTTTGCTTGATTTGAGGAGACTATCATGTGTGCAGATTGTGTTTATTGCGTGGGCGTTGTTAGGATGTAATGTGTGTGCTGCAAAATAGGCGAGTCTGATATTGTTGCGTGGTGCCGATGTTTGTTAGTTGATTTTTATTCTTTGTAAACTTTTAACAACTATATGTATGGTTTGTGTTAAAATGACAACCCCTCTTAAAATGACAACGTGACAACGCTTATACAGCAATATTATAAACGCTACACAGCAATATCCAACACGTTAGACAACAATTTATAGATTGCTATCTAACGTGGTGGATATTGCTGTTCAAGAAAAATTGCTGTTTAAAGACTACAAAGTTGCTGCCCGTCATTTTTTTGGTTTTTTTTTTTTTTTGCCACGTGGCAGCTTATTATTCGTCTACGTGTACAAATGATTGACTAGAAATGGTGGTATGGTGTTATTTTAAGGGGTGATGGCACCCTAACATGCCCCCTATATGTATTATCTAAAAAGAAACAGGCTTTACCAATTTCAGTAAAAAATGAAGAAATTAGTTTCGAACATAATTGATAACTACATGAACTTAGTTGTAAGACGTTTCTCATATTTCAGTAGCTACAATCATACAACTCACTTTGAGAAAATAATACATGAAGTCAATTTCAATTAAGACAATTAGGTAGCTTGACCAATAAAAATACTGGTAGTAATTTTACTATAAATTAATTCCTATTTCAAATTTGAATAGTTCAATTCCAAATGAGAAGATTCTATTCATCTCTGAAGAGACATTTCATCGAACAGGTACAGTGCTCCTCCATCACCTCCCCAGCTTAAACCCCTCCGCCGCTCACCTCCAAAAAATGCATGGCCTCAACTCCTCTCTCCGCCTCCTTACATCCAAATTCTTCTCCACGCAGCCCAATCTCCATTGCGCCGGCCCCACGGCGTGTCTCTTAAAAACCCGATCCATAATCCGGTTCAGCGGACCCGAAACCTTCAAGTTCCTCCAAGGTCTCCTCACCAACGACGTCCGGAGCTTGGACGATCCGCAAACTGCGGCGGCGCCGGTGTACGCCGCGATGCTGACTCCTCAAGGGAGGTTTCTCTACGATTTTTTCTTGTACAGACCGCCCCGCCCCGACCCGGGTGAGCTGGAGGTTTATGCGGATGTGGATGGATCCGTCGTCGACGAGCTCTTGGCTGCCTTGAAAAAGTGAGCGATTTTGTTTTTGATTTCTATTGCTTGACTTGAATATTTGTAGAGTTTTGTGTAAATTTATTTGAATTGTTGTCTTTGGTGTAAAGATATGTGACATTGTGCTTTTACATGCTAGAAGATTTTGGAACTGAAATTGGATTACTATTTAATGTTTGCTATGATCGTATGAATGTTTTAAGCTTCAGCACCTTTGTGATGACATCGTTCACTATTTAATGTTTGCTATGATCTCGATTTGACAGATATCGTTTGAGGTCCAAGGTCGATATTGAGAATGTCGGGGAGGATTTTTCGTGCTGGCAACGGTTTGGTCGGGGCCTTGAACTTGACTCTTCGCAGGGAAATAACATTGGTTGGAATTGGCATAACGATCCACGACTGACTTGTCTAGGATATAGGGGCATCTTTCCATCTAATGCAACACGTATGCTTCTTGTTTTAGCCCCTTTATCGGCCATAAATTTTCAATTGTTCCGAACTGCGAATTGGCTGTAGCCCCATTCCGGTTTGTATTGATCTAGTACATGTATCTATTTGCTGTAGCGCCTCTAGTCGAGGAGGACAAGGAAACGGATGAACGAAACTTTCTTCTTTGGAGATTAGAGAAGGGAGTTGCAGAAGGCTCTTCTGAGATTCCAAAGGGTGATTTCACACTTCCTTATTTTTCTCTGTTTAGGTATCTCTAACTGCTTTTGGGTTTCGGATTTTAAGCTAAAAATAGAAAGTTGGCGTCATTTTGTTTAGGTGAGGCAATACCACTTGAATACAATCTTGTTGGTCTAAATGCTATAAGCTTTGACAAGGGATGTTATGTTGGCCAAGAACTTGTTGCTCGTACACATCACCGTGGAGTAATCCGAAAACGTTTGATTCCTGTTCGATTCTTGAGTATTAGCGCAAAAGGTAAGCCTTTTAAAGCCTTTCTTGGTGATTCACCGAGATAATTTCTGCGTTGATTTAATTTCAGAGGCGGAGCAACAAGTATCTCCAGGTTCGGAAGTGATAGGCAGTGCGTCTAAAAAGAAAGCCGGGACGGTCACGACTGCCCTTGGGTCTTGTGGTTTGGCACTCGTGCGCTTGGAGGAAGCTTTCAAAGAGACGGGTGCCTTGACCATCAATGGCCGGGAAGATATCAAAGTCGAGACTATTAGGCCAAAATGGTGGCCTCCGGAGTGGTTTCTTCATCAGCAACAGAAGATGTAGGATTTGTATGCGACTTCGCAGCAGGGAACTTTTGCAATATGAATCAGAAGCTCAAGGTAAGCGTTGCATCCCTTTTCGTTTTACACTCGCTGAATCGTTGATATTGGTAGAGTAGACTAAGAATGACATCTCATCCATATAGCTTATACTATATGTCATGGACTAGTTTGCTACTTAATACCTTGGCTTCGTTACTGTTTTTTGCTCACGATACAATTGTAACCCGATAAAAGTTGATGCGGAACATGAATAATACACTATCTAGAACTGCAACGTGTGTTCGGCTTCAGCACCAAAGGCCGAATTTATCATAGTTTTTTGTTGACCCCGACCCCACCTAGATCAGCCATTGTTAGTGATATTGCTGAAACAACATGCTTGCAATCCGTTGATGTAATTGAGAGTGGTATCCATCTCCGTCGAGATACATAAACTGCGCCACTCTTCCGGTATTAGCTATAACCTGAAGCAAATCATCACCCGTTGGATAGTCTGCCATGCACGTGTTTATCTCCTTCCACGCCTCCCTTATCAGAAACCTCACGTGTTCTTCTGCCTCTTCCTCGCTAGCATTTTGTTTCTCCATGTAGCATTGGATTGATTTTGCCACATCACCTCTCTTCATCTCAAGCTAATTAAATTCAGGAAAGATCGATCAGAGAACGAATGTCGTCTATATATGAATAGAAACATAATTGGATTCGTCATATAGACTATATCGATGTATTTTTACTATAATGTCCCGTCCCTTTTATTATTTGTGTTGCAAATATGTGTCGCAAATCCAGCGCTAACTTTCCGAGGTTGAGGTTCACTATTATTATTTGTTTGTCATTCATTCGTCGACGATCAACTGATTTTGTGCAGCGAACCAAAGATGTATCATCAATTAGAAGTGGTAATATATTATGTGATTACCTGTGATGTTCCTAGATCATCAGGAAGTCGTACAAGCATCCCGGAAAGGCGAATTACGTTGTCGTATTTGCACAAGTCCTCCATAACCGGTTTTTCTTCGGCTGCAGCAAACATAAAATGAAGTTGAGATATCACCGCAGGAACCCCTATTGAAATGATGGAGTTGTTAAGATATTCTTCCATGCTTGGTGTATATCCTCTGTGGTACCACTTTGCCTCTTGTAAATATGCTTCAACCAAATCCACCCACTGCAGTCAACAACAATCCAGGTGTATATAATATAATCATTGATGGATCCAGGAAATGGAATTCGTAGGGTCACATTGGAATCGTCTAATTTTACCGCTCTGTGTAGACATGTGATATCATCTTCTTTAGAAATATCACGTGCTAATTCGGAAACAAAGTTGTGGATTACGGAATAAAACAATTGCAAGTAATCGGGAAGCCTGTTGATTGACTCAATATCCCATCTGAAATACATACATAATCCCAATCAATCTAACTTGTTGATATTAGAATTGTGGAAATAGTTCAAATTAAAGTTTTCTTCGTAATGATAGCACGAGAACTGATTGCACTGAACGTATAAAGTATCAACAATGTGATAATATTGTACAGACCTTCTAATCGCTTCCGTGAACAATTCAAGTTCGTCTAGTGTACCGTAGATATCGTAAACATCATCGAGAGCTGTTATCAGAGTAGTAGCCTTCGCAACCATTTTTCGTTCATACCCACATTGATGAGCTTCGAACACTCCAACTGCCCAAAAGTAGCTTTCCACCACCATATCCCTCACAAATGGGAGTTTCTCAACTAGGCCTGAATTTTTCCACCACCTAATGATATATATTTGAAATAAAATAAGATTTTTTTTCTTTATTTTAGCGCAAAAGAAATACTCCATCCGTCCCTAGTATGTATCTCATTAGAAGTCTCATGTTACTACTTTAGGATGTCTATATTTCGTTAACTCATTCCACTTGCATTTTATAATAAAAATACTGTAAAAGTGACCTACATTTCACTCAATTATTCAACTCATGACACAGTTAATTAAGACTTGTGCTGAAAGCAAATAGGATTTCTAAAGAGGGAGTACTAATCACCTTGAGACATCTTTGAGTTCTTCTAATTGTGTTGCTTGAACAATGTTGAAATGTAGTTTGGCAAGCTCAAAGATGGTTGGATTCATGTCGGGTCTCAACGCATATGCATCCAAGAACCATCTTGCCTCTAGATTTGGTGTTCTCCAATGAAGAGGAATCTCCAGAGAACGGCGAATCCATGATGAAAGATCGTTGTCAGTTTCATCATCTTCTAGTTTTCTTTGGAGACATTTAGTAGAAAATTGTCTTGCAAGCTCTAGTGTCTCCTCACCTTTATTTAAAAGGAAAGCCGCTTCGTAAAGTTGCAACATTCCTTTGGTATCTCGAGCAAGGCTTGCCTTGAAATCATTACCATTCTCGTTCTTGAAACAATTAAAAACCTCTGCATTTATAAACTATCAGATTTTATGGCTCGTCAAGGGAATCAATAAAATCTACAAATCGAGCTTTGATTTTTTTGTAACTTGTGAAATTAATGACATAAATAATGATTTAAGGTATTAGAATAACACTAAGCTGATCAAATGAGAAAACTAATGCTAACATGGACTAAACAAGAAGAGTATTCACAAATTGTTCTCATATCAATTGTATAGCATGCCATTTCTCCAGATTTGATACACTTAGAAATAAAATATGTTAAAAGCATATATATAACAAGTTTTAGCACCTTGGGGAACATGGAAACCATGTTGTCTGAGAATTCTAAATCCAAGAGCTGTGAAATACAAATCCCTTTGTTCATCACCTTCCATATTGTGGAACCATTTGTGCTCATTATATACACAACCTAAAATATGCTTAATCTCATTTTGGAAAAAATGAGAGATTCCCAAATATTTCAAGTCATCAATCAACTCTAACTGTTGGACAGGCTCCATTTTTTCCTTAATCAAAATCTTAACTTGCACAATTAGCTCTGCTTCCCTGTCCAAGTGTCTCTCTTCCTACACAAACACAAATTTTAATATAACATTAGAAAGTATATAGAAACAAAAAAATGATTCTACCTTATATGGAGTGTTGAGAGACTGAATGTAGCTGAAATCCCAACGGGAAGGCCTATAGTTTCCAGAGCGTCGTCGGATTTGATGAGCTTCTGGTCTTGTGGAGCAAGAAGCGCGGAGGCGAGAGGCGGGTGTAGTACGGGGAGGGAGACGCTTCGCCTTGGAAGCTCCCGTGACCATGTTTTGGAGATAATTTGCTGGCTTGCTAATGATTGTTACATGCATGATGCTAATGGTAGACATTTTTGGCCTGTGTTTATTGGTTTCTCTTCCAAATATATATAAGTAATATAACGTGTTACTAAGAGAGGCTATTTATCCAAATGTATTGGGATCGAGTCTACCGTGACGCTGCCTTTAAATGCATAATTATTTGTCTATAAGTCAAGTGACTCGGGTCCCACCATAATGTGGCCTTCAAAATCATACTAGGAGTACTACTTTATTTTATTATGAAAAAAGAGGCTATTATTTGCCGTTTAGCTATAAATAGCAAGATCTAGATCAGGAAATTAAAAACTATTGTTACTTATAGTATTATATGTAAGCAAGATCTAGATCAGTAAATTAAAAACTATTGTTACTAATATTATATTTAAGCAGCCATTGTATCTTGAATATTGACAGCTATTATACTACTACATGAATAATACGCTATCTAAAATTCCTAGACAAAAATTATTGGTTGTGAGAGCACTCTATGATTCATTACGTGATCAATGACGGATCCAGAAAATGGAACATGTGGGGTCGGACACGATGAAGAAGAAGGTGGTTGTCGCTGTCAGAAGCAATGGATGTCAGGTTGGGGCGAAGCTAGCTCTAAAACCCGAATTTATTGAGTTTTTTGCTGGACCCCGACCCCACCTAGATCTGTCGTTGTTAGTGATATTGCTGAAACAGCATGCTAGCAATCCGTTGATGTAATTGAGAGTGGTTTCCATCTCTGTCGAGATACATGAACTGCGCCACTCTTCCGGTATTAGCTATAGCTACAACCAAATCATCCCCGGCTGGATAGTCCTCCATGCGTGTGTTTATCTCCTTCCACGCCTCCCTGATTAGAAACCTTATGTGTTCTTCCGCCTCTTCCTCGCTAGCATTTTGTTCCTTCATGTAGCATTGGACCGATTTTGCCACGTCTCCTCTCTTCATCTCAAGCTAATTAAATTCAGGAAAGATTGATCAGAGAACAAAGTTCTATACATGAATTGAAACATAATTGCCACGTCACATTACATTATTATTATTTTATTTTTTTTGTAGCAAACTAATTACGATGTATCTTCAATTAGAAGTAATATTTTACGCAATTACCTGTGATGTTCCTAGATCATCAGAAAGTCGTACAAGCATCCCGGAAAGGAGAATTAAGTGGTCATATTTGCACAAGCTCTCCATGACCGGTTTCTCTTTGGATGCGGCTAACATAAAATGGAGTTGGGATATCGCTGCAGGAGCCCCGATTGAAATGATGGAGTTTTTGAGATATTCTTCCATGCTTGGTGTATATCCTTTGTGGTGCCACTTTGCCTCTTGTAAATATGCTTCAACCAAATCTACCCACTGCACTCAACAATCCAGGTGTATATATATATAATCAAAGACTGATTCAAGAAACATAATTGGTAGTGTCAGGGGCAGCTCCAAAAGTCGAATTCGGTTGAGTTTGCTGACCTTCATAGGCAGTGTCTAGTTTTGAAGCATTTAAAGTGGAAAAGAAAGGTGACATAGTTACCGGTTTGTGTAGACTTGCTATATCATCTTCTTTAGAAATATCGCGTGCCAGTTCAGAAACAAAGTTGTGGATTACGGAATAGAACGATTGCAAGTAAGCAGGAAGTCCGTTGATGGATTCAATATCCCATCTGATATATTTACACAATCCTAGTTAATCCAATTTGTTGGTATTAGATTTGTAGAAAAAAGTTTGTAAAACGAGAACGTGATAATTGATTGCATTAAACATATAAAACATCAGCGGTGTGATAATATAATATTGTACGTACCTTCTAATCGTGTCTGTGAACAATTCAAGTTCGTTTAGTGTACCGTAGATATCATAAACATCATCGAGAGCTGTTATCAAAGTAGTAGCCTTCGCACCCATTTTTCGTTCATACCCACATTGATGAGGTTCGAACACTCCAACTGCCCAAAAGTAGCTTTCCACCACCATATCCCTCACAAATGGGAGCTTCTCAACCATGCCTGAATCCTCCCACCACCTAAATATATATATTAAAAAAAAAATCCTCAAAAGAAATACTCCATCTGTCTATTAGAATTCTCTATCTGGTTAATGAGACTCACGTTCCACTAACTCATTTCATTAAATCCCGTGTTGAAAGCAAATGAGACTGGTGGGGGGCGAAGGGAGTATTAATCACCTTGAGATATGTTTGAGTTCTTCTAATTGTGTTGCTTGAACAATGTTGAAATGTAGTTTGGCAAGCTCAAAGATGAGTGGATTCATGTCGGGCCTCACCACGTATGCATCCAAGAACCATCTTGCCTCTAGATTTGGTGTTCTCCAATGAAGAGGGATCTCCAATGAATGGCGAATCCGTGATGAAAGATCGTTGTCAAGTTCATCATCTTCAAGTTTTTTCTGGAGACATCTAGTAGAAAATTGTCTTGCAAGCTCTAGTGTCTCCTCTCCTTTTATCAAAAGGAAAGCTGCTTCGTAAAGTTGCAACATTCCTTTAGTATCTCGAGCAAGGCTTGCCTTGAAATCACTACCCTTCTCGTTCTTGAAACAATCAAGCACCTCTGTAGTTATAAATTGTTAGATTTTACGGATCATTGAAGCGCACTTGATACGTTAAGGGGATACCAACCAAATCCTAGTGAGACCTCATCCGTCATCCCAGTTATACATAGGAGAAGTGAATCATTAGATATTTAGAATGATTAGGATGATAACTTTTATTTTGCATCTTCGATTTGTCTCACAAATCGCATGTGAATATAACAAAATAAACATATATGTAACAAGTTTTATATATCACCTTCGGAAACATGGAAACCATGCTGTCTGAGAATTCTCAATCCAAGAGCTGTGAAATACAAATCCCTTTGATCATCTGCTTCATTATTGTGAAAACATTTATGCTCAATATATATAGAGCCTAAAATGTGCTTAATCTCATTTTGAAAAAAATAAGACAGTCCCAAATATTTCAAGTCATCAATCAACTCTAACTGTTGCGCATGCTCCTTTGTCTTAAGCAAAATCTTCACTTGCACAATCAGTTCTGCTCTCCTGTCCAAGTGCCTCTCCTCCTATACAAATACATCTATATTCTATCAGGGATGAAACTGAAGTACTCCCTCCGTCCCAAGTTAGTCATTTCCCTTTCTAGCAAAAAACAAAATATCTAATGTCACCTACTTTATTATACTATCTATTAGCTAAACCTATCTTTATGGATCCATTAATATAATAAGACTCTTGACAACAATAAACAACTCAATTCAACTAATAATTAAAGATAGATAGGAACGAGATTTGCAGGGATCGAAGGGATGATGAACGATACCTTATACGGATTGTTGAGAGACTGAATGTAATTGAAATCCCAAAGGGAAGGCTTGTAGTTTCCAGAGCGTCGTTGGATTTGATCATGAGCTTCTGGTTGTGTCGAGCAAGAAGTGTAGAGGCGGGAGGCGGGTGTAGTATGAGAGAGATATTCCGCCTTTGAAGCTCTAATCATCTCCAAGTTTTGGAGATATACTGGCTTGCTAAGGATTGCTACATGCAAGCTAATGGTAGACATTTTTATGACCAACTATAATTTTTTTGGCTTGTGTTTCTTTGTTTTAGTTAGTTTCTCTTTCAAACACTATATAAGTCATCTATGTATAGCAATATGTAGATCAGTAAATGAAACAAAAAATTGTATTGTTACTTATTTATATATATATATTGTAGGTGGATCTTAACAGCTACCGATTTAATATTGATCATTAATTTCTTCCCTTTAGTGAACGCCGCAATGGATAAGATTATTTGAGTTAGGGTGGAGATGTGGCATGTTAGGATTATATATAGGATATGATAAGATAACTAAGTTAATTGATAATTGCATTAGTTGTATAGGGTTTAATACATTTAGATATGAAGTGTAGATATAATAAATTAGGGGTAACTGCTTTTAAAGTCACCAACTTTCTATGAATTCCGGTTTTTCCCACAAACTTTAGAAAGTTCGTGTAATGTCACGAACTTTATTGTCGGTTGCCATTTTCCCATGTCAGGTTTTCCGGTCTGATTCAAACTGTTCGTTTCCTATTAAGACAATGTCTAAATTCTTTTTTCTTACTATGGTTATCTTCGTCTTTGAAATAGCTTCACGTGGGTACCTTGTACACCTCAATTGGAACTCGGATGAAGAAGTTATGGCCATTTGATGAAGGCTGCGACCTTTGTGCGACCTTGTACCATCATAATAGCCATAACTTCTTCATCCGAGTTCTGATTGAGGCGTACAAGGTACCCACGCGAAGCTATTTCAAAGACGAAGATAATGATAGTATTATAAACATTTAAGGTCCAAATCAACATCCTAATTTGTAGTACCATTTTCGACGTGCTTTGTTACCATCAGCCTCCCCCGGCTTCTGTGATTTTGCATTCGCATCCTTTGACCGGCCCTTGAAACCCGTTTTCCATGCAGATAATCTATTTTTTAGATTATGCAGTTCATCTCTGGGACTTAACCAAGGTATATTCAATGACTTTAACTTAATCACTGCCCGGGCTTCGTCACCATACTTATGCCTTTTCTGCTCAGGAACGGCTAACTCTAAGCCACCCATGTCCCCACATGTAGAAGCTGTAGTATTCTTGCTGGGAAATTTGGCGAGGGAACTCGAACTAGAAATTACAGAAGAGGCATCCTCGCAATCATAAAACCGAGGCGATTCAGTGTCTGATGATTTTTCAGTGTTACTTTTCTCAGAACTGGTACTTTTTCTTGCGGCAACCAAATCCATCTGCAACAATAAGTCCTTAATTGTCAACCATTTCTCCAACCAATAATGGTTTCGTACATACAGTCGAGTTAAGGCATGTTAAGACGCATAGAAAAACCATGAATTTTAGTCAAATTCTGTATGTCCTGCAACTTAGAAAATCAGTCGTGACAACGAATAACTCACTTGTAACGATGCCACCTGGTTGCGCCACATCTCATCCGCCGATTTCATCTTGGATTCGTATCCCAACAATTTCGCCTCATACTGGTGTAGTTGCTCTCTCAAGGCAACAATTTCTCTTTCCTTTTTTGCAAGATTCGTTTCTGCTGTCACTAGGCGCTTTTGCAGTTCGTTCGCAGAAAGTGACGGTTCTGTTCGAACCTCCTGCTCAACAAGTTATAATGCATAATTGGTTAAGTAATAGATATACAGAAGAAAAAAAAAAATCGAAAAAATAAGACTATTTTTCGTTAGTAGATAAGTCCTGGCTTACAAATTACAACATAGTACCTGCATTTGAGAAATAATCATCTCTGGTGCTTCACTAGTATTCGATTCTTCCTGTTCTCGACAGTCGATATATTCTCTCCGTATCACCCATGCACGAATTACTGCACGAGAAAATACTTTCAAACCGAAAAAAGTTCATACGAAGTCATACTCTACTAAAGGATTGAAGCTTTACTAGATTGTAGTTGCACAACTGCCTCATCCAGCCTTTGGCTTTCAACCTTCTTCTTCAACAATGCAACATACTCTCTTCTCGCGATTTCACCGCGAACATCTGCAGTTATGTATTTTTCACTCTACACGAAATTCATGTCCATATTGCTTGCATCGAACATGCTTAGATTAAGAAATGGCTTACAAGACTGCAATATGACACTTTCGTCCTTCAGTTTGTGAAAATCCCGACATGCAAGATGACCGCGGAAGCATTTCTCAATCTCAACCGCACCAATCTGCAGCCAACGTCAATAATTATAAGACAAAACATCACCGGATTTTAAAATACTCCCTCCGTGTCCACAGCATAACGACTCATTTTTCCATGTCTGCAAGTTAAAAACCTACTTATTTATTATTTTTCCATTTCTGCTGAGTGGACCCCACACTACCCGCACTCACAATTTATTATAAATCACCAGTATATAAAAGTGGGCCCACATTCCACTGTTTTTAGCATTGGAAAACAATTTGTGTATGTTCGTGATTGTCTGTGTTTATTTCCTAACAGCAAAAGAGAAACGAACTTATACCTCTTCGATAAAACATTCCGTGTCCTGTTGCAGCTCGGACTCTGTAAAGCTCGGCTCCTCCTTTTCGTGGCGCAGCTCGGAATCCGGGGGAGGGCTAGCAAGCTTCTCTTCCGACTTGGACTCGTCCGAAGCAGCCGCGACGCACGGTAATTCCCCTAGTTTCACTTGTCTAACCGTTTTCGCCCCGGCGCTCTTCCACCTAGATCCTTTCGAGCTCCCACTATGGTTCAACGAGCTCAGCTCCATCACGGCTTCGACGATATCCGGCAGCGCCGCGCGCCTGCTGGACGGAAGGCGCGTGCGGGAGGTCGGCCGTGCCGGGAGAGTCGGGGGCGCGTCTTTCGGCTTTTGAGGGTTTCTTCGCTCCAGATTCTCCAGCATTTCCTCCAACGAACCTGGCGCAGCTGACGACATTTTTCCCCCTAATTCCGTGAGGGAATTCGCCCAAACTCGTCCAATTCGAGTCACGATTCTTCAAACGACGCCGTTTTATTCAGATTTCGAATAACAAAATCAGCTATTAGGAGAAAAAAAAAGTAGACAACGAATAACCAGAATCAGAGCTCGTCTTCCCGCGCGCGAATGCGTGTTGCAGAAATTCAATTACGCATCGAAAATCGAGGAGATTGATATCTGCAGCAACGTTAAAATGGAGGAGATTGATATTTGTGGAGATATTGGTTTCTTTTTCGGATGAGATTAGGAGATTTTAGGGGATTTTTTTTGGGAAATTCGTGAGGATTCACATCAGGAAACAGAATTGAAACGGGGGAGAGAGAGAATTTGCGAGGGAAATGAAAGCAGTTAATATTTGGGACAAAAATCAGTTGCTATTCTTATTTTAGCGCCAAATATAAAACGGGTGAAATAGGTAAGTAAGGTTGAGATTTCGTACTTTCGTTAGCGAGAGATATTGAGTTCAATATAACCAGCATGTGTGGGTGCTTATTTGTCACATTGTGCATTATAATTGTAGATTTTATGATATTATGATAGCGTAGTTTTCCACTTTATGATGGTGTAGTGGTCTCACCTACTTATAACAATATTTATTTCTCAAATTGTGATCATATAGTGGTCCCATGTGCTATGTAGTGATGCACACGTGCGGTGTACGGTCGATTTCCCACGATATGAGAATGAAGTAATTTTGCTTGTATGAGCTTTAGTGATTCCGTTAATGAATTTCAAGCTTGTGGAAAAAAATAAATTGTTTGAAATGTTTCGTGATATTTAGAAGCAATATCCTTTTTTTCCTTCATTAAAATTTGATTAACTATCTTTATAGCTAGCAACCAAAATATTTCCTAAACATTAACCGGAATAAAAAATACTACTAACTGATAATCATTGTTAATTAGTTTGGTTAATCAACTATCATAGAGCACACATTAGCCCAAACCCATTTAATCATAGAGCACACATCAGCCCAAGCCCATTTATTGTGAGCCCAATCAACACAAAATTAAAATCCATTTTTCTCAAAATGCATCTTCTTCTAGGGTTTTCGATTTCTGATTACCAAAGGCAAACCGAATTCAGCCACAGACGACAACAATGGCCAAGAACAGAAACAAGAAGAAGAATGATTCGACTGCTATGGCCGTCGATTCTTCCACCGCCAACAATTCGGTTGCAGATGAACCTCAAGGTCGCAGCTCTCTCTCTTTCTGTATGTATGTGTTAGTATTAACACCTTAATCGGGGATTGATTCTGTTTCTGTTTCTGAAATTCGTAATTTTTCAGCCATGGACGTATCTGAGACCGTAGCTAAAAGAGATTATGTTGGCGGAGGACTTCTCAGGTTAGCTCAGCTTCTGCTTCTAATTCCCCTCTTTCTCTGAATTTTATTCATTGCTTTCCTGTTTATTTTATTAATTAGTTTCTAGGTCTGATTGAGGGGATCATTAATATACGAAAAATTGTGTATCTTTAATTCCAGTTTCCTTGAGCTAACACCTTTAATCAAGCGCTAAGTTATTTAAATTTATGCATATTCTAATAATGTGTAGTGATTGAGCTGCTACACCAACTTTTCTAAGTCTAGTTTGTCACACTGAGGCATATACGTCTAATTTGGGGGTGATAGGATAGATGGATAAAAGTAATATGGAAGTTATCAGATTAAATCCTGAAACATTTGCCTAATCCTAAAAATGTGAACTTTCAATAATATCAATAGAAGACCGAAGTATTTACACATTGTACCAAGAATGTGCTCACTAGGATTTTTGGTTGACGAGATGCTTGGCTACGGAGTGTTGTTTCTACAAGAATATCCGTTGGATTTGAGTCTAGTGTTTCTAGTTGGGGTGAAAACCATTGAAGCATGTTTTGAGGCTTGTTGATGCTGCTGAAAAGTTCTCAAATGAAGTGTATGATGAAGCCAAGGAACTGCACGTCTCTGTTTTCTCATAAGGTGCTCATGTTGATCATTTATATTGAGCTAGTGCTCACTTGCTAGAGGAAACAATTGATGCACAGAAATGCAAAGTTAATTTGGAGAGAGAAGTAGAGCATTTGATTTAGGAGAAGCAGTGATTGGATCTCAAAGCTGCTACCTTTGCTTGTCAATAGACCTCCCCCCCCTGTTCAAATCTCTACCTTTTCCGTAATTCAGATCATTTTCGGAGAACCTTTTGGATAGTGGCAGCTTTAATGGATCACTGCCTCCACTGTTTATGAGATTTCCCCCCACTTATATATGTGACGTAATTTTTGCTCATGTAGAAATAACTATTAGCATCCGGCCGATAAAAAATGTTTTTGGTATTGTGCCTAGGGTCTTTTATTGACATATTCTAAAGTTGGCCTATTTTTAGGAGTAGACAAATAGTTTAGGATTATGTGATATAATTTGATCATTTACCAAAATATAAAGCCTCGTCTACCATCCCTTTATATGGATTGATTGATTGATTGATTGTTTGATCATGTAATCCACATCAAATACTACTATATGGTTTATCTATATCTATCTATTCTTGACTAATATTTACATTACTTGTACTCTCTAACAGCTAAAATTTTCTAAATTTTCACCCTATTGTTATAAGAGAGTAATTTCAAAATAAATCACGAAATTATGTCCATTTTGCTATTTCAACCCTTGGTCTTAGGTTCAAATTTTGTAATTGATGCTGAAATTACAAAGTGGAGAGTATAAGTTGTTGATATATATTCTGCAATTACACCTTATAGAAAACTCAATTTAGCCATAATTCTTGCAAGTGGCAAAAGACGATTGTATCTTGGTGTTGGGTTGGAAATAATCGTGTTGCTGCCATCAGTTCGAATGTCCCAACATTTGGTAATCATATTTATCGTGCAGGAAAGTGAAGGCCGGGAGACCCATGAAGAGATCGA
Source organism: Salvia hispanica (assembly GCF_023119035.1). Taxonomy (NCBI): domain Eukaryota; kingdom Viridiplantae; phylum Streptophyta; class Magnoliopsida; order Lamiales; family Lamiaceae; genus Salvia; species Salvia hispanica. Next base: position 19,045,439 of record NC_062965.1, on the reverse strand, counting down.
AGAATGTTAGGAAGACGAAGGCACTAGCCAAAGCTCTGTCGAAAAGTGAGCAGTCAGTGGAGAAAATTTCAAAAAGTGAGAGCAAGGTATTGAGGACTAAATCTGCCAAAAATCTCTACCAATAGTGTGTAGTATTAGATTACTGTTTATGGTTTTCATGTTTAGTTAGTCATGGCTAATTATTTAGTCACTATGTTCAATTTTGCAAAGGTGGAGTGTTACTTTGTGGACAAATTCTTGATAAGAGTGTAGTTTGCAAATCTATTATTCATTTACATGCTACTTACATTGCTTAATAGCTGATGAACCCAAAATTGCATCCAAATATAAGCTCTCAAATACATTAATGTCGATATAATTTCAAAACGCAAATCAAAGCTCACTAAGAGTTTATTCAGTTCAATTTTTTGTTTGCTTGTATTATGTTGTTTTTCTCGTGTTTGGATATTTGTTAGAATTTGATTTGTGTAGGAAATTCAAACAGTATATGAAAAACATAAAAGTCTGTCTAAATTATCGAAGTTTAACAATTAAACTAAAATAAACCATCACTAGTAAACTAAATTTTTGAACAATCACTTGTAACCTATTTTTTTTTATTATGTTATATTTGAAACAACAATTTTTATCATAACTATAACCATTACAAACAAACAACAAAAGAACAAAAAAATTCAAACAGTCTCAACTAACCGCATTTCCCACTCTTTTTCAATCTAATAAAAGGATGATTATCAATTAATCATTTCAGTATACTGATTAAGAGACTCCTGCCGCTGCAGCCTCATATCCTCATTGAACTTCTTGATGAACGCCTCGACCCGCCGGTGTAGCTCATCCTGGCTCAGCGACGCCTCCTTCCTCGGCTTGCCCGATCCACCGTTCATGGGGGACCGCTCCTTGAAGGTCTCGGCTTTCCTCATCGTCTTCAACGCCGGAGGAGGAGTGTTCTCCTGCTCGCGCTCCGTCCATGTCTCCGATTTCTTCAAGTGTCTTGAGATCGGGATCGCCCGCCCCTCTGTTATTGTCTTCCAGGTGTTCTCCAACGTGTCTTGCTTCTTCGGCTTCGAAACTCCCAGCACTGTTCTCCCACCTAATCACCAATTCATTGTGTCAATCAACAGTAAACAAGATTCAGACATTTCATACATTAACTACCCAACCACTAGATATAGAGTATATACCGTCTTTATTTATGTTTGGAGAAAAAAACATAAATAAAGAAGGTATATGCCAATTCTAGTTGGGCCCAGCCAGTTATGGTTTTAGATCAAAAACATCAGTCAAATTCCAATGTTTTTGAACCGTTAACCGGACGAGGAAATCAATTAGCCTGTTATAATTGCACCCGACCTATTTATGGTATAAAAAACCAGAACCGACGGTCAAATTCCGATTAAACCATATACTATTATGGAGTATGTAAGATATAAAATTTAGTAGCCTAAAAGGCTCATTCATTAAATATTATGGAGTATTTAAGATATAAAATTTAGTAGCCTAAAAGGCTCATTCATTAACCACTCGACCACTAAGTATGAACAAATGACACCACACCATAGTCATAGTATTTGTCGTTATGACTTATGACCTATCTTTATTAATATCTCCCACTTTATTTGCATTTATTACTACAAAATATAACCTCCTTTGTTTAATAAGCAAAATATTAAATAGTACTAGTATAATAATAAATTCATAATTAATCTCAAGACAGATTCTCTATGGGGTGCACGTTAACTCCTGTGGACTCACACACACCAGATTAAACCCCAGCCTCACCAACGGTCGAATTTCAAAATAAACTTCATTTAATTAAATTAAATTAAATTAAATTTTCCTTTTTCGAATTAAAATAAAATATTAAAAAATAAATTGTGGAATTACCTTCGTTGCTCGCTTTCAAATTTCTCCGGTGACCGAACCTCGCAGAAGCCGGCGGCTTCACGAAATTCGCTCCATCACTAAACTCAGCGGCACTCCACATCGATTTCGCCGCCGCTACGCACTCGTTCTCCTTATTACACATCGCATCGTCGCCCCCGCTGACAATCCCCGGCGCCGAATATTCACTCACGCCTCCGATTCCACCTGAATCGAGCTTATCAGACTCCAATCCTCTCTCCACGCCTTCGAATTTATACTCCGCCGCCAGACTCATCGGAAATTCGGTTTCACCCATCTCGATAGGCGGCTGCTGTACAGGCTGTACGGCGTTCAGATTCAGCAGCGGCGCTATATGCGGAAGCTCACGTGCGTCGTCGTCGATCTCCGATTGGAGCTTGGAGGAGGCGACGATGGTGATGATGATGCAGTTGATGACGAGGTACAGATACGGCGGCCGCAGCCACGAAACGACGCCGTTGTAGATCCAAGGAGCGTAATCGGCGAGATCTGTAGCGCTTAGCAAAATTGCAGCTGATAAAACGCTGGTGGATATCATAAACACGACTTTTGCGGAGATGATATTGATTGCTGTTAGAGGCATGTTTATTCTTCTGAGTTGTATTCACCGGAGAAATGGAAATTCCGGTAACTGTTAGTTGTGCGCGTGTGAGTGTGTGTGAGTGAGAGAGAAGAGTGAAATTGGGAAGGGGTGGCTGGTTTATAAAGGTGGTGGAAATGGGAATTTGGTCTGAATTCAAGGGTGAAATTGTAGATCGGGAGAGTGTAGTGTGAGTAAAAGCATAAATCTGGCGTGGAGACAAGTGGCATGCACACGTCAGCTGCATCGGACCATCTCTATCGGTTTATTGTTTTCCTAATTATCCATTGGGAAAATTATCTAAATTGATAGTTTAAAATTTCTAATTGTTTATAATTTGGCATATTTTCAAATTTTGTTGGACGATAAAATTTTAGAGTTCCACAACTAGGAAATGTGATTTTATTAGTTATATTTTTCTAGAGAGATTTGTTCAAGAACTAATTAAAGTCAATCTAAATTGCAATTTAAATTGTTAAAAAGAAAAATAAAGAACTATCATTTGTCATAATAAGACTTACTAGTATCAATAACGGTATAATGGTATAACTGGGACATGAATTGGGAGGTTCGGCACAAGTGAAAGAGTTGAGGAGGGCTGTGGACCACGCTTGTGGCGTGAGATTGCGCCTACGGTGCGATCTGGCCCCGAATTGTGTTTGGGATTTGGTCAGGATCACAAATGAATTGTTTAATTATTTAATAGAAAATTAATCTTTTAAATTATTTATTTTTAATAATTTTTAACAGTTATATAACACCGAACAATTAATTCATAGTTTATGTATGCATTAATATAGAGCACACTCACAGCCACAGGTTATTTATATATATGGGGGGCTTTTTACAACGGATATATACATGTGACCGTTATATGTGTGAGGAGGATCCATTTTATTATAATGGATTGCCATAGCATGATTACCAGCCACATCCCCACCGCTCACTTCCTAAATCTTCCACGGAAATTTGAAATTAATGAGTAATAATAATGATAAATACATCAGAGAGGGCTAAAAATAGAGGCTTCTTGGTTTTTGAAAATAGTAGGTAGTACTACAATATCTATCTAACTCATTCAAAAATCAATAACTATTTTAAGAGGTGGAGGTAGTAAGTAGCAAAGGATGCTCCTCATTTAGAAGTAGTTGTTGAATCGTTATGATTATCGCATTCTGTTAAGTAATTTATTATCGGTTTAAAATGACTCTTCTATTCAAGTATTCCAAACATTGAAAACTTTTTGGCCATTAGAGCAATAATGACTGGAAATGTCCCACGCGAAAAGATTACATTTTCCTCAATTTTTATTAAAGGATGCTTTTGGTTTAAAATGTCATGCAAAAAGTTCGAACTAAATTGTTAATAAAACTCGAAAGAAACATCTAAACGCAATTTGGTCTAGAATAGTTTTGCAGAAAATCGTTAAGTCGAGATTAAAACAATGTGTACTTTTTATAATAGAAAAGATAAATGTATTTATACTAATTTAACTATAGTACATAATTTTTTTTTAAAAAAAATAGGAGTAAAAAAATTAAATTAATTTTCTGACTTAATATGTTTTTAAAATAAATTTTCATTTAACCATTTTATAGTTTAATTTCTATTTTTTTTTCTTTGTCTTTTGTATTATTCAATATTCATCCATAGTTTTTTTTATTCTTTAGCTAACTTTTTAAAAACAAATAAGTATAAGGTATAAAATTATAAATCATTAATACGACAGCAATGAAATTATTCAATACATGAGAATTATTAAAGATCAAGTTCGTTCCTTATTAATTGTGTTATTTTGTTTTGTAATTATCCCTTAGCTTATTATTTTCATTAATAGTATTTCAAAAACAAATCACTGCAAATATTTTTATTTAATTTTAATTGATTGGAAAATTCAATTAAAACAGATAAATCTTTATTCAGTGAAATTATTAAAATAACAAATCATGCTCCTAATCATTGGTATACATATTTATCGCAAGATTGGATTTTTTTCATTCCAATTGTGTTCATATCATAGCTTTTGAAGGTCGATAGAGTGTTTGAGATGAATCGGGAGCAAGTTGGATCCGGCTTGGATCCGGTGGGAGGGAGGTGGAAGCAGATGGGAAACGATGAGAAGAAGGCGGTGTTGAATGAGGAGATGAAGAAGATGCAGCGCCTGCCGCCCAACAGCTCTTACGCCTCCCACCGCTTGCGCGTCCTCAACAAAATTCACCAGCTTCTCTCCCTTCAGGTTGCTCTCAAACCTCAATTCTGCTTATTACCAACTTTATCATGATTAATTTCTGAAATCTAGGGTTTCTGTGGTGCTTATGTGAGCTGTGCAATCAGGTGATTGTGATGGTAGAAATTAGTTTCGGAAATTGGGGATTCAGGTTGATTTTCTTGAGATGTGTGTTTTTTCTGGAGTAGTTTAGGAAGACAGACAGTTAGCACTGTTTTCTTCAAACCAAGCTTTGAATTGAGTGGAATGATATCGAACTATACAATCTCAGAAGTTGAAATAGTTAGAGGAAGACTCGGGAGCTAGGGCTCGATAACAAAAGCTCTACCCGATCCATCATGGGGGCGCTTACTGTTGAGGATTAGGGGTAGCATGGATAGATAAAAACGGTGTATGCTAATCCATTGTTTACTAAGATGGATTGGAAGGATTGGAGATGTTTAATCATGTAGATTATCAACCATGAAAGTAAACACTCCTTATTGACACTTTACTTTTGAGCATTAGACAGTTAACATTGTTTACTAAGACGGATTGGACCTTGTTCATTTCCATCATTTGAGCTAATTCTGGTTTAAGTTCATATCCCATTGAAAGGGTGGGATTGGAGACATCCAATTAATGAGGATAAAGTTATTCCATTGAAATAACACCCCAAGTTGATAAGGTGAAAGAAACAAAATAACTACGGAAACGAGATCTAAAGATCCCCCAGTATCATCTCTAATAGAGTCTACACTCACTACTAGAACAATCAACTCCATGAGTTGTTCCTATTTGCTTTTTTATGCAGTTCAAAAGCTTCTCATGCTATATAGGTCTTTGCAAAGGTGTGCGATATTGTGAACCACAAGTGCTATGTATGTGTGTTTCTGGTTTTATTTATTTATGTCCTAGGCTGTGGGAACATAATTTCTGATATTCCGTCTCTGTTCACTGTCCAATATGCAATTTCCCTATGAATCCATTATTTTATTGAATACAAGGTTTTCATTTGAAAATATGAAATCCAATCTGTGCTGGCCATACTTAGCAATATGTTACTGGAAACTTATTTGATTGCCAAGAGACAAGGTAACACTGCGTATTTTACTTTACAGCTCTCTTGTTCTTAGATCTCATCCTTCTCTGTTATGATGCTGAAGAGACCTTATGATACTTTTACCTAAGGGGCACATGCTACAGTCATAAAACTGAACTTGAAAATTTGATATTCGTTTATTCTGTAGCACTACTTAGTAGTATTCCCAAAATTGTAAGGTGTTTGCTCACATTCGATCCACTTCATTCAGTAGATCCTAATCAGACATGCTTGATTTCTACTGTTTTCATGTTATGTAAGAAAAGCTTACTGATTATCTGGTACATATGCTTTTTTTGATTCGCTCATGTTTGTGTTTCTTATTTATTCGATTCAAGTGGTCATGTTTTGCTTTGTTTGTCTTGGCAGAGGACTTCATCACAGGATGAGGAGTTGGAATTGCTTTTCTCTGGCCTTCATATATGAAAAGTTCCATTGATCTTCTCAAACTACAGTGTTTCGGCAAGTGGAAGTCGAACTATGTAGGTTGCTTCGAAGTGGAGAATTAGCTCTCCTTGAAGTAAAAAGCAAGTGTGTCTTCTTGTTGTAATCTTCAACCTTTGATATTAGATGTGTTTACATGTAAATGTGAAAAGCTCGTTTATAGCTATCAGGGAGCAGATTCTCTACTGTGGATCAAGGTGTTGTGCACGAAACGACAGTGTTTTTGTAAGAAACACAACGTTCTCAGAGACATATTCCTGCAAAGTTCTCACAGTTCTCACAATAAGCTATCTGTAAACTTGGCGTTTCATTTTAATACATGTTTGTGTAGAGTTCTTATAGTTCTCACAAAAAGCTATCTATAGACGGGAACGAATAAAAATCTTCCTCTTATATTGCGTCTTAGGCGGCTCTGGAGAAGCCTTCTCCAGAGGCTCATCAAATAAGCGTTTAAGATGCTCTTCCTCATCCTCGTTTCTAAATGCCGGAGCTCTACTTTGCTGCCGCCGGTCATTCATCTCTTCCACCATCACAAGATTCTTCTTCGGCTGTCCCTTAACAATATCATATAGCTGCAAACCCACTGCAATCACACCACCATTTTTACATCACAAAACAAAGGTTAATCGATAAATTTAAACCAACAAATTAATAAACATCAATAATTTACTTCTCATTATGCAATAATCGAAATCAATCCCAACTATTTCAGATTAACAAGCTTAATTTCAATATTCAACATCAAATCGCAAAATTAGCTAATTAACCTAAGATGCAGCTCAAAATTCAGTGCACAGATCCAGTTAATCGAAGCGTAGAAATGATAATCGTGAATTAATTTAACCAAAGATGAACAATCAACATCTCAAATCAGGAGAATAACAGCTAATTAAAATCGAAGCCAAGCATGAGAATATATGAGTGTTTGAAGACGAATATATAATCGGTGAAAAGAAATACTTGAACCTTGGCTTAAGGCGGATTCAACGGCGAATTTTCCGGCGTTTATGAGTTTCGCGGCGGAGAATCGGCGGCCCTCCGATGGTCCCATCGCTCTTTCTTTGCTGCACAGCCAAATTATAAAATATCTGTGTTTATATATTGGGATTTATTTGATATTAAAAATAGATAACTACGCCGTACTTATCATTTTAAGTATATATCATTATTTTTTTATTTATTCAATTTTAATTATAAAATACTGATTTTAAATTTGAAAAATGCTGGTTTGCTTTAATTCTCACATGTTCATTAGATATTGCTTCTAAATTATGAAATTTCATTCTTATTTGTGTTTTTATACAATTATTTATCCTTTTGACGTGGTTAATGCATCAATTAATATTAGAGTCTTGCTATAAAACCGTGCTAAGTCAAAATAAGTGCCTGTCACACCAATCTTGAGCCATCCAAAAATCTAAAATCGGGCTGACAATTTTTATATCATCAAATTTTTGGTATTTTGTGTGAATTATTATGCCAAAGCTCTTGTCATCACAAGAAAACATAGAAAAATTATTGTCCAAAACTCTAGTATATATAGCTCCTACTAAAACAAATTTATGCATCTATCCTTGGATACAATCGATTACACATTCTTATAATAATTAATGTACTAACCACAGCCTTAAACACAAGCCATGCTATTATTAAACGTACAAAACAAGTAGAGCCGGAGCATTAATACACCATGGCGCTGCCGTATAAAAGGAACAGCAACCGAAGACGATCGCTCGAACGAGCGTCTCTCGTCATTCTTTTTTCTTCTCTTCAGCCTTGGCCGAAACCGACCCAGTGCGATAAGGTTCAGCGCTGTACGCGTATTGCATGAGGAGGGAGAAGAAAACCATCTCCACAATCACCAGTACGTTCTGAAGCGCTTCCTGAAGATGCTCGACGTCCAGCCAGAAGTGGTTCGATTTTATTATCCCGATCGCTACGAGAATATCAAGCATGATTCCCTGTAAACGGTAAATAGGTTTCACGTTCCATGAACTCATTATAAAAGTAGGACTCATTTCACTAACTGATTATTTCCACTCACATTTCTTAAAACCCGAGCCTCCAAAAAATAAGATGTCTATTGGTGGACAAAGGGAGTAATTCATAGTACTCACACAAACACAAAAACACTCATTCACTTCACTTGCCTCAGCATAATATATTGGTTTATGAGAAACATACCTGCCAGAAACAGAAGAAGACAATGCCTTTGACACACAAGAATTTTGCAAGAGGTTTGTGAGGTGCCAACTCCTTTGCGAAAACGTGGTAGAACACAACAAGAGAGTACAGGGCCAGTGAAACAGACACATTCAAGATGATGGTGAATGTCCAGCTCAGCCAGCTAGGATACATATCGAGAAGCTGAAACGCTATCATCAAGACAGAGCAAACAGGTCGGATCACAACGAATTGCAACGTCCAGTCCTTGAGAAGTTTAAGGTTTTTGTGGTCCAAACGAACAGTATGAGGCTGCATGCAAAATAGACATACATTTAGTCATGTAGAGACATTCTTCTCATGAATTCGGATTGACAAAAAACGAGAAAAGAAACAATCTCAAACAAAAATATCAAAATCTATCAGTTGATCCTTGTTTGCTGCATTAGCATTACTCTATAACCATAGCAGAGACTTACAATCCTAGGACTTCCTCATCTGTTCCGGTAATAGACGTATGAATCCTCATTTTGGGCTCTCAATTCAGCCATAACACAATTGAGTCCTTTATCACATAAAAAAGCCTTCCATTTTCACACTAATCTCATTAAATGTTCTTCTGCACCAAGTAAATTTCGAATGACGTACCTGGAAAAGAGTCATTGGGAAAGAGTGATGAATTTCTCGTCCTTTGATCTCATCCGGCACTATGTTTTTGCTGATGGATATATTCAAGTAGGTGTACATCAAACTCAAAAACTTCGCCATGACCTACCAGTGAAGGAAAATATAGCTTAAATTCTTAAGACAGCAACTGAATCTCAAATGCTGAAAAACTCACCAGAGCCTCATAACATTCTTTGACAGAATCCAAGAAAGTGAAGAATGTCTCACTTCCTTTGATGTCCAACAGGCCAACATAAGAGTCAATAGCATATAACGGAGCCATGAGGACAATTATGATGATCGCCTTTTGTTCCTTGGGCTTCTTCCATGCGAGGTAGTGTTGGGACACTAGCTGTATCGAGAAGTGCAAACTGAGCATGACACACACGGTCGATCCCATCAGTGTAAACTTCCCCCGATCCATGGTGAAGAGGTTTCTCTAGCTACCTGACAGAATATTATTAGGAACTCTTCACATAGGTTCAATATCGAAAGCAATGAAATAAAAATGTGTTAAATGTTACAATCATTAAGAAAATCACAAAATTGGCAAATCCTTGGACAGGACAAACCTCAAAACTGATTCACTCTTGATCATCAATATCAATATAGATTATTTGGTATTTAGCTTCTCAATACTTCAATATCCATAACTTATTGTTCTGAGGCACTCTTATTCATATAAGACCACATACACAGGCTTTATAACTCGGCAGATTGCATAGAAAAGAGAATGCAGAGGAAAATTCTTATACATGAAACATAACTTGGTTCTTTCCCTGTTTTTCACTAAAGAGTGCATCTGCTAATGTTATAACTTGTATCGAATTCAAGGTAAAATTGCAGGAAAAACCACCAAGTTAAAGTTAATTTCTAGTGATTACTATATCATAACTTTGACATTTTCTCAGTTGTCCCATGCTCTCAGATTTGGGGAAAATTATGTATGGTGTGTCACACAAAAATATACTGCGGACAAAATGTTTGACTACTTAAACAACGTTGTTTAATACACCTAGTCAGCTATACCTTCAATTTTTACACATGTATCATGTATGTGCCACTCCACGTCAATATATTCGGACACATAGCACGTGAGAATTGAGAAAAATTTCAAAGTTATGATAAATTCGGCCCTTATTTTTAAGTCTTGGGACTGACCAAAAATTTGTAGATTCAAGGTAGATGAAGTAGCTCACTCAAAAAGGGAAATAGCATAATACGATTCACAAATTTCCAGCAATTTATCAAACAATCTAATAACAGCTTTTTGTCCTACTTCTTCAGCTTTGATTTCAGGATTTGATTGTTTTGAGTTTATAAGAAGCACCTGACTCCAAACAACCCCCAGTGAAATGGAAACAGTAAAAAACCACAGAAATAAACTGAAAATCCTACAAATCCAATCAAACAACATAATCTTACTTTACAAGCTCGGAAAATCGCTACAGATCCTCTCTAACTTCGTAATTATACTTTCAATTGCGCATAATTCAATTCAAATCTAAGATGAGAAAAATTGCTTAGCTAACATACACACAGATAACGGCTTCAATCTCAAGTCAGAATCAAAATTAACATAAATTCAATGAACTCAGAATTTAGAAATAGAAGAACTAGAGAGAGAAAGAAGGAGAAGACTTACAGTAAAACGTGGTGAGTAAAACGTGGTGAATGGTGAAGGGGGAGAAATCGAGAAGAAATTTAATTTATTATTATGGTGCTGATTCAACAATGAAGCTACTGATTGCTAAATCATGACTTTAGTGCCATATGGCATTATCCAATTTGAATCTAATAATAAAAAGCAATTTAATTACGTATTCTTATATTAAAATTTTATAATTAAATAAACCACGATTGTCATTTTGGAATGTTTCTTAAAAATATATCATTCTATTTAAGAAAAAAAATATTTCTTTTTATTGAGGTGGATCACATTCTCTATTAGTTTACCAATTCTGTACTAAAACTCGTGTCGTTTCAAATGTAATTTATTTGTAATGGGACAGAGGGACTATTACTTTCTCAATATCTCCTTAGATATCACCTACGTATTCTCAGGCAAGCATTGTGGACCACTCTATCGTCTTATCTGAGGAAGGGTCGGTGGAATTTCAATGTTCAAACTCTTCCAATTCGCGTTTTTCCTTTACCACTTTAGTCCTTATGGGACGGCTTAGCATGCTCGGGACGAAGAGAAGTTGAGATTTTCCTCGAATTCAGGACTCACCATCGCTTGTATATCGAATACGTATACATTTTTTATTAGAAACCAAAAATGCATAGATAATGAACGCTTGAGCCGAATTCAAGCGAGTACTTTTAAATACATACAATTTGATAAATTCTTAATGATAACTATGAATCCTAACTATTTTAAGAAGACTATAAACTACCTAACTTCTATCGTTTTCAAATTTCAAATAACTAATTATAAGCATAACTAATTTTAATACCCCCAACAATATTTTATCTTGGGTTACAAAAGTTTTTAGAAACTAAATTTGTAATATCGATATTACGGGGGAGTATATAATTAAAAAATCAATAAAATTAGAGGATAAAAATTAAATTAAAAACACAAAATTTAAGTAATTAATGGTGAATCCGGATTTGGGCAAGCATGGCATTAGCTTAGAAATACATCTGGCTACTCACATGCCACGGCAGGTATATATTTAACCTAACTCAACCAATTTAATTAAGAGACTAGATCATCTAGAAGCATACAATCTTTTTAATACTAAAACTTACTAAATTTAATTAAGGAATTTGGCATGCATAGTAGATTATTCAGTTATCCTCTTTAATCTTATAGGAGAAAAAAGAAAAGGAAAAAGAATAAAGGAAAAGTCACCCCTACAATACCGGAAAATCATTCTTACCAAAATCTATAATATTCCATTTATTATTTTGTATATTAAATTATTTGGTACCACACAGTTTTAATAAATGTGAGAGTGTATTTTTGGATGGAGAAAGTGCGCCCACTCTATTGCTTTGTATATTAATTAATGTAAATAACAAATGTGTCATGTTTATTTTAATAGGGAAAATTTTTGAAAAATTATGAAATTTTGTTAAATTCTGGTACTAATTAGTCTTGGAACTTTAACAATTAGCGGAATATATTATTGACATTTTTCAACTAAATAATATTGTTCTATATATGAATACACAACATCATTTAACTAGCTAAACAGTCATGGTCACCACATTATATTCGATACAGTTTCACGAAAAAAATAGTTCAATGGACAATTGCAAGGAATCAAACTTCATGGTTTTCGGTTGATTTTTAAAGTTGCGGGATGGACCAAAATTTAACCAAATTTTATGGTTTTTTCGGCAAGTTTTCATTTTTAATATGTATGCAAAATGTTACTCCATTTGTCACAAGTTAATCAATTCATATTATCTTTCGGGATAGTTTCATTTCCTCTTATAACGTAATTCAACATTTTTAATTCATCTTACTTTATTTGTCTTCATTTTTACTTTATTTTATCAGCAATTAACTTATTAAACATCATTTCATGACGTCACATCCCATACTTAATAAAGAAGTGGAGTATATTCCAAATATGAAATGAAAATACCTCGATGACTAGATCGCTTCAATAATAACACATCCGTACACACCCTCGTTAACTTCTTCCTTCCAAAAACAAAACGATCGAGATTCGCCCTTAAATTAAATTCTCCTATGCATATGCATATGAAACTATAAACACATACATATATATAATATACGTACATGATAATTGAATTAATTCATCTGTACGATTTGAGAATACTCCCACAAAAACTACACATGATCGCCTTCCATGACTTGATATAAAAGGGGATGTAACAAAACCTAGTCGACGTCTTCATATCCGCCACCGTCGCCCCATGCCGGCACCTTGAGCACGTCCCCGCCGCCGGCTTGCTCCGCCGCACGACGCTCTTTTGATCAACCAAAAAACAAAAACACACCATCAACTCTCCCTCTCCTTCTTCGCCTTCTCTTTATCCTTCGTCTCCGTCTCCTTCTTCGTCTTCAAATTTGTGAAAAAGAGAATATATACATGTAAGTTTTTTTCTCAAATGAGAAAAATAGCCTTTATATAGTTGCATTAGAAGCTAAAAGGATAAAATAAACTTGTTTGAAGTTTGGCGTATAGTATTGTTACATTTTATATTGGATTATTAATTATAGACGATGTTATTGGTCTACACATTTTGCTGACCGACTTCAAGAAAAATTTAAAAAAAATTAATGGAATGTAAATTAAATTAAACTATAGATTCCTGTATTTATCTAAGTATCTAAATATCTAAGTATCTAACAACTAACAACCGAACTTTATTAAATGCAGCTTGTGTATAAAACGTTTTTTTGGCACGTACACGTGTAATAGTGTGTGGATGGAGAGAGAGAAGTGTGAAATTGGATTAAGAAGAATATAGATTAGACATGGGATGATTGCCACGTGTAATTTTAGTTATATATTGAGGAAACAGTCAACATAATTATAATTTTATTTATAATTATAAATAATAATAATGGTAAGGATAATTTACTACTATTAAGGAGGTTTGATAAGCCTATAGAGTATAGCCTCATGTAATCAACAAATATGCAGCTTACATCTGTTTTTCTAACCATTAATAATTTGGATGAAAAAAATAGTTGACTACTCTTAGCCCTAATCTTTTGTGAGACCTCATTAAAATGGACTATAGCTAAGGAGATATAAACTATATTATTCAATTAATGTTTGGGATCAAAGTGTCCTGTTAACTTAGTAGCAATATTTAGAATTCACTATTTAATACTACCCGGCCATATAGTTATGCACTGTCAATAGTCTTAATTGGTACGTAGGGTATTGATAGTGTGATGTCACTAGTCATATAGTAATTATTATAAAATTGATAAACAAAAGAAAGAATAAAAATAATTAAAACGTTATATGTAGTACAGACTACAGTATATGATAACTTCAAAGAGCGGAAAAGAAAAAAAAGATAGAAGAAAACACGTGTCAAATTATGTTACTTAAAAAATGGAAATAGAATAGATTTCATTAAAATGAAAAGTAGACTATTAGTTGGACGGATATTTAATATGACTCACATTTTCCTTTTTTCTGAAAATAATCTAGTGAACTATTCTTTTTTAAATCGAATTTCATATGAAGTTGTAATTTTAGTTGATGATCCAAAATGCAATTTCAGTGAATAGAATAACCTAAAATGATAATATATGATGAAACACAATTTATGACAATTCTCTTTCAACTATTAGTTATTAGTTCAATGGTAATATGAGTGAATATAAAGACACAAGATAACATTATTTAATAGATGCAAGAATTTGGCTAAGTGATTTGACTTTATGCAAAACACTAATTATTCTTCCGGTGGGATATATATTGGTGCAATTTTTAATTATTTATTTAATAATCTACCTAGACATGTTGAGCAAGTTTTTGTATATGAAGTGAGCAAGGCGAAATATTTGACAATAAGGATTTAAATTTCAAAGTGTTTTGCTGGCTAGTGATCATGTCGGTCCCACAATAAGTTTGAATTTAAAAATTAAATAGCATATTTTTTACTATATATCAACTAAAATATTCATTTCAAATCAAAATATTAAAAAACTATATCTATGATTTTTATAAAATTTTATATGTATGTTATAAATGTTAATCATGATATTATGATATACTTTGTAATAAAAAATATTTTAAAAAAATATTAGATACTCCTATTAGCTAATATTAATGGTCTATTTATAAATATACCTGCCTTAGGCCATCTGCATCCTTATCTCTTATCCGTCTCTTAATCGTCTCGTCTCTTCACTATTCATGGGCCTCACTGTACTTTTCACCCAATCTCTTAACTAAGAGAGAGCACCTGCATCCCTCCATCTCTTAACCATCTCATCCCTTAACTATTCATTCAATTTCATTTTTTATTTTTAATTCCAACAAATTCAATTAATAAAAACACACTTCATTAAATAAAATAAAAATTATAATTTAAAGGCCTAAAAAATTAAAAAATACATAATTAAAATCCTAAAAAAAATAAAAATACATAATTAAAATCATAAAAAAATAAAAAAAAACACACCATTAAAAAAATTTGAGTGAGAATAGAGAGTTTTTTTATGGTGGATAATTTGTGGGAATGATTTGATATTTATAAAAGTGATTGGAGGCTTTAAAAAAATTGAAAAAAATTACAAATTTGAAAAAAATGGCTATAAACGGCTAGTATAATTTTTGGAATTTTTTTTATATATATTTTTTTAATTTTTGAATTTTTTCTGATTTTTTTAAAAAAAAAATCTATTTTAACGGATATAAACGACGCCCACTCGTGGGTCGGCGATTGGGCGTCACGCACGAACCACAGCTCGCCACGTCGCCAAGGAGCGTGGCGAGACGTCTCGAGGCCAGCCTCTTCGGAAGGAGACACAGGACGAGATGTCCCGTCTCGTCGAGACGAGATGGAGGCCGCATCGCTGTCTTGATGCGGTCTCGTCTCTTCGAGACGAGATAGAGGCCGCATCGAGACGCAATGTGACTCGACGAGATGGAGGCCGCATCGCTGTCTTGATGCGGTCTCGTCTCTTCGAGACGAGATAGAGGCCGCATCGAGACGCAATGTGAATGCTCTTACTTGTCTTTCTTCTTAATTCCAAAGAAATAGCATTTGCCAGACTACCAACCTATTATCAATTAATTGGTGTGTTTCATATTTATGTCAAAAGTCCATATTCAGGCATCCTTTTCCAATATAAAGATTCCTACTATTTCAAGCTCTAATTAATGATACTAGAGCCAATGACCAATGATCATCCTTTTCATTCATGAAGTAAATAATATAAATATAAAATTAATCATGGCTTTTTTCATAGCATAAGAGAAAGCACTGAATATACAAATTAATACACCTAACAACATTAAACAGTAAAAATAATGAAAGAAGAGCATACACCTAACAACATTAAACAGTAAAAATAATAAAAGAATAGCATATGCAATGTCGGATCTAGATGAGATCGGGGATATTGATCTCACCAACAACTCACGAGGGTCGAAAAAACTTTAATTCAGCATTTGGAGTTATCCTGTGGATCCCAGTGTGGCTAGTTCAACTTTCGTTATTTGTTTACCATCAATTGTGATGACTGATGCACCGCCTCTATATTTTGGCATGATTTCTTTCAGTATTATTTAATACTCCTATGTATTTTATTTTCAAAAAAAATTATATACTTCTTATAAATTATTCTATAAGACCATAAAATATCATAAGAAACTATCTTTTTAGGATGCATGTGTGGGAGATCAAAGTGAACACAATTAAGAGTATATGTTCAATGAATCTATAATGGTCGGTTCCTACATTATGGGCATGTACAAGTTATTCCATATCTAGAGGCTAGAGCCGCATGTTTATCTAATGTCAATACACGCTGACTTCAATGCTCTTTGTTTAATTATTTAATTATTTTATTAATTCTCCATAAGTGTGTACTTTTTGTTGATATAAAATTGCCTCATCTATTTAATATAAATAATTTATTACGAATTGGAAAATTTAATTTTCTTAGGGAAAGTGCTAAAATTTAATTCGGAGTTGCCCAAAGGCCCAAACATGTATCCAACATCTATGTTTAAACTTATACTCATTAGGCCCACAAAATGTTGGGGTGCTACAAACTTGCATGTTACATCATCCCATTTATTTATAATAATAATAATAATAATAACAATAATAATAATAATAATAATAATAATAAAATGTTAGTAAATATTTGTGTACAGCTATTATATACTCACTATACAAATCTAAGGTCTTGTTTATGAATTATACAACTATAAGAATTCATTTACTAATAAATATTGTTGTATGTATGTATGGTTCTTCGTGACGTAACGACAGATCCAGATAGGGTCAGGCTCTACCCCCGCCCATAGGGAACGAAAAACTCTATTAAATTCAGTAATTGGAGCTGTCACTGATCCAACATTGCGACAACTCCACCCCAACCCTTCGGGATTGAATTTCAATTTCATTCTTCATCCTTTGGGGTGATTATCCTACGTGCTTCCAACTATGCCTTCTGACACTATCAACGACTCTTTTCACTGTGTTCATTCCAACGAGTTCTGTTTCCTGAATCCGCAGTTCTGGTTGACGTGGCAACAACATGTTCTTGAACCAGTTGACGGAGGACTTGGGAATCCTTGTGAGGTTGTTGTTGAAGTCAACATAGTAAAGCCCAAACCTCTTTGTGTAGCCCATGTTCCATTCCCAGTTATCCAGCAGCGACCACACGAAATAGCCTCGAATGTCACACTTATCTTCCCTATATTCATTCGTGCTCAAATCGTAAGCCAAACGTCTCGTTTTCGACTGAAATTGATTAAAATTTTGGCTAGAATCTAGCCTAGCTATTTATGAAAATTGGATTGAAAGTTCAATGTTTGTAAAATCAGAATTTGATTGACGTTCAATAATGTACAACTATGGTCTCAAATTAGTACTAAGTACCTTATTGCAGCAGAGAGGTTTGAGAGATAGTCCCTATGATAATTTATTCTCTTATCATCTTGTAAGGCCTTCTCTAATGGGATTAAAAAATTATTATGATCATCCATTCCTGCAAAATCATAATATGCTTAAATTTCGTAATTTTTAAGAGACAATTGTCCCATTAATATATACCATCACAAACACCATAGTATTATTTATTTATTTATTTATGTAGTATTTACCATTTTCAGTAATTATTACTGGCGGATTTCCATATTTGTCTTTAATGTAGTTTGCAAGACTACGTATACCCCATGGAACGATATATAGCCAACTCGACGCTGCCTGAAAACAAGAAAATCATAAATAAAAAAATGTTATTTAGTTGGTCTAGTGGTAAATTGGTTAATTCGTCAGAAGTCAGAAGTTTTAGTTCATGTCCACTGTGATGCGACCTTCAAAGTTTAGGATATAGGTTCTCTTACCCGATCTCCAATTTTAACTCCGTGCTTCGAATCTGAATTGGAAACAAACAAAAAAGATTAGTTCCCGTGTCAACAAGTACCAAATTAAGAGAGTAGAAACGACGTCGTTTAGCATCTCACGAGATGTAATGATGGCTGAATCGGTTGACGCGTCCTGCAGAATGAGCTTACCAAGCCGCATCCTGTCGTTGCGCACATACAACGTTGTGTAGTGATTTATACCAATGAAATCAAGGGTCCCCTTTAGGAATTGGGACAACTTGGGTCCGATTTTAGGTAGCCTCTCACCCACCAACTTCTGCATTGAAAGAGGATAATTCCCAAGTAGAAGTGGATCAAGGAACCTGATTTAGATTTCCCAACTTTAATTTAATTATGTCACCAATGTATTAAATTATATTACCATCAAATTTTTAATATTCTTATGATTATAAAGTACTCACTTTGTCCCAAGTTGGTCGAGATATGTTTCAGCATGAGGTTTAAGAAAATGGTATTTTATGAATTAAGTAGAAAGAGAATAAAATGAATAAGTGATCTGAATGAGGAAATGACTCATTTTAACTTGGGACGTTTTGAAAAGAAATACGAATTAATTAACTTGGGACGGAAGGATCGAGTGGTGTATTTGTTACCATCCAAGTCCGAAATCTAAGGCTCTTTGGGCAGCATCCACATCTTCTCCACTCTCGGAAATTGGCTCGTACCACTTGGAATCCAATACTATCCCCACCATGCCTTTTTGAATTTTCTAGAGGAATAATCACATTAAATGGTTAAGGTCCGAAAATACTCTTATTTGTCCGTGAAATAAAAATTTACTGTATTTCTTAATTTTTGTGATCAAAAGAAATACTTCAACACTAATGGGATGGAGAGAGTATTAATTGAAGATGTAATTAAGTGAAAGTACCTTGAAATTGGTGTGATAGGTGCGATAAGCCGCGGCATGAGAAAGGAGAACGTTATGCGCTACAATGTAGGGTTCAACAGAAGATTCTCCGGCCTTGCAGATTAGATGTCCGAGAATGGAGCATCTTCCCGGTGCTTGAACACCAAAATTATAACCTTGCATTGCAATGCCATGAGGCTCATTGAAAGTCATCCAATGCTTCACTCTATCACCAAATTCTTTGAAACATATATATGCGTACTTCTCAAAATCATGTCTGCACCAAAATTAGTGGATGATGCTCGTATAAGGTATGCACCAAAGCAGTTCTGTACGTATATGTAAAATATAATTATTCAAAAAAAAAGGTGACATACATTACTTGATTGCTCAGTAGTCCTCCATATGAATCTTCTAGCATTTGTGGAAGATCCCAATGGTACAAAGTGGCATAAGGCTGGATTCCTTGCAACAAAAATTGTTTTATTTAGATCTAAGGATGCATGTAAGAAAATTTAGAAATTAATTAAATTTTAATTGAACCTTTTTTTATCAATGAATTAATGAGATTGTTGTAATAAGCTATCCCATGAGGATTTGGTTCACCTGTTCCATCTGCGGATATGTTGTTAGGTGGGAAAATAATGCTTTTGCTATCAAAAAGTAATTTTGAGCTTAGATTCTTACTTGGTAAGATTCTCGACCAAGATATGGAGAATCTGTAAGCATCCATTCCTAAATCCGCCATCAAATCAATGTCACTCTGTCACATGTACGAGGTTGATGCATCATCCAAACCAAATTCAAGATTATTAAATTGACTAAATAATCATATTTTCCTATTTTTGTTTTATTCTTCAAAATTAATCTATATTTATATATAATAAATTTATCTTCTAATAAGTTACTATGTCTTATTTTCTATTAATAATCGTAATACATCTCGTGTTTTACCAATTTTATATGTGCTTTTTTACTATCATTCGTGGATGAAAGTACTATAACTATATTGAATAAAAAAATATTTCAAATGGTAGAGTGTATATATTTTGTCCTAGGCTGGCATTCTTATCCTCCTCAATATTCTATCTCAACCTTTTGGCCCTTGAGACTTATCAAAATCAAAGATTCTTTACATCGTCATCTTCTATCCTATAAACTGATTATTTAAAGGTCAAATATAACAAAACTTGATTATTAGTAAACTCTTAATTTTATCTGATTGCCTCATTATGCCAACATGCCACTAAAAATCTGGCCTCAATAATAACATCAAATTTCAATAATTGTTAAATAGACTGATATGCAAGATCAAAATTTGTTCTTAAAAAGTAAAGTGGCATTAAAATTATTTTTTTTTTAAAAACACTACCTCGAACCGATGGTATTGATCAACCGCAGTGTCTGCATTGCTGAAGTCCAATATTCTCCCTTTTTTTTTTTGACGAAAACATAATGTTAACATAATGTTATTAACTCTATCGAGCAGGATTCGAACATAATATATTGTCACGTGGTGTCTCAAATCAGTCATAATTACAAAAAGTGAGAAAAACATAGAGAAATATTTCTACAATTTTGAATTGACTTAACACAGCACGTGACATTATGTCCGAACCACTGAATTTTTACTCAGTCGGAGAGAGAGATCACCAACCTGGTTTCCTAGTGAAGGTATCCCATATGCTTTCCCCTTTATCCCCTTCATTTGCAGCTCCTTCAAACTAATAAACATCACACACACAAGAAACTCTCAGATATAACATCTCCGAATTTTTGATATTTTACGTGAATCGTTGTACAAAAGGCCTTCATCTCATCAACGAAACATCGGAAAATTATTATTTTGAAATTTCAAACTCGAAATTTAGAATATACAAGCACCTACTAACAAAAATTTATGTCTTCATTTCACACACACACATATATATGTATATATCAAACCTGATAAGCTGAAGAAGCAGTTCCAAAAACGAAGCTATGTGGAAAATCATCTCTGCTAATGGGCTGAGACTCCACAGCCAAAACACACAAAAATAATAATGTAAGGATTTCTCCCATTAATTTCTTGATCATGAACAAATTAAATGTGTCACAAAACGAAGTTTTTGCTATCGGGTTATATATAAAGAGAAAAAAGTGGGATTTGTGATGAAACAAAGAATATTTTGGAAGCCACGAAAATAGGAAGATGACGAAACGACGACGGATTGTCGCTGTCAAAAAAGGCGTAGGGCGATGGGCTTTTCCGTTGGCGGTGTGTTAAGCAAACTCTGCCTTTTGCTTACACGTTTTATAAATTAACATACTAAGTAAATTCAGAAGCAAACTTATATAAAAATACAATTAGTGTGTATGGTTATGTAATAATTTTAATGGTCACTATTTTGAGATAGGACCAACAACAAAAAGTAGATTTATTTATATATATATATATTGCAAAGGTCGGTTTTTAATTATGTGAAGATAACAATTTTTATGCATAAGCATGTTTTTTTTAGAGGCCCAACAACTTTGATGATGTTCTTTTATTGTTATATTACATGATTCGTCATAAATAATACTCCCTCCGTCCCATTGAAAATGACCCACTTTTCCTTTTGATTTATCCCAATTAAAATGACTCATTACTTAAAATGAAAATCCCTTTTATCTCTACTTTATTCATTCTCTCCTACTTTACTCTCTCCACTTAACACATAAAATAAAGTTGCATAAAATCCTGTGCTGCCCAAAAAAGAGGTTATTTTCCTTGGGACGGAAGGAGTAGTATATTTAATGGAGTGTTTTATGCATTGGGAGAGCTGCATAGTGGAGTGAGGGACTCTAATTTTGAAAAAATTTAGAGATATTTTAGTAATTTATGTGAAAATATATATATATATTTTTTAAATATTACTATTTCTTAGTTAGATTTGAAAATCAATAATTTGTTTCAGAGAGCTTTAATCATATGATTGATTCATATATTATTCCACATTGTTTTAAGATTATAATGGATTTTAAATTTTGGAGATTTATTAAAGTTTAGTAACTTTGGTTTAATTTCTGTATTGCTGTTATAATAACTTTGCTGAGAAAGTTGTGAAAGTAATATTTGCGTCTCTGCACATGATCAAGGTAGTGTTCGGTTTCCAAAATAAAATAATACCAATATACAATCTAGGATTGAGTCGTGAGATTATTTTAGTCATATGAGGTTTGCTAAGACTAATTATCCCATGATTATCCATGTAGGATTGAGTTGTGGAGTTGAATCTCATGAACCAAACACACTACAAATTTAATCTCGGATACAATTTTGCAAACCGAACACCCCCGAAATATCAAGCAACGTCATTGCACAAGTTTTAAAAAGTTCTTTAAAAAAGTAAATTTACTAAATTTTATACTCATTTTCCACACAAAATTTAACTTTCTTAATTTCCGTATAAAAAACATGCCACTTCTAGTCGAATGAGAAAGTACGTTTTTTATGAGAAATAATTTATCGTGCACTGAATTAAAAGTAAATCTTTGTTATTGTTGCTGCTGTCGGCATTGGTATTATTAGTATAGGTCTTCTAGTTTTTTATTATTTCGAATATTCAGTTCGCTAACTTGTTGATTTTGAGCTTTTTTTAACATAAAGCATACTGCTTAGTTACAAATCGCCTTTTAAAATATGAAAAAAAAAATTTGAAATTTCCAATGTTTTAATTTTTATACTATATATAATTGTCATTTATGAGTGAAAATGAAAATTGATACGGTTAATGTGAGACAAAGAAGAGACGTTGTTACATACAATATTGATGGATTAGGCATATTGTTTTTCTCAAGATGGCATATTGAAAAATTAATGACGGGAAATGCATGTTTTTATTTTACATATATTGCCTAGTAGTATTTTTTTTGGCCAAATGCTTGCGTATTCAAATTTGTTACCAAAGTTTTTGTTCAACGTCACATTGAGAATGTGATGTGTATGGAAAGATAGAATGGTGATATGGGTTAAATTACACTTTATATGATTGGTATGTTAATGAAATAAGATATACCTTGTCATTTTAAACTATAAATTCAAATTGTTTTCAATATCTTATATACTCCCAAAAGATATTGATTTTAATTAATGGACTGAATATCATAAATTGATTTATTAGTGATCGAATTATCCTAGTTTTTTAAATTTATCGATTCAATACATAACAATTGTTTAACAAATTACCAAGTACTATATTATAACATTTTCTTATTCTCATATTTCCCTAAAAATAAAATACTACTCCCTCCGCCCACGAATAAGAGTCTCGTTCACTTTTTCGCACTTGTTTTGTAAAAATGATAATAAATAGTTTAAGTGGACAAATGATAAAGTAAGAGACAAGAATAGATCTAGATTCATAAGCATATTGCAAGTTGAAAATGTAAAACACAACAGAACTAAATCTTACTTGTTGTGTTGTTTTCTTCTACAATTGAATCCTGCAAGTTGAATCCACTACTATCGAGATCCACGTGCAATCCAATCCGATGCAGGAACTATCCCAGTACAATTGCTCCGTAGAAGAATGCTAAGAATGTTCTCTACAAAGCTTTACCTATTTTCCCTCTACTATAATTACATAATCCATATTAATCTAATTGTAGCCCATTGCCTTTCTAGGTCCTCACACTAAAAGTACCGAACCCTATCCATCAAACCAAACAA
Organism: Salvia hispanica; assembly: GCF_023119035.1. Lineage (NCBI taxonomy): Eukaryota > Viridiplantae > Streptophyta > Magnoliopsida > Lamiales > Lamiaceae > Salvia > Salvia hispanica. The sequence goes on along the minus strand of NC_062965.1, from coordinate 19,021,756 downwards.
CATTTTTTATAAAGTAACTAAATGTAATTACTAGTACCAGTATTATTTAATCTATCAAATTCAACACTTCGATTTCAATATCCCACTAAAAATAAATTCTTACTAATTACTATAGCATGAGCCCAATTGAAGCCAAAAATTGGGCTAGGCCCAAATGTGACCATCTCCCAAAACTAAGCAATTGCGAAACCCTAATTTCACCCAAACCCTAAATCCCCAAATCCCTATATCTATATCCACCACTCCTCCCTCCTCCCTTCACACACTCACACACCAGCACAATGGGGCGTGTGATCAGAGCTCAGCGTAAGGGAGCTGGCTCCGTCTTCAAATCCCACACGCACCACCGCAAGGGCCCGGCGCGCTTCCGCTCCCTCGACTTCGGCGAGCGCAACGGCTACCTCAAGGGCGTCGTCACCGAAATCATCCACGATCCCGGCCGCGGCGCGCCCCTCGCTCGCGTGACCTTCCGCCACCCCTTCCGATTCCAGCACCAGAAGGAGCTCTTCGTCGCCGCCGAGGGCATGTACACCGGTCAGTTCGTGTACTGCGGGAAGAAGGCGAATCTCGTCGTCGGAAACGTGTTGCCGCTCAGATCCATTCCCGAGGGAGCTGTCGTCTGCAACGTGGAGCATCACGTTGGAGATCGCGGCGTTTTCGCTAGGGCTTCTGGAGATTATGCGATTGTCATCTCTCACAACCTCGATAACGGAACCACAAGGTAAATTTATTGATGATTGTTTGATTTGGCTCACCTATTGACAAGTATCAGTATGATGTTGTGAAGATTTCTCTATGATTTTTGTGTATATATCTGTTTACCTTGTTATTGATTGATCAAGCTGTAATTGATACTAAGTTGTGATATTAATGTAGAATTGATTAGCCTGCTATTATTGATTTTGCTGTAATTGGATACTTGGGTATGATGTTGCTGTGCAATTGTTTTGATAAATGTTTAACTTGCTATTATTGATTGCTTTAGCTGTGATTGGATACTTAGCCATGATATAAGTTTAGAATTGAAGTATTGTTTGTGGAAATGACTAAATTTTAGTACTGCTAATTTTCATGAATCCCAGAATTATATCTATTTCTTTTTCTAGCTAATCTATGTCTCTTAATTTGAAACTAACTTATATCTTCAAGTGGTTATGTCATCATCTGTTCGACATTTTGATTTCATGAGATTTGGTTATGTTAATTTAATATGCATTAGATGCTGTAACAATCAAGTTTCATTTGTACTCTACAAAATGCTCTATTATGATTGTTGTCTATATCTTCATCAAGCAAGTTTGTTGCTGAATTGATAATTTGGCTTCCTGTTTTCTGTTTATTTCTTATGAATCTTGCTTTGTAATCATCATTTGTCACCCAATTCTCCGAATGTGTTGTTGGTGCTAACATTAAATAATACACTTCATTGAGAGATTTGTTATTCCGGCAGGGTGAAGCTCCCTTCCGGAGCAAAGAAGATTGTGCCAAGTGGCTGCCGTGCCATGGTTGGGCAGGTTGCCGGAGGTGGGAGAACTGAGAAGCCGATGTTGAAGGCTGGAAATGCCTATCACAAGTTCAGAGTGAAGAGGAACTCATGGCCCAAGGTTCGTGGTGTTGCTATGAATCCCGTGGAGCATCCTCATGGTGGTGGTAACCATCAACATATTGGTCATGCCAGTACCGTTCGTCGTGATGCACCACCTGGCCAAAAGGTTGGTCTTATTGCTGCCAGAAGAACTGGTCGTCTCAGAGGACAAGCAGCTGCTACAGCTGCTAAGGCTGATAAGGCTTAAGTATTCTAATCTTGTTTTCTTTTTTATCTATATCGAATTTGAATTGGAATTTGGTTGTTGAAATGCAACGTTTTGTTTATGGCATACTAAATTTGTTTGGATTATTGATTCTATTTTTCTAATAATTGCTCCTTTATTTTGTTTGATTTCATTTATTCTGTTTAACTTTGTTTGGATTATTCAGTTCTGTACATCTGTTATCTGTCTTAATTGAATATGAATTTTCAAGTGTTCCGAACTACTGCTACTACTTACTAATAATAAAATCAAAGAATTACACATATTGACTATTAAAGTCATATCTTCTCCCATTGTTTTTATATGAAGTAAGAGAATCATTAGAAATGGAATTTGTACAATAAAACTTTCTACTTGTATATCTATATTTATCTTGATGATCTCAAAATTAATCTATGCCAATATTGAAGCCATAGCTTGTAAAGAAGTAATCTTTTTTATAACACAAAAATCTTCATTCTTCGTTCCAAAATGAATACTTGAGTATAATCCAAAACATGTAATTTAAACAAAATCAACTCAACAGAGCAGCACCTTCTCCCTCTTCCATTCCGGCCATGGTATCATACAACGGCCGATTCAAAGTCTCCGGCAACAAAAACGCCAGCGTCCCTCCTGCCAACCCGCACACTCCGAACACGAGAAACGGCACCCTCTCCCCCATCACCACCACGAACGGCGCCAGTATCGCCCCCATCTGCGCCGCCTGCGTTGCGCACCCCAGCGCCGCATTCCTCACCACCGTCGGAAACAGCTCCACCGTGTAGATAAACAGCAAGTTATACGTCCCCGCCATCCCGAATATCCCGAGAATCCCACACACCATCCTCACTGTCTTCCACGCGCCGTACACCTTCATCATCCCCCCCAAGAGGCAGAATGCGCCGCTGAACCACTGCGTCCCGATGCTCAGCGGCTTCCGGCCGAAAGTGTCGAGTAGCAACGCCGTGAGGAGGAACGCCGGCATCTCCGCCACCGCGTTGAGGAACACGTTGAGGTGGAGGTTGGTGCCGAGGTTCACCACGTTGAGGCTCAGCCCGTAGTACACGACGGAGCAGCAGAAGTTGATCGCTACGGCGAGGAAGAGGCGGACCCGCGTCAGTGGGGTCCGCAGCACGTCCACTAAGGATCCTGTGATTATGGCAGCTTCCTTAGCGGACGTGCACTTATGTTGACCTGTCTCCTCGTCCAGGGCGAGGAGGGCCGTCTCGGGCAAGTCCCGCCCGTTGGACCGCGCGATGGCGCGCATGGTCTGCATGGCGGGCCCTACCTCGCCCCGGACGAGGTGCCAGCGCGGGGACTCAGAGACGAAGGGGAGGACGAAGACGAGGAATAGGACGGAGGGGACGGATGTGGCGATGTAGAGGGCCCGCCACGTCGAGAAGATGTATGCGATGCCGGCGAGGGCGGCGATCCCGCCCGAGAAGAAGTAGAAGGTGGACATGCCGGCGGCGCCGCGACGGGTGGGGCCTATGGGCTCGGTGGCGAGGACGAAGGCGCAGAGGCCGACCCCGCCCGTGCTGAAACCCGTGAGGAGGCGGAGGCCCGCGTAGACGGGGTAGGTCGGGGAGAGGGCGGTCAGGCAACCGGAGATGGCATTCAGTATGCAAACAATTACTAAGGAGCCTTTCCTTCCCAATCTAGAGTCGGAGAGGTGTCCAAATACTCCAGCACCTGACCAAATTAAATTCATGATTAATACACTGTAGTTGAAAAATAATAGTACTAGTAAATTTTAACTAGATTTAGTTATGGTGGAGGACTGGAGGTATACACAAGTTCTCTCCAAAAAAATTTGCTTTACATAGTAATAGAGTCATTTTGTCATTTTAGTACGTTTCATAGTAATAGAGTCATTTCCATTTTTAGCAAAAGTAAACACATTTTTCACACCTACTTTACTCTCTCTTACTTTTTTTCTCTCTTCATCTCTCTATCTTTTTCATTTTTCACTTTATTCTCCTTTTATTTAACTCATCTAACATAATTTTTCTTAATCTCATTGCCTAAAAAAAACACCTCCATTACTATAGAACAGAGGGAGTATGAGATTATTTAATTAATTATAAATATTTTTCATATACGGAGTATATTGCTACTATACTCAGCACTACTTTCCACATCCATATATATTTTACCTTGATAAAAATCAATAAAAAGTCGAAATAAATAGCAATATTAAAGTAGTAAAGTAAGGTCACATAATTAAATATCCTATGTAAGAAAAAGCAAAAGTTAGAATATACTACTAGTATTAGTACAAAGTGAGAAGCTTTAAAGATGAACACTACTAAAGCTATTCAGTTTCTACACGGTAGCTATAATTTCGATTTAAATTTTCACGTGGAAAAAGGATTACTTTGCTACATGAATTCACTTAAGAGACCTGTCGAATTTTATTTTTCAATACTATGATAGGTGTCACAATTTTGAAAATTGGGTCCAATAAAATGAGGACAGCTGGTACAGAGGGATATGCATACCTTCATCAAGCCTTTATTTACTTTATCATTTATTTTACTGCTATTATTATATTGAATGAGATTAATATGCAAATTAATTTAATATTTACCTAAAGATTAATATGAAAATTATCTAAACTAAGTCCAACTATTGTGGACATCTCTTTCAATTGTTAAACATAATCTATACTATCAATAAATTGATTGCATAAAATGCCAAAATATGATACTAGTACATATCTCTAGATTCCTACCGTTCACACATTTATTTTACATAATTAAGCATTATCTCTTCTATTTTACACATTTATCTTGAATCTATTATCTCATAAATTAATAACAACCTTTTGAGTTTCACTAATATACCTAAGATAGACTAGAAAACAAACTTAAAATCTTAACACTATTAGAATGTTAAAAGCAATTGTTAATCAACCTAAATATATAAATATTCCAAGAAATGACTTTCCAATGAGATAACCTTTTTTAACAAAGCACCAAACCCAACACATTAAATAAAATTTTCCCTACATGTGATGACATGATTCACTTGTCCATCGAGTACCAAAACTCTGACCATGTCAATTAAATACTCCTACAATAGAGTACTCTTACTATTATAATAGTAGTATTTTCTTAATATAGCTATTTCATCACAAATTTATTCAATTTTTATTAATAAAACAAAATTTAAAATCAAATATATTAAATACTAAATATCATTATGTTCAATAGTAGAAGAGTATCATTTTAGGTTTCATCGTAGTGCAGTCAATTCTTTTTTAGCAAAAAGTTAACAAATTTCTTCTCATGTACTCTACACTACCTGATATTGTACCTGATATTATGTTAAAGTGGAGAAATGGTAAAGTAAGATAGAGAATAACGTAGAGAAAAGTCTTATCTGCATTATACTTTTTTTTACTTTATCATTTCTCCACTCTAACTATTTATTATTTTTTCACAAAATGAAGGCAGAAAAATCAATAGGACTGTTAAAGTGAGACGGAGAGAGTATAATTTCTTTTAAATTATGTGTCTAAAAGAAACTCTACTACTGTAGAACGGGGTTAGTACTATAAATCATCATTGCCAAATAAAAAATAAAAAATAAAAAGTAGCCGCCGGAAAAACATACCGATCATACATCCGGCGAAGAACAAGGCCTGAACCAACCCCACCTTATACTTCTCCCCGCAAATGAGTCCAAACTCCGCCACCGTGGAGCTCCCCTTCCCCTCCACCCACTCCCACGTGCCGGCCTCCATCCCGCACATGTCGCAATCCCCGGCGCCGCCCACGCACCGCCACGCCGGCTCGCGGTCGGCGAATATCACCACCATGGTGTGGAAGGCCTCCAGCGCCCACGCCATGCTGGTTAAGACAAAGTGCCGCAGCTGCCACCGCCCGAACTCGCCGCAGTGCTTTTTCAGCATATCGTCCATGCATAATCTCTCCGCCGCCAGCAGCGGCGACTGAAGCCCCGCCTCCGGTGCCGAGTTTTTTGACATTTTGTGTTTTTTTTTGTTTTGTTTTAATTTTGAGTTCAGGAGCGGCGGCTGAGGATAGGAACTGAGATTTTAAATGTGGGAATATATAAGAGAGATACTAATTGTATGTGTATCCACATAGACATGGAGTAGTTTTTAATCGTAGTAGTAAATTGGTAGGTACTCTCTCCGTCCCACTTTAGTTCTAGTCACTTTTTTTCTCTCATTTTATAGAAATAATAATAAATAATTAAAGTAGAGAAATAATAAAGTAAGAAAAGATCTTTCTTTTAATTTACTCTTTCTCTTTTTTAACTATTCCCTCCGTCTCATATAATTTGTCCCACTTTAATCGAGCATGGGTTTTAAAATATGTAATGAATAGTGGAATGTGGGTCCTATTTTTATATAATAAAATATTAATAAGAATGAGTTAGTGGAATATGGGGTCCATTACCAAATATAGTAAAAGTGAAATGAGACAAATTATGTGGGACAGGGTGAGTATTTATTACTCCCTCTATCCCTAAAAGTATGTATTATTTCTTTTTTCGTTAGTCCTCAGAGAGTATGAACATTTCAATTTTAGAAGCCCTCTTCTCTCTTAAAAAACTTTATCCACAAAACGTTCTCTATTTATCTCTCTTTTGCTTTAATAATAATGCATTATATAATATATGTCGAATCCAAGATTCATAGTATTTGAAATCAAAGGAGCTATAAAATGAGTGCGGACAAGTGATTGGAACTCCTAAAATTAGACTAATGGAGTAATTAATACTATATGGTGGTGTTCGGTTTGCAAGATAAAATAATGCGAAGATACAATCTAGGATTAAGTTGTGAGATTATTTTAGTCATAGGGGGTTGGCTATGACTAATTATCACATGATTATCCATCTAGGATTGAGTTGTGGGGTTTAATCTCATGAACCAAACACACAACAAATTTGATCTCGGATACAATCTTGCAAACCGAACACCCTCTATGAGTAGTAAATTGGATCATGACACTAGATTGGAATAAAAATTTGATGGTCAGGATAAGTATCTAGTAGTTAATAACAATTGTAAAAATTTGTATTTCTTTTTTATTATTATCTCATTTTGCAAATTGTGATTAGCTACGGGTGACTGTCAAATTTTACCAATCAAACAAAATTAAGTGATTCACAAATAATATCAACTAATAACAATTGCGTAACATTCTTTTTCACCTCCTTTTTTTTCACCCATGGGATGACATTTGATTAATATAGTGGACACGTGGAGGGATCATAGCAGTTCGATTTGCTAATTTTGTTTAGAGAAAATCTGAACCGCCGACTTTACCTGTCATGGATGTGTACAAACTCTATTAAAGTCAAAATTGATTATCGATTAAAACAAAACAAAAATACAGTAAGAATTGAGATAAAGTTCAGTACTTGATACCGAATATTCCGAATTCGAGTGGGAAAAGGGATGTATCAATTTGATATCTTAGTTTGTCTGTCAATTGGCAAGTGGGGGACTTTCATAATATATCACAAATTATATTCGTAGATCATATAATAAGACAACTATAAAGTGTCAAAAGAAACTACCCAAAATATTTAATTCTATTCAAAAGAAAATTATTCGAATAAAGGAATACACTCTCAAAAAATATGCATTTTGCATTCACCACGAATTTTAATGTAAAATCAAGAAAATAAGAGAAAAGTAGAAAATAAAAATAATAAAAATATTGTTAGTAGAAAATGAGTCTTGTGGGCCAAAGGGAGTATATAATGAGGGTCCCACTGTCGACCACCTGGCCCATACCAACACTATGCAACCCATATCTGCATCTTACCCGCAACCAAGCAGGACCCAAACCCGAAGTCTAGCACATAGCTCGAGTAAGCCCTCGCCCTCACCGGCTGATCAATCCACTAACCAAACTCTTGTATTATATCTCATCCACAACATATTTTATCTATGTCTTTAGAATTGAATAATCTCGGGATTTCTTTGTCGATTCTATTCCGAATGTGGATAAGGTTTCGCATATACTGAATCACTTGTAGTTATTCATACTCAGTGTAGTTATTCATAGCTAATCAATCAGCTACCAATTGTTGCTTCCATTGTGATTTCTTCCTCCGTTTACCATGGAAATGGAACTGGATTGCTTATCAATTGCTGGTTCAAACAAAAAAAAAAAAAAAAAAAAAAAAAAAAAAAAAAAAAAAAAAAAAAAAAAAAAACTCACCATCAAAATCAAAACTTGGTGAAGAATATACATATAAATATAAAATGAGACGATGGGAATATTAAAAAGAATGAACTCACTATAGAATCGAATAAATATTACAAGTACATATATTATCGATGCATCAATAACTAAGACCACGACATCATCATCCAAATCCTAGAAAAAGAAACCTTCGTAATTTTCCTACGAACTAGAGGATCAACAATGGTTCCCCATTTACCCGATCATTCTCAGTGCCACGCCGACGCCGACACCAAATTCCGGTCTTTCCACCCTAACAACATAGCTCCATCCTTCTCCACCAAGGTGTAATGCTCCGAGTAGCATCTCAGCAATCCCCTAATCACAGAATTCACATAAGAGCTCAGCGGATACTGCCGGAATCCGGCCATCGTAAACCGCAGCCTCCACTTCCCGAACAGCTCGTGCCGCTCCACCCGCTCCCTCCCCTCGCACGCCACGATGTTCACGATGTCCCTCGCCAGGCACTGCTGCTCCACGTTGATCCGCTCCCTCCTGTCCCTCGGCATCGTCACGTCTATCGACTCGAACATGGCCGAGTAGTAGTCGAGCGTCTCCTTGAACCTCGTCGGGAACGAGGCCGTGTTCGTGTTCGACTCCTGCTCCACCAGAGTCACCACCTTCGGGTTCAGCGACCTCACCATCCTCAGCAGCCCGTCCCTCGGGTTTGACACATCGACGCTCTCGTCTGGAGTGTGGTGGAGCTGCAGCGGGAAGTTCACCGCGAGGCCCTCCCCAGGCCGGACGTCGAGCATCTCTTTCGTGATGTCCGGGGCGAAAACCGGGACCGCGTGGAACTCAACGGGAATGTTGAATTTCTCCGAGATCGCGGCGAGGCGCCTCTCCACCGCGGATAGACCGTCCCCACGGGCGTGCTTCGAGACCGGATCGTCTATCCCGGTGATACGGACGTGCGGAGGGCCGCTAGGCCGGGCAGCGAGCGCTTGCAAGAGAGTCATCCACTGCGTGCCTTGCGAGATCTGGAAATCGATAATGTGGATACGATCCTCGTTCTTGCACGCCTCGGCTATCGCCCCGTTCGCGGCCATGTAGCCGAATTTCAGATACGGGCATATCTCGTACAGAATGTGCATATACGAGAGCAAGTCCTTGCTCTCTGGCTCGTTGCACTTGAGGGCGCGGTAGATGTTCGTGCCAGACGACTCTCTCCGTGCGACCAGCCCTTCCACCAAGTACGCGCCTAGGCGCTGTATCGGCTCTCCAGTGATAGACACAGCGCCACGAGCACGTTCCACGAGCTTCTCGAAATCCTCCAATCTGTTCTCATGGAGTGCTCTGGCACAGGCCATCAACAGCCCCTTCAGATCATTTGGGGGAAACCCTTGCAACGCGAAATCCTCCATCGCTCCCCCCATACGATTCTCAGCGTAAACACCATCATTCACCGAGGCAGCCATCCAAGAATCACGAGGCGATCCAGACACATACGAACGAGACCCCTGCGCCTCCTCCTGCCACGATCCCACCCTCTGCTCGGGCGTCTGCGACTGCCGGTAACTGTTTCCCCCCAAACACGGCTCCGATTTCACAACCTCCTCGTCCATAAGAACGCTCTCCAGTTCCAGCAACGCGTGTTCTATGCTGCGATTGCTACTTGCATTTGAGTGGAAAGCCGAGGCAGCGGACGGGCTCTCCTGGTGGCCGGTGGGAAAGGGCCTCGAGTGATGCAAGTTGACGCTGTAATCCACTGAAGAGTCCGACGAATGAGTGGCCTCAGAGAGGTAACCGGACGGACTAAACCGCTCCTGACTATCACTATACACGGTGGCGACAGAGTCGGCCTCGAACAGAGAGGCGAAGGGCGAGTTGGGTGAGCTTCGTGAGTCGAATTTCAGAGATTCGAACAGCCTTGTTGGTATAGAGGAAACAGTGGGATATGAAGAGTAGGATGATAAGTCTGCTTCACTATATCCATGATAACCAGAGCCCATTCTCAACAACAAGCATTTGCTTCTAAGATCTCAAGCAGATTTCTCAACTCTTTACCAAAATACAACTTTAAAAGGCAATTAATTCCCTCAAATTATCCACCTGAAAAAGCAGAGAAACCATAAATATCAACCAAATCCCAATTTTAACTGCACAAAATCCCAACAAAATTCCTCTTCATAAATCAACACAAGATTCAAACTTTCTACTAATTGAGTAAAAAAATAGAGACCCCATATCAAGAAAAACACCAAACCCCAAATCAAAAACATCATTAATTCTTACACAAAACATGTAATTGAAGATCTAGAAAAGCTCCAATCAAATCTAAATCACAATACCCCTTATTGTTTTTCGTTCTCCTCAAGCAAAAAAAAGCGAAACGTAAACTAAAAAACACTACATATTGATAATGAAATTGAATCAAGCAGCAAGAAATGAAGCAACAAATGCGAGAAAATGTGTGAAGGTTACCTGATATTGCGTGTATAGATGGGATTTTAGAATTTTTCAGTTGATGGGAGTTTGAAGAAGAGAGAAATTGATTTAAGATTGAGTCGAAAGAATGAGCTGACGGAAGGAGGAGAGTTTATATATAGGAGGAGAGATGGTGCGCGGAAACAAGGAAGAAGTTAACGGTGACGGTAACGGCGGGCTGACTGGGAGTGTCGGGTTTGGATTTATGTTGACGAAATGGCTGACGAATTATGGATGGCGTTCTCGCCGTCCACACGGTCAACGTTGGTCATCAACGTGTTCTTTTACTCGCCTATGCTTATTAGGATTACAGCTCTGTTATTTATTACTCCTATGTCTTTTAATTAGTACTACTAATATTATTTTAAATACAAAATATAAGGAGTATATATTTATATATATTCCCTCCGCCTTGCTCTAAGTGGTTATTCTATTCGGGCATCGAATTTTATGTAATACTACTACGTATTATTAATAAAGTAAGAGAAGGGAAAAAGGTAGAAAAAGTAATGTTTATACTTTTAGTGGTGTGTCATTTAGAGTGGGACATTCAAAAAAAAAATGATTCACTTAGAGTGAGACGAGGAGAGTATATATTAAGAATAAAGAACAAGAATTCATAGTACGTGTATTTCTTTTACAAAATTACAATAGTTGGAATTTAGCATTTGCATGGAACGCTCGGTTTTCGAGTTTGGCAAGAAGTTGTGGACTTCCACATTCTATGTGATTTCATGAACTATTTTGATAGTTGAGAAATAAAGTTATGTTTAAAAATATGGAATTATAGTGAAATATGGAAAAGAAGCTTATTCTTTGGAGATTGAATTCGTGGATCAAAGAATGGTGCTCAAATTTCTTTTTTTCGGAGAATAATTATTCAAAGTTAGAAAGTGGTGAAAAAGTAATATAAGAATTTGTCGGTTAGTACAGATGTGATCCTACTCTCACTTATGTGTAGAGAGTGCTTGTTCTTTATTAGTAGTAGTAGTATTTTTTTTCCTAGTTTTTACTATCACGAAGTATATGTCGATCTTATGCTTGTGTTTGCTTATTGTGCTTTACAATTTGAGTCTTTTCAATCTATCAAAAAAGTATCTAGAGACTATTCTAATTACGTAATACCTTCATATGACTGCTGAGATGTATAGTAGAAAAAAAAATTTAACATCAAATTTGTAGCGCAGACTAATTACTTTCCAAAAATGGGAATTGAATTATGGATAGCTAGAATATCAAGTTATATGGTATAATTTTGATGATAAATGAGAAGAAGTTAGTTAGATAATGAAATTTTATTGCAAAATAAATTTGATATATTTTAGAAAAATATGTATAGCAAAGGAGGGAAAATGACGGTAACATGACGGGACGTGACGGTTGGATGTTGTATAACTCACGAAAAAAGTTGACGGGTGTACCCGACAGTTTCGACACGTCAGCCTTAAATCTCTTCGACGTTGACCATTTTGACCTGACGTGGCAACGCGGTATGACTGGTCTTTCTCTCTCCTCTCCTCTTTGTGGGTAACCCTACTTCGAAACCACTTGACCCCCTCAACGTGATATTATTCTTCTAAATCCAAATCCAGACAAAGAAAAGTTGCTTTTGATTTTTTTATTTACAATATCAGTATTTTTTAGAATAATTTAGTGTACAAGTATACCACTCAGGAGTTTGGACCTAACATTTTATATTACTATACATTAATTTAAATGGGTCACCTTAAAAGTAATGAGAATATCGCTTTTTTGTCTAATTTTGAGATTTGGAACATGGAATTTTATTAGTACTATTAAAGAAGAAAAATAAGTGTTCACACTGTTGCAAGCATATACAACTAGATCAAACCGCCTAACTTTATTAAAATCGGATAAGGGTTGTTTAATTTTTATATCAGGTGTGTCTAGTTGTATCAGAACATGGATTTTTGAAGTACGACGGAAAAAAACTGGTTAGTCAATGAGATATATGGATGTGTGCGGCGCGGTGCGGAATTGACGGCGTCATGGTGGAGTGGCCATCGTCGAGTCGACAGTAGTGCAGCGCAACATCACTGTGAGTGTCGATTCACTTTTTTACATATGCACCTCGATCTATGTTTAATAGAGTTAGTGCGAAAGTATGAATAAATAATTTATCTGGAGTAATTAGATTAAGAGTTGTGGATAATAAACTTTTAAAATTTAAGTTGAGTATAAAATTTAACTCATTCCTCTTTGGTTAGCTAAATAAAAAAAAATAGTACTCCCTCCGTCCCATATAATTCGACCCTGTATTCTATTTCGGGTCGTCCCACATAATTTGTCCCACTTCACTTTTACCATTTTTGGTAGTGGACCTCATATTCCACTAACTCATTCATACTCACATTTTATTATAAAACTAATACTTTAAAAGTAGGACCCACATCCCACCAACTTTTTTAACTCACTTTTCATTAGATTTTTTAAAATCCGTGTCAGGTCAAAGTGTCCCAAATTATGGAAGTATATTATATAGAAATTTCGTAATTAGAGTTGGTGATAATTTAATTTGCAATTGCCAGGCTATGAAATATGCTGTCAGAAAATATACCATAGAATAGGTAAATGATTAAATGTTGTTGAAGCATCCATTGATAATGGTGATAATTATTAATGTTGGTTGAGTAGATCACAATCAAGTATGATTGTGAAATGAGTATTCATAGAAAAAGTGAAAATTAATATTTAGATTATAATTTTTGTTGATTTTTGAGCCAATCCTATAAACTTTAAATTAAAAATTACGGTTATAATTCTTGTATTCTTTTCTCAAATTTCTCATAGTAGTGAAAATAAAACTAATGTAGTAAAAACAAATTGATATTGTTTCCGATATATCTGCGTCTTTTGATTAACATTTAAAATATAATAAAGTCATTTTATAAAAAATAATGTCGTTTTTTTGTCATATCATATGATATTGCCATGTTAGTTTCAATTGATTGCTATTACATGACAATTAAGAAAATTTTAAAAATTATGAGATTGATCAGAAGTTAATGAAAAATAATTTAAATGATAACGATTCCAAAAAGAAATTGCAATGTATGATTTCATGATATTCGTCATAATATGTCTATTTTAACAAAAGAAAAAAAAAACAAATGGAGAAAATGCAGTTTCTTGAGAAAGACAAAAGTAATTGACATTTTGTAGAGTAACCTAACTAATATGTACAAATTGTAATTAGTTGCACTTGCAAGAATCTGTGGGTATATATGAACTATGCTGTAATGTCTTTACTGTAATTGGGTGCCCCAAATATGCAAGTCTATATAAATCCATCATTTCATACACAAAATGGTGTATATTTGGGTGCCCCAAATATACAAGTGTAAATCCATCATTTCAAACACAAAAAGGTGTCAAGTCATTCATCAGTAACAGTATCTAAGTATTCCAAGTATTTTTCTTCAATTCATCTTTCTTTCCCCTTTTTTCATTTTATGTACTCACTGGTATTTTCTGTTCTTATTAGCTAAAAATCATACTCCACTACTACAGTGTACATTAAATAAGTTTTTGTGTTCATTTGTTAGGTTCGGACTAGTAGAGATACTGATGGAAATTTAACCTGACACCTTTTGCTTCGTGCAATTGATGAGATGTATTCTTCAATTTCGTTTTTAAGAGTAAATGACATAAGTATCATATCGTACCTTTTAATTTGAGGCAAATTCGACCTCAAAATTATCCAAATTAAATTACATATATATTTGATCAAAGCTAGAGCATTTAATTAATTTTTTGTGATAAGCTTTTCCATTTCATAATATTCATTATAAAAGGATATTTTAGTGTATCACATTAGTTTTCCTATGGTTGAAAAGTTTTAGTAGTTCCATCACTATAATACTATTAACGAAGACTAGCATTATTGCAGATTGAGTTGAGATTAGCATTTGTAAATTACGCCTTAATTTCTCTCATTCTTGACTTCTTTATATTTCCGTACAGATTTAGGTTGGCTTGATTTGAACTTTGAACTATATACTACTTATACTATATTTATCCTTTGAACTATATATAATATACTATATTTATCCTCGTTGAAGTTGGTGGACAAAGAATGAATTTATAAAATAAATTGATTTGTAGTATATATATATTGTTTGTTTAAAAGTGAACAAGTCCACTAAGTTGGTAGTCGTAATTCTTTGGAAATTGCCATAAATATTTTATATTAAGTGGACTGAATATTGTCTAGTTTGAATTATCTTTGTTAATTATCATTTCGTAAAAGCAATAATCTAAATGCGTGATCCAATAATTCTATATTTTCTTAATTAGCTCTCAAAAAAAGTCCTCTTGTATCAGTTAATGTTCGATTTGATGGATCGAATAAAACTGAATCGTATGATTTATATATTAATCACAGTTAATTTCATATCAATTCAGTTTTCAGCAATTTCGAAACAATTTAATTTTAATAACGTGTTATTGTGACATGACACGTGGCCAGTGGGTGAGAAATTAGAGAGAGGAAAATCTTAACCCTATTTCAAATTTAAATATTTGAAATAAAAAGTCCTTGTTCTATCATATTTATTCTTAAAATTATTTCTTGACAATTTCTGTATATTCTAGTAATAAATTAAAGATGGATACCCACAGTTTTTCCTATTAAAGGCTGAGGAATTAAGATGGAAATTACAGTTGGCGTATTTAGAGTCTTAAAGGTTGACGTTTGACATTTGACCAAAATTAAATAAAATTCCTAAGTTCACTACCGCACTATGCTATTGATATACACCACATAATATATTATTTTCATCGAGACCAAATGCACTACAACAAAATATGCTGTTTGATATCGATCTGACTGGTCAACACAACTTGGGAACAAGTGTTAGGGCGTACTATTATTTAACATACATATTTTTAATAATATATTTTGAGAAACATGTATGTATGTATATACTAACAGTATAACGGTTGTAGGTCATGTGCTGCACGTCAAAATAATAAATTAATCATATATATATTGACTCAAATTAATCTTGGTACTACAAATCACAATCTTATGTAAAAATAAAAAAAGTGAGTGAAAAAGGACAAAAAGTGTAGACTTTTTGCATTTTTCATTTGCACTTCAGTGTTCAGTGTCATTGATTATTACTCCAAGAAATTGCCAAGAGAATTCTAATCAAGAATACTCCCATGAATTGCAATAACTGGTGTAAAAGTCGCGTAGTAGGTTACACCAACATATCATGTTACAGATTACAACAACATAACCAAGATAAATTGAATTTTAATTTAAATAATTAAATAAAGGTTATTCAAGTTACTTAATTAATGTTGTGGAGTACTAATTATTATATAACTACATATTAATTATTTTGTAATTATAGTACATATAATGGATTATTCTAAAATATTTTTAATGGAGTAGTATATATTAGTATAACCAAAAATGGTCCAATTGACTTTTTCATTAATAGAAAGTGGGATTTTAGCTGAAGGGATCAGCTAAGCCATTTTATCAAACATTTGCTGCTACACCAATACTAAATTGACATGTGTACAATCTTTAAAAAATAAAAAATAAATTAATTCTTGCGTGGCATCTCTTCCTCGGTCACTCACGCTTAATTCAACTTTTATTTCATCTTCCCTTGCAACTCTACGCATCTTCCTCACAAATCTCTTGCTGAATTCAACTTCATTTTGACATCTTCCCCACAAATCTCTCTAAACCCGGCGGTGCACCTGCGGCGGGGAGGGAAGTTGCAGTCCAAGCGTCAACTTCTAGAGAACAGACCAAAACTTAGGGGTTGTGATAGATCGGGGATCGGAGGAAGTCGTCGTTGGTGGAGGCGAGGAGGGCGAGCCTCTCCGGTGACGACGGAGGATTCCACGGGGATTCTCGGTGTGATGAAGGGTGCCGGAGGAAAAATCTGAGCAACCAGTCCAGGCGGGCGGTGGGGCGAGCTGCTGCTATTTGGTGGAGATCGAATCGGCGGGACGAATTGTAGGTGATTCGAGAGGTGGTGGTGGACTGGAGGAGGTTATCGGCGGGGAGACGTAGGGGAGAACGTAGTTTGGAAGGGGGGCGAGAGAGAGGCAGACGTGGTGGTGCTTTGGCTTTTTACCGGCGGCAATATGATGTTCAAAAGGTGGAGAGTTGTGGGGAAGTTGAAATGAATATTGAATTCAGCTAAGTGTATGAGAGGAGGAAGAGAAGAATTCAGCGCAATAGTGTGAGAGGAGGAAGAGATAATTTTTTAAAGATTGTACACATGTCAATTTAATATTGGTGTAGTAGCAAATGTTTGATAAAATGGCTTAGCTGATCCCTTCCGGGATTCTAGTGGGTCAACTACTTAAAAATAAGTTTGGTCTTGGTTCTGCATTAAGATATTATTAGTATATAGTTATGAGTCTTATAACCATATTGTTTGGAAAAATATTACTGACTCATGGTTTTTATAGTACTCCATGAGTTTTAATAGAATAAGTAAAAAGTTTGAGAGTGAATAAAGTGTGGATTAAGATTATTGGCCATAAAGATATTTATTAAATAATGAGTATTATGAGTGTAAATATGAAAACTCGGAATATTGCATATATTTATTTTGAACACCAAATAAAATAAGTGTTGCACGTTCCGAAATTGACATGTCAATTGTCAAACCTCATTACGTATTGATTTCACAAGCATTATCGAATACTAATGACTATTAGCACGTGATAAGCATGAGTAATTACAAAATTAACACATGTGAACATTTAATTACATATAAATATATATACGATTAATCACGTCGGCAAGAAACTATATTTCCAGAAAGTTCTTGGTCAAACCCAACCATGTCAAAATACAACCAATATATTTCCAGGTGGGAACACAATTATTTAATAAAGTATATTGCGTTCACACAAAAAAAAAGTCTATTTTTTTGTTGTTTGTGAATTACTAGTATTAATTACTATAAGTTTATATTTGACTAATCAGAACCACATGTATTAACAAAAACTCGAATGGATAAGGAAAAGTAGAAAAGATATTATCATGAATATATTGAAAGTAGGCAATCTAATCACTTTGGATTATTCCCAAGACTAGACTATTCGAGAAGTCGAATTCAAATATATCTATGTCACATACTTTATGGAGTAGTTTCTAGTTTCTACTTTCCAGATTGATTTCCCATTATCTATAATCCTTTTATGAGTTTTGATTATTTTTACAATTAGAAATTTAGAACATGGGTACGAAATAAGTAGTATGTTAATTATTTTAAAATACTGAAATTGGCTTCAATGATGATTGCAAATTAATCAAACAACTTTGCTTAATGGGAGATTCAATTATGATTTTCTATATTTCTATAAAAACGTTAAATTATGATAGTAGTACACTAGAACTCCATATTTGATTTATATTTTGAAAATATTGGATAAAAATGTAAATTTTAATACTCACTGGATATCTGAGTCTACTAAAGGGAAGGCCCAAAGCATAATCCTTAATAAAGCCCAATAGCAAATTTTATTTGTGACAAGAGCGTTTGAGCATCGGGTTTATGGTGTATTCTGTAAGTATTTGGATTTCGTATTCAATTTTTGCCTATTTCAAATTATTCCAAAAACTCATAGATTGAATTTTGCTATGGACCAAAATATTCAAAAATTTAAATAATTTTGTAAAATAGTTAAATCCAAACTGAATACATAAGCTCGACGAAGTGAACGAAATAGGTGATCTTGCACAGAAGTGCGTGAGTCGTGATGCCGTGGAAAGGCCATGGATAAGGGATGTTGTTTACTTATTGTCGATGATTCTTGTTGATTCAATTGATCTTTACATTACATTTTAGGTGGTCGATAAAAATATATACTAGTAATATTTTCATTTTTTTTTCTTTATTAATATAATTTCTTCTTTTGTAAGAAAATTAATAGAATTGAATATTGTCTAAATATAGGACTGCCCACTAATGTTTTAACTTCAAAGAAAGATCTCGAATATAGTAGTATTAAATATGGATTACTCTACCTAATTTCCAACAAACCTTTGTAACTTATCCAAATGCTTAACAGTGTTTTTCTAAAATGTTCATTCATTGCGCCTTCTAAATACACCAGAATTTCTTTTTATTTTGTAAAATACGTAGATTAAATAACTATAGAAGAAAAGCAAACGAATATGTTGGCGCATTAGCACCAACTTTGTTCACCATAGAGAATTGATCTCATAATTATAAAATATATGACAACACACATCAACCAAGCAAACTAAATTTTAAATTCCTGAATTTGTTTTGAATAAATTTAACAGATGGATGGAGTATTTAATAGAGTGGAGTATAACTATAATTACAATAATAATAATAATAATAATAATAATTGTATTATTATTATAATATTTATAATTGTGATTATAATTACTATTATCTTATTACATAAATATAATATAATTATTTAAATTGCATATCATATGGTAATAAATACTACTCCATTGTTATTAATAGTAAAATATTATTACTGTAATACTATAAATTAACATAATCAACAAAGCATTAAATGAAATTTCAGAATTATAAATTTTATTCAGTTATAATATTAATATATATTTATTTATGATTATAATAATATAAATAAATAAATAAAGAAAATCTTAATACAATTATTTAAATTATCTTTATAATAATAAATAAAATTATATATAGTATTATAATTAATTTTGGATAAGTAATTTATTAAGAGAATCTTATTATAATATTATTATTATTATCATTAAATAAAATTTAAAATCTTCATATTAAAGTTGTTAGAAATCATATTCCAAGATTCATTTTTTTAGGAATTATTTTTCTTGCTTTTACTTTCCCAGCAACTTAACTTACTCAAAAGCGTAACCATGTTTTTTCTAAAATGTTCATTCATTGCACCTTCTGAATACACCAGAATTTCTTTTTATTTTGTAAAATATAAAGATTAAATAACTATAGAAGAAAAGCAATTAACATGGTGGTGCTTTATCACCAACTTTATTCACCACATTAACCAAGCAAAATAAAAAAGAAATAATATAACACAAAACATTAAAAAAGAAGCACAATAGCACATTGAAAATAAAATAACTAAACCATATCAGCCTTCAGCCAACAGTTTTCAAGAATTTAAATACCTATGTGTGTTGACCCACCTGTCCTTTCATATCCCACTTCCAGATTAAGACATTACACATAAATGCATCTTTCCTTAAAAAAAACACAATCAAATTGAAGAGTACAAATGCAGTGGAAAAGAAATTGATGATCTTAAGAAGATGGAGCAGAAGACATACTGTGTGACTGGAGCAACTGGCTACATCGGATCATGGCTGGTCAGCTCTCTCCTCCAACGAGGCTGCACTGTCCATGCCACTTTCCGCAATCCCGGTTATCTTCTTCCTCAATCCATTCATCATCTCATCACCTTCACTTCTTACAAATAGTTGCAACTTATAGAAATGGAAAAATTTTGGATTGGGATTGTTTTATTACAACTATCAAATCATGTCTGAAACTGAGGATTTCATAGGTGTTTCTTGGATTGTGATTTATGGCATTCAAGATTTATTTGTGTGATATGTGTTTATGACTTATGATCATCATTTCTTTTTGGAGTTCTCTATATTGCCTATATATAGAGTTGTTCTCTCATTGTAACTTTCGATCGGAAATTATGGTAAAATTTCTGGCTTGGTACGCCCTGAGACGTAGATATACATAGTATCGAACTGGGTAAACAGTTTATGTGTCTATAACTTATAATCATCATCTCTTTTTGGAGTTCTCTATATTGCCTATATATAGAATTGTTCTCTCATTGTAACTTTTGATCGGAAATTATGGTAAAATTTATGGCTTGGTATCGCCCTGAGACGTAGATATGCATAGTATCGAACTGGGTAAACAATTTATGTGTTTGTTTTGTTTATGTTTGTGATTGCTTGTGTGTTTATTTTCCTAACATCTCTATCTTGTATACTTTTCTATTATTTCAAATTTTGTGTTTTTTGCAAAATTAAAATGTGTTTCATCTTAATAAAAGTGGAGAAGAGTAACAATTGTGCAAGAGGTGATGCCACATTGAGACATTCATTATGTAATATTAGTAAATACTACTATCATTTGTAAGGTTTTAATTAAGGTTTAGGTTTGATTTTTGGCAATTTTGATGTTTTCTTTGTAGAAAAGGTATCCCATTTCTTGAAGGTGTGGCCAAGCAGGGAGAGATTGAGGCTCTTCAAGGCTGATTTGCAGGAGGATGGCAGCTTTGATGAGGCGATACGAGGCTGTGATGGTGTGTTTCATGTCTCAGCCTCGATGGAGTTTCGGGTGTCGTCTGCTACACAAGATCTCGGTAATGTCTATCTGCCCCTTTCCGCCCTGTTTGGAGGCGTTTACTTTCGATTGACAATACATAGATTGAGTATTTGATGTATAACTTGTTCAATGTGGTGTGGACGCCCTTGTAGTCTCTACGTTGCTCGTACTTTTAGGCATACTTCATGACGCGTACACAACGCTGCATTTTTTCGTTCTTACAGATAACCACGTCAAGACACAGATCACAGATCCGGCTATTGAAGGCGCTCTCAATGTACTAAAATCTTGCTTAAAAGCCTCTGTCACCGTTAAGAGGGTTGTGTTCACGTCATCAATAAGCACATTGACCGCAAAAGACAGCTCGGGAAAATGGGTGTCCGTAGTGGACGAATCATCCCAGACACCCGTTGATCAAGTTCTCAAGACTAAAGCCAGCGGCTGGGTAATCATCCCGTTTTCAAACACTCGGATACACATCCTTTTTTCAGTTTCTGTTCACTTGCTTATTTTTGCGTTGTGAAAATTTTTCGTTCAGGTGTATGCGTTGTCCAAGCTTTTGTCAGAAGAGGCGTCGTTCCAGTTCGCGAAGGAGAATGGTATTCACCTGATATCGGTCATAACAACAACTGTTGGTGGTCCTTTCCTCACTCCCACAGTCCCATCGAGCCTTCGAGTCCTTCTTTCCCCTCTAACAGGTTATCTTTGAACAAATCTGATATCGAATATTGGCAACAAAAGATTCTCATGAACACTTCACAATAACATGTCTAAGATTGTATCAATATCAAAAACTATGTTACATAACTTTCCAACACGTTTTTGTGGTCCGTTTAGGTGATCCGAACTTTCTCCCTATTTTTTCTTCTGTTAACGCAAGAATGGGGTCGATTGCTTTGGTTCACATCGAAGACATATGCAATGCACATGTATTCCTCATGGAGCACGCGGATGCTGAAGGGCGATACCTATGCTGTGCTCGGAGTTGTGTAGCATCCGAACTGACCGAGCTCCTCAAAAAAGTGTATCCTTCTTCAACTACACTCAGGTTGCTCATTACTTATAGAGATCAGCCTAATATGTTTCTGGAACTTTCTAATTCATTCTGTTCGTTCGCGTTGTAGGGATGAGGGCGTCGCGAAGGACTCATCAGCCCCGAGCATAATCTCTTCGAAGAAGATTAGAGAGATAGGAT
This sequence comes from Salvia hispanica, assembly GCF_023119035.1. NCBI lineage: Eukaryota > Viridiplantae > Streptophyta > Magnoliopsida > Lamiales > Lamiaceae > Salvia > Salvia hispanica. The sequence goes on along the minus strand of NC_062965.1, from coordinate 18,999,765 downwards.
TTGAGTACAAGCATGGCGTTGAAGATGTGATCAATGAAACTGTCAAGAGCTGTGTGGATTGTGGGTTTCTACCACCCCTTTGAAGGTGATGATACTAGAGGAAATTATATGTGCAAATGTAGAGAAACGGGATCAGTGGCCGAGTTGTGAATTCGTGATCGGTAACGTGTCGACACGATTCTAACGGTGCGTTTCTCTTTTGTTGCGAATTTATCATAAGAAAATATGGAAAAAATTTATGACATTTTAGTTTTCCTTGTCATCTTTACTATCTCATGTTCTTTGTCGTGGAAAAATTATAAAAATGGGGAATATGAGAATCGAAATGGAAAAGAGTACAATAAATGAAATTATTTAATTCAGTAGTATAATACGACGTCGTTTCGTTACCTACAACGTGACAGTCTTTTAGTTAACGTGCGACTGTACTTCCACATAACTAAATCACCAAATCATACATCAGAATCTTTTCATTGGTTGATGAATCAGAATAAGTCAATAAACCAATAGTTCAATAATTACATGCAAATTATAAAGTTTGCTTTTGACGAAAGTTTTAAAATTTAAAGACAAATATATAAAAATAATTAATATATTAAAAATAGTTGTTCTTGTAAAAACAAATTCTGTTTAAAAATGTATGAATACAAATATTTAGACCGGTGGTTCAATTTGCTTAAATTGACCGAACAACGCATCGGCTCACAGAATCGACGGGTCTGGTCGATATATGCAGGGGCGGAGGCACGGTGGGGCCAGGGGGCCCCTTGAGCCCCTCACCCATTTGCTTATTTAGTACTCCCTCCGTCCCACAAAGATTGTCCCATTTTAACCGGGCACGGGTTTTATGAAATGTAATGGAAAGTGAGTTGAAAAAGTTAGTGGAATATGGGTCCTACTTTTATATATTAGTTTTATTTTATAATAAAATGTGAGTAGGAATGAGTTAGTGGAATATGGGGTCCACTACCAAAAATGGTAAAAAGTGAAATGAGACAAACTTTGTGGAACGAACCGAAATGGAAAAATGGGACAATCTTTATGAGACGGGGGAAGTATATAATATAATTAAGTAGCTTTAACATTTTGTAACACTAGTGCAGTTGGGTAGAACTCTGCCTTCTTGTTCATGGGGTACCATGTTTGAACCCCACTTGGGCTTTTTTGATATTTTGGAATCTATTTTTTTTCTATTTTATACTCCCTCCGTTCCATAGTAATGGATATTTTGGAATCTATTGAGTGAACTTAAAAAATGGTCCCTGGACTATAGATTTATCTCGAAAATGGTCCCTGGAATTTAAAAATATCACCAGTAGTCCCTGGACTAAGGGTTAATATCAAAAACAGACATTTTGCACTGTTTCAAGACGAAAATGTCCTTTTGAGGGATTTTGGGGGATTTGGGCAATTTGGTCTTTTTACACTTTTAACATTTTAAATCTGATATTATTCCAGTTATGTACTAAATCTGATATTATTTCAAAATTATCATTTTTCTCCCCTTTTATCATTTAAAAACTGAAATCTAAAATTTAATTTTGTAAAATTAAATCTAATATTGAAATAAAGAAACAAAGTGAAGGATGACAAAAGGGAAGAAGAATGATAATTTTGAAATAATATCAGATTTAAAATGTTAAAAGTGTAAAAAGATCAAATTATCCAAACCCCCCAAAATCCCTCTAAAGGGCAATTTTCATCTCAAAACAGTGCAAAAGGACCGTTTTTTATATTAACCCTTAGTCCAGGGACTACTGGTGATATTTTTAAAGTACAGGGATCATTTTCGAGATAAACCCATAGTCCATGGAGACGTTTCTTTTCGGCATGAAGATTAAGAAAAATTGTGTTAGGTGAGTTACGTAAAGTGGAAAATTTTGATATTTTGGAATCTATCTTTTTCTATTTTATAAGTATTCGGTTATGTTTTATTTGATTTATACATTAGTAAAAATATTTCATAAAATATTAGTAGTAAAATATGTGCCATGCTCTAAAAATATATTCACTAATTAATTTTTCCATTATCCATTTGTCACGCGAGGCTTTTATGTTGCTCTTGTTCAAGTTGTTTCCGCATCGTTAGCACTGAACACACTTAACAAATTTTAATGGTAATTTGGGTCCCCCGTCGTTAAAATTCTGGCTCCGCCACTGGATATATGTGTGTGAGAGAAAAAGGGTAAATAGGGTGAGAGTTCAAAAAGGGTGAGTGAGACAAAAACAACATTGCATAGACAAGGGCCACATGGCAATACTTGTTCTTTTCTAGATTTTTGGTTCTATATTTCGAACTCGACCACCCAACTAATTCTACAAGGACCACATGCCTTTGCAATAACTATTTCATTTCCTTTTCCCCAATGCATTTGTTGCTCTATAGTCACTACAAACACATGACAAAAAATTAATTCTCATCGTTTTCAAGAGAGACCCATTTAATTATTAATCACATGGACTAACATCCAAAATTATATACGTCTCAAACTCTCAAGTAACGAGAGGGACAATGACTTGACTAGGCCAAGTTGGTTGGTGTGCATGTATAAAAGCTACATTAACTTTATGGATTTTTAGTACCTATGTTCATCCAATTTGTCTTCCTATTGTAAATGGTGTAATTTTCTTGGTAGAGAGAACTAGGGTTGGTGCTCACCTAGCTAGTACTGGACTTAGGCAATTCAATTCGGATTTACTTCGTGATATTTTGAGATCATTTTGTCTGTGACGGCATTCATCTATTCTCCGAGAATAATCTAACGTTTGATTTTTGCTATTCAAAGTGTTCAATTCTAATTCTATGTAAAACATCTAGTGTTTGTTTTATAGTGTCTAGACTCTAGAGAGTATTTGTCATAACAAATGAAAATATCACCGGAGTAGTCCTTTTTTAAAATTTGGCCAAATGAAAATTTGAACTTTCACTTTTTGAAAAGCAAATCCATAACAAATGAAAATGTCACCTGAGTAGTCCTTTTTTTTACTGTTCCGTCAAAAAATTAACGGTCAACGCTATTTACATAGTGGCATGACCATTAGTTTTTTTACGGAACCGTAACTCCGACAAGAATTTCATTTGGTATGAAACTGTTTTTCAAAAAGTGAACGTTTTGTTAAATTTGTATTTTGATTATATATTTAGGACAAAAATTAACGTGTAAACTTGGAAAAAAAAAAACAAAGGTAACAAATCCCAACTAGTTAGAAAGGCTTTTCAATGCAAGTGAATCCAACAATCATAACACAAGCTGCTGCTCATCACAACTATAAGCAGAATGCTATACACATATCATCAAACAATGCAACAAACCTCAAAACCAAAATCTTGCTAAACAACAATGTCAATTATGATATTTTGGGATTGCTCAGCTCTTGCAAATAACCACAAAACAAGGCAACAAAGCCTTGTGATTGAGCAAGTAAAGCTCCTCAATGTTGGAGTAGAGCCCAACTTTCCCCGCCAGCGAGTCGAACCCCGTCTGCCCGGCTATGTCCCCGATGTTCTCCAGAGGGCGGTGCACCCTCCCCGCGATCACCCTGCACACAATCAACGCCTTCCTAACACCAGGATCCTCATTCGGGATCTCAATGGACTCGAACGCCCTCCCACTCGTGGAGGTCGTGAACACTCCCACCCCACCCTTGAGCTCTCTCTTGGTCGAGAACCCCTCCCGGATGATGCGACACACACTGCACTTCTCGGAGATGCAGAGGCTCGACGAGCCGCTCAGGCCGAGGGAGCAAGTTAGTGTGGTGCCGTGGAACCTTAGGAGCTCGTTCCCGTCGGCCAGGCAGCGAGGGTGCTTCTTCGGGAGCTTGCTCGCCTTCGCCTTGACGCTCTCCCGGTAGTCCTCGAATCGAGCTAGGGTTTTCTGCATATTGTGGACTTTCAAAACCCTGTCGATTCTTACGCAGTGGCTCTCTGTTTTTAGCCAGCTTGATCTGCAGATTATCTCTACTATCTTCCTTGATGAATCCCCCTCTATTAGCTCTGTCACTGTAAAACACCATAGCTATGTTAATTACATTATGAAACAAATCCATTTTCTTTCCCCTCTTTTGGTTTCAGGTTATTGAAGAAAAAAATCTAGGGTTCCAACTTTTTAACGCAGACCTCTGCCTTTTCTTCAAAATTGAGAGCTAATTGAACAAAATTGTAACCCTAATTTCCAACATTCTGTGATTTTTCTACAAATTGAGGGCTAATTGAACAAATTGTAACCAAAATTTGGAACATTCTCTGCTTTTTCTTAAAATTGAGGGCTAAATCTCCAGTTCTCCTTCAAAAAGCAGACACACTTTTTGGGAGAGAATGAAGATAAAGAATAAAGAAAGCAGAAGAGAATTTAATTCAACACAGATTCGAAGAAGGAAAAGGGAATTACCAGCATGGTTGGAAAGGTGATGCGACTCAAGAGCTTCCCACTTCGAAAAATGCTCTCCACATTTGTGACACGTCACGCCATTTCCGCCGCCGTTGCCGCCGTCTTTCTCAAAAGAGGGCCGTTTCTGCGGCGGAAGCCCCTCCCTCTCCGCCGCCTTCCTCGGCGGCGTCGCGGAGTTCCTAAACGAAGGATTGAAGTAATGCATCGTGGGGTGGCCTCCGGGGCCAGGCGTCCCGGGCCTCAGCGTCCCAACATACGTCGACCCACCGCCGTTTTCTCCGGCGGCGGCGCCGCCACCGCCGCCGCCGAAGCCGGTGATCTTCAGCTCGCACCTCGTGTTGCTGAGAATGACCTCGTGAGCAATCGGGTTGAGAAACTCGCTGCTCCCGATGGATCTAGGGCTGCAGCTGGGGGGGCGGTCGAGGTGCCTCTTGCTGCCGTGAATCACATCCTTCAAATTCGCAATCGACCTCGAGCAGCCCGATCTGCCGGATTTCCTCGTCAGGATTGAGCTCAGCTGCTTCTTCGTCTTCGGATTGTGGACATCCGACGGCTCCGATTTGCAGTGGAGCGACTTCTTCAGGGAGAACCACACCGTCGCCGGCGTATCCTTCTTCTTCTTCTCCCCCATTCCGAAATCAATTCAATTCATCAACATTGCTGCAATTCACACGAAATTGAGGTGACCTAGAATTGAATTTGGGGGAAAATGAGGGGAGAAGTGAGAATCTTTGTAGATGATGACAGATGAATAAAAAGGGTTGGGCGCAGTAAATAACTGGATTGCAGAAAGAAGAGGTGCAGATACTACCTATGGTGGTGGGTCAGTGATGCAGGGTGGTGGGTGAAGTAGACTGTGGATTGTCTTTAATGCAGCTCACCTCAAATTTGAATTCAATGGCTCAGTGTAATGAATTTCACTCTTGCTTTTGAAGAACCAGTTACTCCCAGTTTTGGATTTGCATGGTGGGAGATCTTTGTCGTCCACTGGCCGCTCCGGTTCTCGTTTCAAAAATTTCTAACCCTCGCGGTTATTAGTTTCGTCTTTCACAGAACCAGAACCGGCGGTTTCTATTGTGCTCTATGGGGTAATTTATCTAGTTTGTGTTTTCTCTATAAAAATCTTTGATTTTAGGAAAATGTTGATTTATGTCGTGCTTTAATATGTTCTGGCGGTGGTGTACTGAGTTAGCTTTCGGGCTATGAGGTGGATAACCGAAAATTTAAATGATTAATGTAAAGAAAATTATCCTGAATTGGCATGGATTAGTATATTTGGGTTGATTATGTTAAGTCGGATGTTCTCGATTTTCGATGTTTGTAGAAAAAGTAATGTCGGTTTATATTTTTTCTTTAGAGATTTTTAATTTTGGGGAAATGTTGATTTATGTCCTGGTTGACATATACTAGCGACAAAATATTGAGTTATCGTCTGAATTGTGAGGTGGATAACAAAAAAGTTGACGTGATTAGTGTCTAGATATATTAAACGACTTTTCGTTGTAGAACTACGATATAACAATATAAATAGATATGAGACGGTGTACTAAATTTACGCTATATCGATATAGAAAAGGTTTTATTATTGAAAAACGATAATCCATTGTATATTATGTTTCATACAATACTATCTAAATTTTTTTATATTGAATGATTCTCTACATTATCATTTATCATTTTTAATTACTACTAAGTAGCGATCGAATAGCATGCATTCAACCACGAGAGGCAAATGCCCCCACTCACCACTCACCCCCGTCATCATTCTACTTCAAAAATATATATACTTATATTTTGTTTCTTTCAAATAGTACTCCATGATTAACATCAGAGACTTCGATAAATTAAGTTCATACTATATATTAATTGTAATAAATAAGCTAAAATTGGAATTTAAGCAATACTTAATTCAAACTCTAATGATTAAATTAATCCCCTGATGATTAAATTAATCAGATTCAAACTTATATCTATGACATAGTATAATTGAAGACACTGTGATGCATTGCTTCATCAAGTGGTCCATATTTATGGTACTACAGATAGATTAATAACACATGAGTTTTTTTTTTCTAATTTAAGTCTATTAATTTTTCCTCAAGATTTCCTACTATGGCATTGCCAATTGTAATCGTTGTCTTATAAAATACTCCATGTTACTTAGAGAAAATGTCATATTTTTATATTTATTTATTTCATGAAAGTATCACATTTTTATTTTTGAAACAAGTAAAGTAAATAATTATTAAAAATATCACTTAGAGAAAATATCACTTTTTTTTTTGAAACAAGTAAAGTAAATAATTATTAAAAATATCACTTAGAAAAAATATCACATTTTTATTTTTATTTATTTTACAAAAAATATTGCATTTTCAGTTTTGAAATTAAGTAAAGAATTATTAATGCAACCAACCAAATTTTCTCTCTCAATTAATACATAGGTTCAACTAAGGTATGTATATCTCTATTTAATGAATAAAGAATATAATTTTAATTGTATGTCTATTCAATTTGCAGAAATAGTAGCTATCCTTTTCTTCTTCTCTTTTTTGTCATTTTCTAAGTGGTGATTGACTAGATATACTATGTAATAATGCATTTGGACTATTAATTTTTTTTTTCTTGTATTTTTATAGTACTAAAATATCATTTCTTAAAATCTTGTGTCATCCACTAAATGCAACATTTTCTCCGGAACAGATAAATGCAGTAATTTTTTGTTAAAGTAATGAAACCTCATTCAAAAAATATAAAAATATACTACGCAATATTCCCCACTTGTTCGCTATAATTTTCCTTAAGAAAAAATGAAAAATTTGCAGTGTCTCCAGATCGTCAGTGGAGCACAACTTTCACTTAGATTGGCTAAAAACACTACCTCTCTTGAATCTATAAAAAATAAATAAATAAATATCAAATATATCAATTTGAGATTTTTTTATAAAAAAAATCACATGATGAAAATACTATTTAGTCGATCCAAAATAGATCATAAATTGTCGAGCTTCGGTGGAAAAGAACAATGAATACCAAACTCCAAAAACAAATCGAAATGTGTGAAAAGGAAGTACTAATAATAACATTTGATTTGAACACCGATTTCCATGTAACTTTTTCAACTTTGGGATAAAAGAAAGAGTAAAAGTGGCAATGAAATTAATGGAGATAATAATATACTAAAATTACTGGTCCCACACTCATCGATTAAAGTTGGGATATTACATTAAATATTTTTTTTTTCTTGGGTTTCTTGCATTAAATTTATCAGAAGAAGTACTAAAAGATGGGCAAATACGTGAGTCATAAATGTAAGAACATAGCATGCATAGTTATTGCTGATAAAAAGATGATAAAAATGAGTTGAATTTTATGATTTTCGCGTCTCAATAAAAAGTGATATCTTTCATGTCCACATTAATCATTAAGAAGGATATCGATTATAAGTATAACTTATTTGCTTCCTCTTCAGTAAAAATGTAAATTAATTATTCTACGAATGACATATTTGATAAGTTAGTAATACCAAGATAGAGAATTACATATGGACATTTCTAATTGTTTGATATCATAGTTAAGCTTAACTCAAAGCCTAATATAAAACCAGGGCCCTATCTAATCTTACCAAAATTATAACATTAACCTTGTTTATATATCCCACCAATTTGTCAAGTTAAGCCATGTTATTTAATATACAATACAAATTTAGATAATTTATTTTCTATCAAACAATAACGGAAAAAAATCACATCTTTGCATATCTTAACATGAAGCCCGTATTTCTTATCTTGTTTTACATATCTTCTCATATCTCATCTTTTTTTATCAAACGAGTCCTTAAGTGTTAAGAAAAAAATCTTATTATTCACATCTTGGAATGTTTAAATCATCGTATAAGAATGTATGAATTTTTTTTAGACCCCAACAATTATAGTATGTTTGACTTTCATCAAATGTTTCATTTTGTAATTTTAAATGGTATGTTATTATATGTTAATGTTTCATTAACTTTTTTCACTCTTATTTCCTAAAATACATTTCGATTTTAAAATGGGACAGTTAATAATGGCGAACAAAGGATTAGTGAGTTAGTGTTGGGCTGAAAGCATAGTTTGCGTTAGGCCCAAAATCGGGAGTTCATTTTATTAGGAGTGTTCTGTTTGGACCTTAAAAAGATAATAAAACTTGGGCTAAGACTGGACTGACAGAGATGAGCTTAAGAAGTTTTAATTTAAACTGAAAATATCACTATTAATATATATTTTATAGAAACTAATTTTGTATTTTATAGAAACTAATTTTTATGGATGAACTAGATTGAAAAAGTAAGAGTAGGAGGCCTAGTTATGGACGAAGGTGGTAATTTCTTTTGTGATCATCGTGATTTGGAATGAAAGTCAAACATTAACTTAATCTAATTGTATTGAATATCGGGATTAAGTTAATCTAATTCTATTGAATATCGGGATTAAATATGTAGTGTGTTTGGTTAATAAAATTCAATTTTAAATGGATAATCATGGATAGTTAGTCATAGCTAAATCCCTCCAACTAAAATAATCTCATAACTCAATTCTAAATTACATCTTGTATACTATTTTATCTAGGAAACCAACCACCACCTTAAGCGATTAATCGTTATACTCTCTATGTATGCGAATAGTAGTCCTATTTTTCCATTTCGGTATATTTGCAAATACGAGTCTCGATTCACTTTTATTATAAATGATATATACGTCTCACATTTCACTAACTTATTTCACTCACATTTCATTCAAAACTAAGTACATGTAAGTGAGACATATATTCCACCGTCTTTTTCTCACTAGCTAATCTTAACATTTTATAAAATTCGCGCTGGAAATAATGAGACTCATATTTGCAGACGTATGCAGAACTTAGCTAGGGTCATTCAATGCCCAAAGATAGTGAAATCTCATGAGAAAGTTAATCAAAATACTCCGACAATCTCACTTTGACTCGTCGCGAGTTTTAATTGTATATGGAGTGTTAATCTTCCCGGAATTTAAGAAATATTGTTAAGTGGGTAGATAAGAGCATCCACAGTGGTGTAAGCTGGGACAGACGCCGTCCGTGCCGACGGCGCGGCACCGCTGTGTCCTCCGCTACACTCCCGCCGCTGGCACGGCGCTGCTCGTTGCATCGAGCTCGTCTGTGCCGCTGAGCATGCTGACGTGGCGGCACGAAATTGGTCAATTTCTTTTTTTATTATTTTTTTAAAAAAAATCCGATTTAAATTTAAAAAATCGTTTTTAAATAAAAAAAATATTTTCCTACTTTCCAATAAATTATATCCGTTTTCTCCCCACTTTTAATTTATTTTTCAATTTATTTTTCCCAAAATTCACATTTTTATCTATAAATACCCCCACTTCCACACAAAAAAATTTCCACCACACTATACAATTCTCATCTAAATTTTCTCATCAATTCTCAATCTTTCACTCTTACAAAAAAAATGTCTGGCTCTGGCGATCAGCCCTCCGATTCCGGCTGTTGGAACCACGAATGGTTCGGCTCACAACCATTCCCTAGTCTGGAAATGTAATTCTCGGCCCTCCTCAAAACCAAGGTTCTCAAGTTCTGGGTGGCTACCGACCTTACCGACCCTACTCCTACTCCTACTCGTGGTGTCCGCATCCCGTACACTTCAGCGGAGATGGAGTTGTTATTCAAAGCCTATTTGATTATCTCCGAAGATTCGGATGTTGGCACGAACCAAAGTGGGGATAGATTTTGGTGGCGCGTCACTTGTCGGTATAATGAAAACCGGCCGGATGGAACCATCTATCGCAATAATAGTATAGTGCGCAGTGCCATCTTCAGAGCCAACGACGAAATCTAAAAGTTCCAGAGGAATTACCTCTAGGAAGAACGATCGGCGGGGAACGGCAAGAGCGAGCTCGACATCATCACTACGTCCTTGGCGACCTACCAATCCTTTAATTACAAACCGTTTAAGTACCTCAGCTCTTGGCAGGAGGTGCGCCATCATCAGAAGTATAAGGGTGGGTAACATCCTCCTCCAGCTCCTCTAGGAAACGGTCGAGGTCGGTATCCCTATCTAACGCCGGCGAGGATGAGGTGGCTAGCCAGCTTGCCGCAACTAACCTAGGTAGCCCCGACGCCTGCCCGAGCAGTTCCCAACTTCGGCCGTTAGGAAGGAAGAAGGCGACAACCAATCGCCGTCGTGCCGCGACTCCATCCGCCCCCGCTCCCGCTCCCTTTGTGCCACCTTAACCCCCCACCAACTCGTGTGGACTCTCTTGGCTCAACTCAATATGGCTGATAGGTCTCGAATGACTCCCAATCAACTTGATTCACATGTTGCAATGGTACGGGGTCTCCGAAGAACATTAGGGATAGAGGACTAGTCTTTCAAGGGGTTGTTTTTTAGCCTTTAATTATGTAATTTTAATTTGTAGGATTTTAATTATTTATTTTTTTATTTTCTAGGATTTTAATTATGTATTTTTATTTTTAGGATTTTAATTATACGTTTTTTATTTTTTAGGATTTAATTATGTAATTTTTATATTTTAATGTATTTTCATATTGTAAAAATGTTTTTAGATACTCAAATATTTAAATTAAATAATGGATGGTGGACTATGAAGAAACGGAGGGAATACTATGTAACATCGAGTGCTGCCTCATGAGTACATCATTTGAATATACTAATACATTGAACATATGGACTATTAGCATTTGTACTGTGTTGGGATTGACATCCCATGCCATGAAATAATGAAACCTCGCGATTCAGTTGAAGAAATTTTGTTATTGCCCTCCGGTCAACGAACTTTAGCGGCTCTACAAAAAGAGATAATTCGAACGATGAAAGAGAAATTATATTTATTATTTTGTCGCCATCATCTAATTAGATAAAAAAACATTGTACATTATTTTTTATACCTAGATTTTTTCCACGTATTGTCACATGACGAAAGGATACAAGACGATATCAATACTCATACAAATAGATAATAATGGTGACAAACAACATCCTAGAAAGTGTGTTTTAGCATCATAAATGAAAAAAGTAAACAATTTTATGAAACCAACAAGAAAATCTAATTATAAATTTAATCTATCACTTCCTTGTTTCATTACTACTACTATAATTCTTTCTATTTTAAATCCGAGTAAAACTTAATGTACTTATATAAATTCATTTAAAATACTCCTAGTATTCTATTTTTAAACGGTTGAGGGCATCCCGCCGCGGATAGTAAACGCAAATCCAAAAATTTGAAAAAATACCAAATAAATTTATTCCAAAGGCGGTTAAATTTATCCCGCGTCACCAACCATCTCCAAATCCATCCGTCCATCCCAATGCTTATCGACGGTCACAATTCACGATCCGCTCACAGCTTATTGATTGGCTCATATGCATTTCCCCATCACTATATAAACCTCTCACACACCGCAAATTCTATTCATCGATTGGCTGAATCTCTTCTCCTCCGCCTAGCAAACCTCTCTCTCCATCTCTCCAATTCTCTCTCAAACCACCAAGATATTGCAATGGCGGGTCGTGGAAAGACGCTGGGATCCGGAGCGGCCAAGAAGGCCACATCTCGAAGCAGCAAGGCCGGTCTCCAGTTTCCCGTCGGTCGTATCGCTCGGTTTCTCAAGGCTGGAAAATACGCCGAGCGCGTCGGCGCCGGCGCTCCTGTCTACCTCGCCGCCGTCCTCGAGTACCTCGCAGCTGAGGTGATTATCTTCAATTTTCGATTCACCTCTGTTTCTGAATCTAGGGCTTTGAATTTTTATTTTTCCCCCTTTTCTCCCAGTTTTTAGCTGAAATTGCTTTACTACGGTTTGAAATCTGGCTCCTGGATCCTTCGATTTCATGATTTTTGTTACTCACCGTCTTTCCAGTGCAATCAATTTTCTCGATTTCTGAAAATCCCCAAATTTTAGGGTTTGAATTCTGTTTTACCTTCTTTCACCCGGCGTAAACTTTGGCTCCTGGATCCTTCGATTTCATGATTTTCATTACTCGGCATCTCTTTGGTGTATTCAATTTTCTCGATCTTTGAAAATCCCCAAAATTTAGGGTTTGAAACCATCCCTCTAAATGTTGAATTAAGCTTAACATCGTTCTAAATTCTGGGTTTGGAACATTCATGGCGTGATTTATGAATAATTTGCATTCGATTTCAGGTTCTTGAATTGGCTGGAAACGCTGCGAGGGACAACAAGAAGACGAGGATTGTCCCGAGACACATCCAGCTGGCTGTGAGGAACGACGAGGAGCTGAGCAAGCTTCTCGGAGATGTCACCATCGCCAACGGCGGAGTTATGCCCAATATCCACAACCTGCTGCTCCCAAAGAAGACTGGATCGTCGAAGCCCTCTGCAGCCGATGAGGATTAGGCTGGAGTTTAAGCGGAATTACTTTAGTAGCATTTCTACAGTGTGTTGGTTTTGTGTTTAGATGCAGTTGGTAGGGAGTGAACTGACCGGATCTTTCTTTGCATTCAGTCTTTGTAAATGGGTGGCTGGAATCCCAATCCCTTCTTTTCTTGGTTTAGCTAATAGTAATGGAGAAAAGTTACATTCTTGAAAGTTTATGAAATCAAATTCTGCTACATTTTTAATCCTCTTTTGGTAGTCTTTGTTTGCTTTGTTTTGGTTTTATTTTGACGTTGGTTACTAAAATGGTGGGGTGGGATTTGAATGACTTGTTTATAATGTTTTTGGTTTTAGCATTTATGAATGAATTTGGGAAATATCAAAATCAACTAAATATTCGACATTAAATGTGTCAAAGTTCTAATCTTCATCATCTTTCTAATAATATTTTTAAATGATAAAAATGTAAGTGCCATTCAATGATCACTCTTTTGTACTACAGACGTATATTTTGAAATTGAGAATTATCATTAAAATGATTAATATGTTGTCAAAATGTGTGAATAAATGAATATACATGACATCATAGAGAATTAACTCAATTAAGAATTAGAGATATATTCTAATAAATTATTGAAGAGAATATAGAGTTAGAGATATATAATTATTTTTGTAGATTCACTGAACTCCTATTGGATTTTGTGGAAATAAGTTGGATTAGAATAAACTATTATTAGAAGGTTTATAAATTGTTGGAGCTTATTTTGATAGCTTAGAAGTTTGTGTTCCAAATACTTATTGAAGAATTCATAATCTCCTAGATAGGAATATGACCAAATGCAAACTCTTACTCCAATCCTCCTAAATAACCTATAAACTACTTAAACTTAAAGAGCTTATAAAATCAACCGAATATTTTTGTACCCATATTATTAGGATATTTCAAACTTAAAGAGCTTATAAACTACTTAAACTTAAAAGAACTTATTGGATAAAGTAGCAACATAGAATACTGACACACTTTAGCTACTTAACAATTTTTCATTATACATTTATGAATAAAGTAGCAATAAAGTTATCCAATTTTAGAAGTGTCAAACGAATTGTGTCAGCTCGGCCCGATACAGGCTTACCTCGAGCCGATAATTTGAGGATCGGCTTGATCAAGCCAACAGACGAAGCAGGTTAGGTTGGGTTGGGTTGGGTTGGGTTGGGTTGGTTTGAATATCAATCAATAAACCTAGACCTAGCTCAACTAGGCCCATTTCATAAGTGAATTGAGCTGGACTACACATAAAATTAGTTCTTTTATTGCATTTTTTGAATTTCTTGAATATTTTAAAAACTTATTAAATATTACTCCTATAAACTTAAAAAAGTTCTCTAGCCGGAATAGTTTGACAGAATCAGAGTCATGTAGAAGCACAAAATGAGAATGAATTCTCACAGTTACCAAAATACAGAAATGCAGATAGAATCCTCAACAACTAACCGTTTAGCTCATCCAAATATAACAAGTTTTGAAAAATGAAAACAAATATACTCTGATAATAGTCGCATGTTCAATTGCATCACGCAACAGCAATAAGGAACTCATACAAAAAATTGAATCCGGCTTGAAGCTCCGAGACATAAACCTCTTAGGCTGCATCATTCCTCGCCCTGCACTAGAAACAACGAAGCATGCGTGGAATTGGAAACAATACATGTTTTAGATTAAAATCTCTTGAAATGTTAACTTTTTGGATGCCTCGATATGAATAGACAATAACTGAAATTTAGCAAAGGCATAAAGAGTGGTGAAATTTAAGTAACAAAGAAGTTAACTAAAATCAGCAGTTTCAATATAAGTTTCAGATTAAAATCTCTTGAAAAAGACAATAACTGAATGACCAAAAATAAGTTCGAGATCGTACGGTATTAGTATGCATAAAGAATGGTGATAATATCACTAATCTCCACTTGATAAGGAATAGGATACAAATTACTAGGGCGCAAGGTCCTTCATCAATTTGAGGAAAAAATCATCTCCATCTAGCATCGAGGAAGTTGCAGAATCGGCTGAGAATCCCTTTTCACGCATTTCTTCCATGAATGATCTTGCCTTGTCAACCTCATTTTGCTTTAGCAGACTCCTGATGATGACATTGTATGTTACACGATTAGGTCCACACCCGCGACCCTCCATCTCTACCAGCAAACGTTTTACCTCCTCGAAAGACCGTTCTTGACAAAATGAACCAATGATCATATTATATATATGAACGTTAGGTTGTACACCATTTGAAGGAAGTTTATTGAAAGAAGTCTTGCAATGCCATGTTTTCCATTTTTGCATAATCCATTTATAAGAGCACCGTACGTGACTACGTCAGGGGTAAATCCTTTATCTTCAATCAGGCGCAACAATGAAACAGCCTCATTAATCTCCCTATTCCTACATAGCCCATCCAACAATATAGTGTAAGTATGCAAGTTAGGATGTACATGTTGGGCTTCCATATCCTTGAAAAGTTTCCGGCCCTCAACAAATCTATTTTTACTAGATAATCCATGTAACATGGTGGTATAAGTATGCGTATTATGCACCAAACCTTTACTAGGGATTTCAAGAAAAAGAAGCCAAGCTTCATCAACGCATCCCTTGTTGCAATATCCATTTAATAAGCTATTATAGCTAACAATATCAGGCTTTAAGCCTATCTCTACCATGGAATCAAGTAACTGTTTTGCTTTATCTATTTCACCTTTCATACAAAATCCATCAATAAGTGTATTATATATGACCACATTGGGAGAAATGTTTTGTTGCGTCATAATTTCCAATACATTTGTAGCCTCTTCCATCTTCCCTTCCTTGCAATATGCATCAATCAATATACTGAAAGTATGCACATCCAAAGATATCATTGAATTGGCCATTTCATTCAATAAGTCTCGAACATCGGTATGCGTACCATTGTCACATAGTCCCTTAATCATGGTAGTATATGTGACAACATTAGGTAAAATACCTTTGCTAATCATCTTAGGTAGAAGTTGCAAAGCGTCATCCATCTTTCCACCCTTACAAAACCCATCAATTAATGTGCTATAAGCCCAAACGTTGGGTCTCCACCCACAACTTTCTAATGCCGCAATGACCTGTCCAGCTTTGCATAACCCATCAATCAAGTGCAGAATCATAACAAAATTAGGTTCAGAAACTTTTAGATCCAGAACCTTTTGGAATAATTTCACAGCTTCGGCCTCCTTACCCTCTAAAAACAATCCTTTAATGAGAGGGCTGATTGTCACAGCATCTGGTTGGTAACCACTCTTAAAAAAGAAGGCCATTATAGCAAAACCAGAGTATATTTCTTTCAAGTGACAGCAACAGTTAACCGCAATACTCATAGTGTAGATATCAACAGGGAAACCCATGTGAAGCATTTCATCGAACATGTTAAGTGCAAAAGAATACTGCTCAATCTTTACACAAACACTCATAAGTTTGTTGTACACTCGAATAGAAGGCTCCGGCCGCATACTCTTCATTTCTCCAAACAATTTAATAGCATCATCTAATTCTTTAACAACACTGAAATCTATTGTGCGCCGCTTAGGTTGAAAAGCCTTGGAAGAGAAGAGAGAGAGGGTGGAGGAGAGAGAATACCCGTTTTACGAGACCATCGATTGAGAAATCCTCTTCCATGAACGAGATCGATTGCAGATACAGCACCCCTTCTGCTCATCTTCAGGTGAGATTGATAGTTAGGAAAGGGAAAAAATTGGGATTTGGGAATGAGACTGTTCACGTCTAAACACACAATTTGTTCGTCTCTCAATGTACCACATTTTTCAGACCAAGCGATAATTGAATTCTTTTGATTGGTTTAATGAAATTAATGCATGTTGTAAATAATTATTTAAAATTTTACATACATACTTATTTGGCAGTATTTATTAATGCATGTGTATACAATGTTTGTCAATGAATCTTTACTCATTTTGAAAATGAGAATGATCATTAAAATTATTAATAAGTTGCCAAAGTGTGTGAATAATTGATTATACAGGACATCATAGAGAATTAACTCAATCAAGAGTTGGAGATAAATTTATCGAAGAGAATTATGAGTTAGAGATATATACTTATAAATGATTGAAGAGGGGAGATGATCAAAATAAGTATTGTTGTATGTGTTTAAATCCAGAAATACGACCCAAATCTTAGCCATTGGATTAGATGATTTAATAGTCAATAATTAATCAAAAATACGAAACGTCATAATTAAGCAGTTTTAGGTCATATTATAAGATTTGAGTTTAGTGTCATGTTATCATTTTAGGTATGACCTAAAAATACACTAACCATCACTTTAGAGTTAGAGATATATAATTTTTTTGTAAATTTACCGGAACTCTTATTGGTTCTGTGGAAATAAGTTTGATTAGAATTAACTATTTTTAGAACGTTTATAAATTGTTGGAGCTTATTTTGATAGCTTAGAGCACTCCCAATGCTCTCCCTTATTTCTCTCTAACTCCTGCCACATCAGCGCCACATCAGCACCAAAATTTATCCTCAGTTTTTAGCCAACTGCTCCAATGGTTTCTCCCTTATTTCTCCCTAACTCAACATTTCATTTTTAGATCATTACTAATTTAATTGTTTTATTTTTGTATATAATAAAGCTAGCTAATTTATAAGACAAGACAAATAATAGTAATAAAGTTCGTAGTATTAAACACGAGTAAAAAATTACAACGACGAAAATTAAAAAAAAAAATAGGGGGGAAATTATTTTAAATTAATTATTAAATTTTAAATTTATAGGGGGGGAAATTAAAAAAAAAAAAAAAACTATTTTTATCGCCGGATTATCGCCCACAGTGGTCGGCGATAATCCGGCGATAATCCGGCGAATTTTCGGGATTCGGCGTTAATTCGGTAGAATTAACGCCGGATTATCGCCGATTCCTCCCCATTGCCGGCGAATTTTCGGCGATAATCGGCGATAAAACGCCGGATTTAACGCCGAGTGCATTGGGAGTGCTCTTAGAAGTTTGTATTCCAAATAGTACTTATTAAACTGAGAAATATTCAGTCTAAAAACAAAAAAAATAAAAATCAGCAAGTTTGTAGAATAATTTACTGGCTACTTCAGAATAATCAAAGTCAATAACAAATCAAAAGGAAGAACTATAAACAAAACAGAGAAAGTAACAAAGAATAATGAGTAGTTAAAAAGAGGTGTAGGATCATATATTTCCAACTCCAACCTTGCCCAAAAACATGGTAGAGTGCCAATGCTCGGAGCTCGTACCTACATTTCTACGCTTCGTCGTCTGAACTCGACGTATCTACTCGCCTATCAGCGATGGCCGGGAAAAGTCGCTGTCGAGGATCCGCTGCAGCAGCCTGTCGCGGATCAGGAGGAGCAGCTGCCGTTGCATCTCCACTCCTTGGCGCTCTGCTCGGCTTGAGTGGCGCAGCTTTCACTTCTCTGCATACTTTATCCAAAATTATGAGGAAATCGCGAACAATGACGAATAGCCTCAGCCCCTCGTCCTTCCCGGAGTTCCCATGGAAGTAGTCCGCGGTGCTCTTCACTAACGCCATTATCCGCTTCTCTTCCTCGCGCGACCAAGTCACGTCGACCTCAGCGTTCTGCACGAAGCTCCTCAGCGTCTGATGGAAGCCGTTTTCTGGAGGTATGTTCTTCAGTTCTGATTTCAGGATGTTACGAGCTTTATCCAGCGCGTGGTTGAGCTTGGAAACCGTTCCTGTTAAGCTGTCGGAGTCGAGTAGCGCGGCCCTCCTGACGTTCTCGAGCTCGCTGCTCAGGCCGGAGACCACCTGGAGGCCGAGGCTCCTCAAATGCTCGTCCGAGGATTCGCTAGAGGGATCCTCGGCCGAGTCATCAGAGTTGACGCTGGACATGCTCCTCGTCTCTTTCGCTGCTCGTGCAGCTCTTGCGCCTTCGGAACGGATTATTTCCTGGACGACAAAGTGTAAAAGTGTAGTTTTTCCGTCTGTTCCTTTCACGTCTGCTAACTTGAGAAGCGTGTCGAGCTTGAACGCTTGCGCACCGCCACGGAAAGTCCCGTCATTCATACGATTCCCGGTTTTGAGAACGGCCTCCAGAAGCTTGAAAAACAATCTGTTTTGTCGCAGCTCGGAACTAGCAGCCTGAACACGCGAACAAATATACACGATGATTTGATGAATATGAACAATAAAGTGCAGCGATCGAGATTTGACTCATTTTTCTCACCTCCAAAACCGCGAAAGATTCTTTTAGCGTCGTCATCTCTTCTTGAAGAGTGCTCATGAAAAGCAAGCATTCTAGCCTCTTAAATGCAAATGGAATATCAACCAACACTTTCAGAAACCGCTCTGCGGGACCCAGCATAGAAAGCTCGCCGGCATAGAGCCTCAGTTTCAGTTCTTCGTCGGATGTAGGTGTCATTCTTAGTAGATTTTGAACTAGTTCCGAAGGAAGCTCGTGACCTGTTCAGTCAAAAAGGTCAGCAATACTTTTAATGATGTGGAATCAGTGACAGAAATCCATACTTCAAGAAACATCTTCATTGTGATCATGTGCTACCTATCTATATAATAAATAAATAAATAAATACACGCGATTGACCGCCAAGAGAACTGAACGATTACAATTTGCAAGCTCTGACCTAAGTTCATATGTATTCAATCAATATCATTACTTGGCGAGATGACACGTAAAGTGAAGCATGTGGTAACTCGGGATAGATTTTAATGACGTGATCATTTCAAGTACCATGAAAAACTAAACATGATGAATAAAAAATGTAGAAAGGGCTCGATTTTCTACAAGGCCCTAATATAAGCAAAGCTTCTTGTCTTCAGAGTTTCTAGATTTTATAATAATGTCAGGAGTTCCCGTTTGTTGAGTGCCGAGATGTTGCCAAAAAATTAGACGATACGTCTTAGGCAGACAAAAAAAATCAAATTAAGTAGAATGGCAAGGGAAAAACATACCTTCTTCTAGTGCATCACAAACTTCTTCTGTAGTAACATTCAACGCTTTAAGTAGAATCGCCAGATTCTGTGCCTTCTTGGGGTCAATTAATTGAATATATTGTGGTGCGGCATCTTGGGACGAGGACTCTTTCTTTGCTCCAGTCTTGTTATTTGCAGGAGCATAGCCAAATAGATTTTCTATCATCTCTTCACTGAACCTGCTCGTAACGAAATTTACATTTATAAGATGGGCCTAGCATAAAATAATCAAGAATGTGAGTAACGATGGAGGAAACTACACTTACTGGAAGGAACCGGATTTTATCTGATGCCAAACCATCGAATGATCAGGGTTAGCCAGCACTTTGTCCCAGAAGAATGGCTTCAGTTTAGTTTTACTACTACCAGCCTCGGTTTCTTGAGTTGAAACTGATGGAGGATTTGGTCCGGGAGGCTCAGGTCGAGGGGGTTTGAAGCCAATAGGTGGTGGCCGAGGTGGAGGGCCACCAGGACCTGGAGGTGGTGGTGGCGGTGGACCAGCCTTGGCACCGGACAGAATAGGAGGTGGAGGTGGCGGACGAGGGCCAGCGTTTGCACCATGAGGTATGGGAGGTGGAGGAGGCGGTCCAGGTGGTGGAGGAGGTGCACCAGCAGTGGATTTCATTGGTGGGACATTGGGTGGAGGAGGAGCAGGAGTAGCAGCACTATTGGCCGGATGTCGTTTAGAATCTCGCCTTCCGGGGGGTGGCCTCAATGGAAGTAAATCAGGTTCATACATCAAAGAGTTTCCAGCTAAGTTGGTAGCAGCCCCATTCCTGACTTCCAATGGGATCTCGTATTTCGAATTGCTTAGAGTATGTGATTCTCCATAGTAGTTTCCACCAACTCTGTTATTGTTTACTTTAGTATTGAATGACTGATTACCGAGCTTTTGTTCATCCACGGAACTTCCTAGACCGAATGACATCTGTGGAGAGGCTGCAGAAGTCGAAAGTAAATGAGTAAACAACGAGCGAGTGCAATACGAGATTTAAAATGATGTAGTAGATAAACAAGATATCGTACAAATAGAGTAGTCGCTTATGCTTAAGCTGAGAAGAGGCCTCTCGTCATTTTTACCCCGCCCAGGACCAATCCCGCAGCATCTGCGACAGAAGATAAAGAGCACCACAACAATGACAAGCGTCACTGAAGCTGTTACCACGACGGCAATAACAACAGTTCTGTTGTGGGATTTATCATTGCTCGACTGTTGGTTAGAAGCACCTGGAGAAGTTTGTTCATCCAAAGCTGGCGGTGAACTGGAGTTTACATCCGGATGGAAAAATGGAATGACGGGAGGAGGACTGGATGGAATAATAGTCGGAGGTAGAGGAACTGAAGGTGCTGGACTTGGTGACAAACTTGTTGGCGATGGAGCGGGTGCTTCTCCAGGAGTCTGAGCTAGCTTGCGTCTCGTAGAAGACCAGGGCAGGTCGAACATGAATTTCAAGTACTTGGTATACCGAGAACCAAAACTCTTTTCTCCTTCCACATTATGAAGCACGATACTTTTCCCTCTTGCACAATCTATAAGGAGTTGATGAACCTGAGGTAATAAGATACTGACAGATTGGTGCATTTGCGTTCTCGAAGATTTACCACTCACAAGTTCAAGATCTTGTAAAGTTTTTTGTGCTAGTTTCAACTGAGGCCGACAATTTTCGTTTAGTAATTCACCCTGCAGTACGAATACCATCAGATATTGCATAATGGATGTGCAGTATGTGTTACAAACAAGTAAAATTCTTGTGGAAACTAGAATAAATGAGTAAACGACCGATAGGAAACGCTGAAGAAGATGAAAGTTCAATGCTTAAGTAACAGTTCAGCATAGAAGATATACTCATAACAACGATCAAAAGCTTCTAGAAAGAGAAAAATATAGTATTATCCAAACGTGCCTTTTAATGGAATAGGAACCAAGCAAAAATAGCAAATATAGTAGAGATTATCAAAGTTGCAATCTATTTTAGTAACAATGGATTAGTCTATAGTATTATCTATGTATCTAGGCTAATCTTCAAATGTAAATGCCCTGATGAAGGATACATAGGTCCAAACAACAGTGAAGTATTACAACACCAACAAGATAACAAAGTAACATTTCCATAATCCCCAGAAAAACCGACCACAGCACTATTGGCTATAGCACATTTCACAAAGAACTCAAAAGCCACAAGATACCCACACTGAAGTTAGAAGTGAGGTAAAGGGATAGTTTGGAAAGCTTTCACTCATCAAACCAGTGTGCTTACATTGATAAATACCCCACCCCCTTCACAAAAATCCCCTTGATTACACATTAATATCTATAGGGGGTGTTTTCTTTCATGATTGAGTCTTTTTATCTTTTCCAAGCCTACCTTCTAATGGGATATAAATCCAGCCAAATTAGCTCAAATAATAGAATTATAGCACTGAGACATCCCAACGTTGCAATCCATTTTAGTAACAATGGATTAGGCTATAGTATAATCCATCAATCTAGGCTGATTTTCAAAAGTAACGCGGTCCAAACGACAGTGAAGTATTACAACACCAATAAATCATAAAGTAACACTCCAAATCATCAGAAAAAAAAAAGACCACGACACTTATGCACATTTCACACAAAACTCAAAAGCCACAACATAAATTTAAAAACCATATATCACACATGTTATGTATAAACATGAAACCAAACTCAAAGAAGAGCATGAGCTATATATATACCATTTCCAGATTTATGAGCCCTGATTCTACTAGATAGGCCACCAAAGGATCTTCTTCTTCCTCCATCCTGCTTTGAGCTACAACCACAGCTGAAAGCACAGCAAAAGCCACAAACCAAAACACCCATTTCCTTTCTTGAATCTTCATCTCCCCAGCTACACACAATCCTTCTCATAACACATTCCCAACAAAGAAACAAAAGCGAGAAAACGAGTCTTTTTCTATTTAAAACCGCCAAACTCCGCAGGAAACACTTCAAAGGTCGAATCTTTGCAACAGATACACCAACCCAACTCAATATTTCTCAACGATTCCGATGCCACACCTCAAAGATTCCACAAAGATAAGCTCAAATCGCACTGGGGAAAGGCGGCGCAATCTAACAAGGCTGACAGGATATAAAAACAAGAAAAGGTACTCCTTGAAGCAATCAATAGATGATAAAAAGTTGAATCGAATAAGAAAAAATCCTTGCTTTTTACATCGGATCTGCGTTATAATGTGGAAAAGAGGAAGAAGAAAAGGAAGGGAGAAATGGGCAGCCTACCGCGTGAGTTGACCTGGAAAATTCTTTCCTCCTAAGATTAATTTAATTCTTTATAATTAGATCTTTTAGAATATTTGGTCATTCATGTCTAATTGATTTCCTAACTTTTATTTTCTAGTACTATATATAAATACTATATTTATAATGGCAAGGACTAGTATTGATCTTTGTTCCTCTCTAGAATGCCATGGACTTATGTTTTGACTTATAATAATAACTGAATTTATAGAAATTAAAGTTTATATACTCCTATAATATGAGTACTAATAGTATTCCTTGTTAGCTGGACTACGACTAGTAATTAACTATAAGTAAGATGGGAAAATCATGCCAGTTAGATTGTTTTTGGCATCGACATGGAAAAATCATGCAAGTTAGATTGTTTTTGGCATCGACATGAAAATAATTTTGTCAAACATATATCTTATTCGTTAAGAAAACTCTTAACTTGGAACAATCGAACTAAAAGATTATTTGCATATAATACGAAATTGTTAGCGACAAGAAAACGAACATGCATATTATGGAGGAAATATGAGCGGCAACAACTTAGTGGTGGTGGAGGTGAACTAAAGGCTATTAATTGAAGACTTTCAAAAATTGGTAAAAGACTATAATAGATACGCTATGAAAATTGAGAAAATTAAAACACAATCGTAAATTAAAGTAAGACCAATATTATAAACTATATTGTTAATTATTGATGGTTATAAAAATCCGACCCAAACTCAACCATATAAAAACAAGAACAAAATAAAAACTTGGTACTAACATATTGGCATAATGAACAAATTTAGTTTACTATTGTATAAAGTAACAAAAGATTGTGAAACATCACGGGGATGTAGCTCAGATGGTAGAGCGCTCGCTTAGCATGCGAGAGGTACGGGGATCGATACCCCGCATCTCCATTCTCCCATTTTAGTTTTTTAAAGGTTAGTATTTATGTTATTGTTAGGTTTTTAAGTGCTATCATCGAGTCATCTAAATTTAATCTTCATATATGTTAGTAATTATTAAGTGCGTATTGCACACGGCACATGTTTTTAATTAAAATTGAAATGTATTAATGCTGGTATTTTACTAGTCTTGCTACTAGTGTTTTATACATATAAAACCTAACTATGAAAATCCCGTACAAAGTACTATGATTATTAGTACTTAGTAGTATTAAACAAGCTGATTATTAAATCTAGATATTAAAAGTAAAATGACTAGTTTTTGGATGTTCCTCAAAACTAGGAATCGTAACTAAAAAAATTATGATAAAAAGAAATTGACGGAAGAATCTCGATTGAAAAAATTGAAAGATTCGCGAGTAGTCGTAGTCGTTGCCCCACTGCCCATTCCCTTGCCTCCCTTGTTGTACTGCAAGATCGGGATATAACAAATCACATGTAAAGACTACGACAGATAAGTTGAAGAACAACGACAGTCAACTTCCTTTACCCCTTCTATTTTTTTTTCTCTGCGATCGTGATATAATAAGGTATTGGATGAAATGGCTGTGACTTGTGATAGATGATATGAATACCAACAATCACCTAGGATTCGAAGAGAATCATGCCATAATTACCAAACACTAAGTTTAATATGTTAGTAATTTTATTTTGGGCTAGGATTAACAAAATAAGAGGGTTGAATTATTATTGAATTGACTTGTCAAGGATCCAACTAGTTAAAGCTAAACCCGATACAACACGTAAACAAGATTCTTAAGCCAAATACAAACCTAACATGACACCACAATGACACAAACCCAACATGACAACCACGCGCAACGACACGAAACAATTCAGACGTGATGCAATTGAGATATGACCAAACGACGACGACATAATAGTGGAGGTTGTGGCAGTGTGAAGGCAAGGAATGAATGGAGACGAAATATGAAAAGTACAAATGATAAAGTATAATATTAACTCAACAAAAAAAAAATTAAACTAATTAATTATTAACTAGTCATCCGAATCCGACCCGAATTATAGCATGTATTTAATGGGTCAACCCAATAGGGCAAAAACACAGTAAAACTTGACACTAGTTCATTAATTTTGCACCTTTTGTGGCGTGTCAAAATTTGACAATCCTTTTATTCAACCACCACACTTCCCAATTTTCTCACATAAAAATAAAAATAAAAATAAAAATAAATTAATAAATAAAAAACTATTTGAAGTTCAATTTATAACGGATCTTTCCTCATTACCGCCACACTCAATTTTGAATTCCAATTCAAAATCTGACCCCCACTTTTTCTTTGTCCATACGCTCTTCTCAATCCGGATCTCTTCTTCTGCAGCTCCCAATTTCCTGCTAGAGAGAGAGAGAGAGAGAGAGCTTCGCTAGTACCCCCCTTCCCCCCTGCGTATGGCTTCCAAGAACCAGAACAAGCCTCCTCCCGCTCTTTCACATGTGAGTGCCGTTTCACTATCAATTATTCTTGATTTTTAGGTCATTTTGGGTTCGTTTATTGCCTCAATGTTCGTATTTCTTTAGATGCGTGTACATTATTGAGCTAATTGGGGGCAATGGTTCTGTATTTGTGCGGTGTTTGTGTAAAATTAGGGTTTAAAATTTGTGCTTTTAAGAAATCCCTCATGTTTTTGTTAATTGTGCAGTGAAGACTGCCGGTATGTTTGATTGGATAATCTGTGGGGATAGTTTTGATTGAATTACTTTTCATTTTCGATGAGGGAATTTACACACAGTTGTTTCCTCGGTAGTTTCGACGGTGTGTGGTTTAAATTTCTGATTTTGAATTGGGGTTGCTATTGGTTTATGCAGAGTAAGCCCAGTGGCGATGAGGCTACGGTGGATAAGAGGCGGCGGATTGGAGGCTCTAAAGTGACCTCTGGAACTGTGGGAAGGCCACAATCTCGGCAAGCATTTTCGGTGGTGAATGGGGGACAGGATCCACCTCCTAACAGTAAGCCATCGGGCAGCTCGGGTGCAGACTGTGGAGTTATTGAGTTCACCAAGGAGGATGTAGAGGCCTTGCTCAGCGAGAAGCCAGCAAGTAAAAATAAATTCAACTACAACTTCAAGGTATTTTGAGTGGGATTTGTCTTTTAAATTTTTAATTGATCAGTTGTGTCACAGTTTGATATGAGCTGGTGGTGGTTTGTAAGTGTCAGTGTAAATGAGGTTGAATCTGTTGATTCTATGTTGATTCGGGGCACTTCTGTTTTTTTTTTTTCAGGAAAAGAAAGAACAAATGGAGGACTGCATTAAGAGGCTTAAGCAGTGTGTTAGGTGGTTCCGACAGTTGGAAGGAAATTATGTGACCGAGCAGGAGAAGCTCAAGAATTTGCTGGAAGTTGCAGAAAAGAAGTGCAGTGATGTGGGTAAGGATGAACTAATTTCAGGTTTTTCGATTATCGGGCTTATGCTGAAATTGTTTTTGCTAATGTGAGTTTTCTTTTAACTTTAATTTTGTGAACACCGTCAGAACTGCTGATGAAAGAGAAAGATAATGAATTGAATTCGATTATCATGGAGTTGCGGCAAAACCTAGACACACTGCAAGAAAATCATACTAAAGTGCAGCTAGAGAAATCGGTATGAAACAGCCATGACACAGTAAACACAGTTTCGGGTAGCTAATGTTCCAACCACTGCAAAGAACTAATTGTTAAAATGCAGGAAGCATTGGATTCTTTAGAACGAGAAAGAGAGGCCAAACTTGCTGCTGAGAAAGTGCAAGCTTCCCTTCTAGAAGAGCTTAAGCGAACTCAAGAAGACAATGCTAGTAACATCCAGAAGGTATGTAGATGATACATAGGAGGTAAGGATTGTTTATAAATTGTTCATCTAATGTGTTCTTCTGGGTGTTTAATGTCTCGTGCAGATACAATCACAAAATGATATGTACAAGAGGTTACAAGAGTACAACACAAGCTTACAACAATATAATAGTAGACTGCAGTCTGAACTTAATGAAACTAATGAGACACTAAAACATGTTGAGAAAGAGAAGGCGGCAGTTGTGGAAAACCTTAGTACACTGAGAGGCCATCATAGTTCTCTGCAAGAGCAACTTGCAACCTCAAGGGTGCGTTTTTTTGTTTCAGTTTGTGACCTTTTACACTGAATTAAAACTGAAAGAACAAAAGTTATTTTTAATATGCTATGTGAATGCGATTGGTTTAATTACTAGATCTTTGTGTTTCTTGAATATGCTAAAGGCAATGCTAGATGCTATTTGCTATGCTGATACATTTTCATCAAATAATTACTTATGCTTGTATATGCTTGATCTTAAAAGGATTCGCAAAATGAAGCTATAAAACAAAAGGAGGCACTGGCTAGTGAAGTTACCAGCTTGAAAGGTGATTTGCAAAAAATAAGAGATGATCGTGATCAACAGCTGTTTCAAGTGCATGCTCTAACAGCTGAAGTAGTGAAGCACAGAGAATCTACTGGAAAATATGTTGTTGAGTTAGAGAGCGTCAGTGGCAAAATGGACGAGCTAGAGGTTTGTTTTTTTGTTGCTAGATATAAAATTAACGATTGGGAAGCAATTTTCTGATAGCCATTCTTTTCCTTTGTCAGTCAACTTGTTTGAGTCAAACAGTGCAAATTAGACAACTGGAGGAGCAGCTGGCGTTTGCAGAAAAGAAGCTGAAGGTTGTTCGATGTTGATTTGGAATGTCTTTGGCATATATATTTTATAATTAAATTAAGAAAATGGAGTTTTTTATTATTCTGGATTCACAACTTTGCTTTGTATATTGTGCCAGCTATCAGACATGTCGGCCACAGAGACAAGATCTGTATTCGAGGAACAAAAGGCATGTATTCAAGAGTTACAAAACCGATTGGCTGATGCAGAGTTCAAAATCGCAGAAGGAGAAAAGCTTCGCAAAAAACTGCACAACACTATCTTGGTACTATTACTACCTACACTTAAATCATTTTCCAGAATTTTTTCTTAAAAAGATTTTTGTCTATCTTAATTTCTGTAGTAGACGATGCTATGTAAATTGTTCCTGAAATCAATTTGTCAATGCAGGAGTTGAAAGGGAACATCCGCGTTTTTTGTAGAGTGAGACCTTTTTTGTCAGATGATGGAGTTGGAGCTGACACAAAAGTTATCTCTTTCCCAACAGCTACAGAAACAATGGGTCGAGGCATTGATGTAACTCAAAATGGTGAGCTTCAGATTGACTTTTTCGGTGGATTTATATTCCCTTGTTCCATTTCTCATCCATTTTTAATTCTTCTTGTCAGGGCAAAAGCTTGCTTTCACTTTTGACAAAGCATTCATGCCTGATACGTCCCAACAAGAAGTTTTTGTGGAGATATCACAGCTTGTACAAAGTGCACTCGATGGCTATAAGGTGGGTCTATTATGCACAATGTTCTTTTAGCTAGTGAATAGTTCATATTTGTAGATTTTTAATTTGCTGATAATTCAAATTGTTACTAAAAGCAATATTGCATAATCAGGTTTGTATCTTTGCCTATGGGCAAACCGGTTCTGGCAAGACGTATACCATGATGGGCAAGCCAGAATCACCTGATCAAAGAGGTTTGATTCCGAGAACATTGGAACAGGTATTTGAGACTCGACAAATTCTGCAGGCCCAAGGATGGAAATATGAAATGCAGGTGAATGTTGCTTCATCTCTTGCTTACTTCGAACATTTTTCTCTTCGTTGGCTTCAACTTATCACTATAATCAACTTTTCAGGTTTCAATGCTTGAGATATATAATGAAACAATCCGTGATCTGTTAGCCCCAAACAAATCAATCTCTGATGCATCTCGGCTAGAAAATGTGAAGCAATACACTATCAAACATGATGCAAATGGAAACACTCACGTTTCTGATCTTACAATCATGGATGTTCGTAGTAGCAAGGAGGTTTCGTACCTCTTAGACCGGGCAGCGCAGAGTAGGTAATGATATTCATGCTACCTTTATCCTTTTCTTTCAAGCATGAGCAGTTTTCAGTATCAAATTTATTTACATTTTCGTTATTCTTGAATTTTAGGTCTGTAGGAAAGACACAAATGAATGAACAATCTTCAAGGAGCCATTTCGTCTTCACCTTGCGAATCATGGGTGTTAATGAGGTATTGCTCTTCAAATTTCTTGTGACGACTCCAAACTTAGCATTCATACAACTGAACATGTATGGATATCTCTTTCTACTTGTGTTACTAGAGTACCGACCAACAAGTACAAGGTGTTCTGAATCTAATCGACCTTGCTGGTAGTGAGCGGTTATCCAAGAGTGGCGCTACTGGAGATCGGTTGAAAGAAACCCAGGTATCAGAATGACAATCATCTTTGTTTTTCTCAAAGCAAATCTAGCATTTCCTGACTCTGTTACAATCTGTTATCACAACCCTTACTCAGGCCATTAATAAAAGCTTATCGTCTCTAAGCGATGTTATATTTGCCTTGGCCAAGAAGGAGGAGCATGTGCCTTATAGGAACTCCAAACTAACCTATCTTCTCCAGGTGATTGTTCAACCAAACACCGTTTCTCTATATTATGTGTTATGAAAGCATTCATTCCACCTTTTATTAGACATAGGGCTAAAGAGAGCCAAAAAGGATCTTTCGTGTCTAATCCTGCATTATCTTGATTTTTATCAACGTAGACCAAATAAAACAATGCAAGCAAAAACTCCTAGATTCATATGCTTGCATATTCCCAACAATTATTCGAATAATTACACATCCGATTTGACCTATGGGCGAATATGCAACTCTTCCGTTGTCATTTAGATTTGAAGATTTACTAGGTTTCACTGTCATTAGATACAAACTGTTTTGAATCCCAACAGTATAAACCATTGAGCTTATATCTGCTTTGGCCCTCTGGTTTTTTGTCTGCTGCAGCCTTGTTTAGGTGGAGACTCAAAGACGTTGATGTTTGTGAACGTGTCGCCGGATCCTTCATCAGTAGGTGAATCAATTTGTTCACTGAGGTTTGCTGCAAGAGTCAATGCTTGTGAAATAGGCGTGCCGAGGCGCCAAACAAGCCTCAAGTCTTACTCGGATTCTCGTCTGAGCATTGGCTGATTTGATTTTCACAAACTGTGTGTGTATTTTTTACAAATACTAACCTAAACAATCTTGTGTGGTTTTGTATTGTATAAGGTGTCATTACATTCTCATTGATAATATATGATCAAATCTTACCACAAATTCAGTTTCTCTCCCATATTGATATTATACATGATTTAGGCCTTTTGAATCATGACCTCTTAGAGAAGTAGTGTGGTTGCTTCATTACATGAGTAGGTTTGATTAACATTCTGCTTTCATTCTTCCTGCTTCTAGAAGCTGTCCAGAACAATAACATCAATTAGCCCAACTCCAATTTTCTGGTTATTGAGCCTATGTACAAACTTTTTTCCATATGTACAGACTTTTTTCCATAATTTTAGCTCCATGTATTCACAAGTTTATAATCATGCCTCCTTATATTAAAGCTCGTCTCATTAAATATGAAACATTTGAAAAATGATACGAAATTTTATGTAGTGTTGTCTTTGAGTTAATAAAGAGATAGTAAAGTAAGAGAGATGAAAAAGTAGAGACAGAATTGTTTCCGTTTTAGTAAACGTTTCACTTTTAATAGGACAATTCAGAAAAGAAAATATTTCATTTTTAATTATTGAAATGAAGTATTCTATCTTCATCTCTCTATTTTTGTCCTTTTCTACTCTATCTTTCTTTCACTTAACTCACTTTTAACACAATTTCTTAAATCATGTGTCGAAAAGGAACGTCTCTACTACAACGGGACGTATATAACATTTTTTTCAATACATGTGTCTTTTCCTTCATATCATATTATTGATATGGATGGAGAGTAGTGTAGTAAGGGTAAATCACTATAAAAACCATAATATTTCATCAAACTTTAATTTGTTTTGCGACTTTAAAAACAAAAAGATGATTAAATTTAGACTGAAAAAAAAATTAAAGAACAAAATATAATCAAATAAAGAAACGGACCAAAATAGAACATGAATATCACAAAACCACAATCCACAGCTCTTGAATTCACGAATCAATTCATCATTCACACCTTATATCCAAAACTACAAATCATCCAAAAAAATCCATCACCAACACTAATTGAAAAAAAAATAAAAATCAACACAACAAAACAACATACAAACCAAAAATAACCACCGCCACCCAACCCCTCCGCACCTCCGCCGCCGCTGACTTAAGCTTCACACCCTTCTTGCCGACCTTCCCACCGGTGGCGTCGACTTGAACATCTCCGGCAACCTCCAGCCTCTCCCTCTTAGTATACCAAAACATGATCTTGAACTTGACCCTCGTCGCCACCCTCACCCGAAACCCCACCCCCTCCCCGCCCGCGGAGATCGCGTCCCGGGCCTCGGCCCACGGCACCCCCGCCGCGCCCACCAGGGCGCGGCGCCGCGCGCTCTTCTTGTGGCCCTGGTAGAACCCCGGCCACGCGTAGTCGCCGACGGCGATCAAATCAGTATCATCGGAGAAAGAAGAAGAAGAGTTGCGGCGGTAGAATGATAGGGTTAGAGTGGTGTTGGCGTAGTGGACGCCCTTGTCCTTCATGCCGTTGGCGAGCTTGACGTCGAGGAACACGGTGCGGTTGCCCCGGGCGGCGGGGGAGGTGTCGGAGGCGTTGAGGGCGGCGGCGTAGAGGCTTTCGATGGAGAGGGTCGGGTTGGAGGTCCGGAGGCTGAGCCACATGAAGAGGGCGGTGAGGCCGGAGGTGATGATGAAGCTGCAGCAGCAGCGGCAGCACCCGCCGCCGGCGCCGGAGTCTGTCATTTTCTCGTTGGAGATTTTTTTTTTTGGTGTGATTGGTGATTGGGTGATTTGGATTTTTTTTTTAGTCTTGGTCTTTGGTATATTTATTTATAAAGTTGGATTAGTGGGGAAGTCAATTGTTTACATAGTTATGGATTTCCATCTCTTTTCTAGGCAATATCTTGAACAATCAATTTGGCTTTAGCGAGATGGAAGCATTCGAATAATGAGAATGGATTGATCGAATTGGCATGTTTTTAATGCAAAACTGGATTAAACAGGTTAGTAGAATATGAGTTTTATTTTAAAGTTAAATGCTAATGGAATTAGTCACCAGACTGTGACACATATTTACTAAGTTATATAAAAAAGTAAAAATCGATTTTTAAAAAGGACAGGCTTAAAAGACCCAAGAGCACTCGGAATGTTACCAAAATATTACTAATATCTTTTGTTTCGTATTCATGAGTATAACAAGCTAATTTGTACTCTATTCGTCTCTAAAGAATATGCACTTTGGGTTCGACACGAGTTTTAATATAAAATTGACAAAGTAAAAGAAAGATAGTGAGAGAAAGTAACTAAAGTATTGATTTTTCTTGTATTCATTCGAAGACTAGGGATAGGTTCGTGCAAAAATGGACACTTAGGGGGTGTTCGATTTGCAAGATTGTATCCGGGATTAAATTTGTTGTGTGTTTGGTTCACGAGATTCGACCCACAATTCAATCCTAGATGGATAATAATATGATAACTAGTCATAGTTAACCCCTATGACTAAAATAATCTCACAACTTAATCATAGATTGTATTTTGGTATTATTTTTCTAGCAAATCAAACACCATCTTAGGAAATAGAGAGTAATTTTACTACATGCATTTTTTTTTAATGAATCATGTTTGAATACACAACTTTAGTGTTTTTATAAAATATCCCTAACAAAAGAAATATAAATCGATTTTTTAATACAAATATAATTTTGAAGATAAAAGTAAAAAATGGGAACACAAAATATGGTTATTATAAAATATTTTACATTTTTTGAATATATATTAATTAAATAAATTCCACATCATTAATCCACCACAAACTAAACCCTACCTATACCCTGCTATCGCTTCCGCCTTCGACTCTGAAAAAAACAGTTTGCTGTGGAGAAGCGTCCGCCGCCGGTGTCGGTGTCAGAAGCCTCCCTTTCCCTCCTCCTTCCTCCGTCCTAATCGCCGCCTAAAACTCAGATTTCTCTCTCTTCTCGGCTGCACGGCGACTCCTGCGACTGTAGTCAAGCGCTCAAACAACTATAAAATGAGGTCGAAGAGGAATCTCAACGCCTCAGACAAGAAAGACGACTTGCAGAAACGGAAGGAGAGTAATTTGGTTGAAATTGAGAAGAGGATTGAAGAAGCGGAAACGAGTTCTGATGATTCCCCCTTTGTTTCGGATTTCGAAGATAGTGAAAATGATGATGATGAAGTACGTTTCTAATCCTGCTCAAACCTAGTTCTGCTTTCATTAATTAATTTTCGTGTTTTCGTTATGATTGCGATTTAAATGTGTTTCAAATTTTTGTTAACTTTCATTTTGCCCATAAAATTGACGAACCTGCTCACTAAATGGAACCAAATGTCTATTGTTGAGCTATAGAACTTCGGCAATTCATATGTGTTGGATTGTGTTTGCTTTAGTATGCATAAATAGAATATCCAGTTCATTGATGTAATCTTGTTTTTGTAAATTTTGTAGACTCTGACTGGGGATGAAGGCTCAAGTGATGAATCTGGATCCCAAGAAAGTGATCTCTCTGTCTCAGAGGATGAGGTACACAGTTTTTGGCAAATTTTTTGTACTTTGGGTCTTATTAGAGCTGGTACCTAGATTTTTTATTATGAAGATATGCCAAAGATTACTACTTGTCCACAACTTTTTTTCAACAATGATGTCTAGGTTTTGTTGGAGGCATGGTTGTGGTAAGTAGCATGTATAGTTAATTTTGTGGCATCAATATGAGGAAAATCAGGCTATCCATTAGGTTCCTGCTTTGTTGACTTCTTATATAAATATGAGTTTTGCTGTTACAGGATGCTTTTCAATCCAGTGATGATGACGAGGACGATGATAATGCAGTCTCTCCCCACGGTGACAAAGACTCTGTTGAAAACAATAGCACCGTTAGCAAAGTTGATGAACATGATAGTGGTGGGGTTGAAGACAACACTGGCGGGAGTGATGATTCACGTGAAATAGTTGAGGAGAGTGACTCGTCTGAAGATGAGGTATATTCATGTACCAGTTTTATTTTAATATCACAAACATCTCTTCTATCTTCTGAATTCCTTACATCCCCAAGTGTCCAAAGGGGAAAAGAATAAGTAATTTGTCTATAAGAAAAGGAAAGGACACTCCAATGCTTTATAGGTGTAAGACATAAGTTTATGCTAACCTATTTTACAAAGTCCTTGCCAATCAAGATTGGTCTTTTTTATTTCAATTTAGCATGCTTGAATATCTAATCAGTGTAACTCAGTTTGTTAGGTGACTGATGAAGAAACTGTCTGAGAGACTGAGAGAATCATACAAATTGTTTGAAATGTGTCACTTATGAATTTCCTTCTTGAAATCAGGTTGCACCTCGCAATACTATTGGAGATGTTCCTTTGAAATGGTACAAGGATGAAGAACATATTGGATATGATCTATCTGGAAAGAAGATCAAGAAAAAAGAGAAAAAGAGCAAGCTCGATTCTTTTCTTGCAAGGACTGATGATGCAAAGAGTTGGTGAGTCCATATCTGAAACCAGTGTTCTGTTATAATTCTAGTGCGGAGTGCCTATAGTCAATTCCTACATTGTGTTTCTATGCATATGTACTCCTAGCAAGATGCATTGTGGTGATTAGTTTGTGTTTTGCATGGCATTCAGGCGTAAGATAATAGATGAGTACAATGACGAGGAAGTGGAGTTGACAAAAGAAGAGATCAATCTCATCCGGAGAATGATGGATTCAAAGGCACCTCATGCTGATTTTGATCCATATCCGGTGCGTAATATCCTCATTTTGTGATCAAATTTATTGGTTTTGTACTTTGGCATTTGCTACTTTCACTTCAATTGATTATGTATGTTTTGTTGATTGTGGAATCTGATTATTCTTTGTCTTGCTCTGCAGTCTTATATTGATTGGTTCACTTGGGATGGTGCCAAGCATCCACTATCAAATGCACCAGAACCAAAGAGACGTTTCATTCCTTCTAAGTGGGATGCTAAAAAGGTATGTGGTTGCATGCTTGTTAGTTCTACTACTCCATATCTACTTTCTGATCTTGTGGTGATTTGTTGCTTTCCATATTATTATCCTGTCATGCTTTGAGCAAACAGATGCAGTTGATATATTTTTAGGATGTTACGAGCTGCACTTCCAATACTTTTTGATTTTGTGTGTAACCTTTTCAATATTATAGGTTGTCAAGTATGTCCGGGCCATCAGGAGTGGCCAGATTAAGCTTGATGACAAACCAAAGGAAGAGCCCAAATTTTATGATTTGTGGGGTGAAGCCAGTTCTGCTGATAGACAGGGATTGGCATATATTCCTGCTCCAAAACCTAAGCTGCCGGGTTTGTTTGCTATCTGAAATTTGAAATGGCTGGATATTATTTCTTCAAGTTTTCATGATCTCAAGATGGATTGTGTTATATATTTTCAGGTCACGAGGAGTCTTACAATCCCTCTTTAGAATACATCCCAACACAAGAAGAAATTAATGCTTACCAGCTCATGTTTGAGGAGGACAGGCCTAAATTTATACCAAAACAGTAATTTTTCCGTGCCATGTTCCAGTAGATGATCTTTACTTCTGTCAGAAGCATTGTGCAAGGAGTTCTAATTATATTCTTTCGATGTGAAATTCAGATATACTTCCTTGAGAAGTGTTCCTGCATATGAGAAAGCTGTCCAAGAGACGTTCGATCGATGTTTGGATCTTTATCTATGTCCAAGAGTTCATAAGAAACGTGTACGTGTTTCTTACATGCTTAGATGAATTCTTAATTTAGTTTGGAAAATAATAATTGATGGTAAATGTGAGATTAATCTCAAATTATTTCCTGCTCAAATTCCAGATTAATATTGATCCCGAGTCTTTGAAACCAAAGCTGCCAAGCCCTAAAAATCTTAAACCGTATCCAACAACTTGTTATCTCGAGTACAGAGGTCATAAGGGCCCAGTGGTGACTATTTCTGCAGAGGCCACAGGACAGTGGCTTGCTTCTGGTTCGATCTCTAATGAGCTTCAAGTCTAAAATATATATTTAGAACTGGTATCTAAATGAACTTTTTTGTTAATTAAGGTTCAAAAGATGGGACTCTCCGCATTTGGGAAGTTGAAACTGGCAGGTGTCTCCAGATCTGGGATATAGGTGAACCTATCAGCGAGGTTGAATGGAATCCCGAGCTTCCTATATTAGCTGTAGCAGCGTAAGAAATATCTGAGAGCCTTAACTTAACTTGCATTGGGAATGGATGATGGTATATATCAATAATTTACTAATTTTCAGGGGCCAAGATGTGTTCATTTTGAAAACCAGTTGTGGAAGTGATGAACATCAGAAAAAGATCGAAGATCTTCTCCATGTTCAACCGCAGGTGGAGGCTGATGACTCTGGTAAGTATAACGAAGAAACTAATCAATCTTTATGCACTGTGCCCTTTTCCACATACTAACAACTTTGTATTCAGATACAAATGAATCTATTGTCAACTGGCTTCAGGACGATACACATGGAGGAATCAGACTGAAGCATTTTAAGGTGCTTTTTTGCTTTATTGTTTTCCACATCTCAACTTATATTTGTCTCATGCTGCTCCGTAATCAGTCATTTCTCAACATCTTCTGTTACGGATAATGACTTATTGTTGCTGAATTGCAGACTGTTACTAAAGTGGAATGGCATCGTAAAGGAGACTATCTTTCAACTCTCATGCCATCTGATATCCTTTTACTGGCTATATATATGCTGTAGTTGTTTCAGTATGTTTTTATTTTTTAAAATTAGGCCTCAAATAATAGTACTCCATCTGATAGTATATACTAGAGTGAATTAGAAGAGCTTGTTATATATACAAAATAGTTATATGTGTTAAAAATGCAAGAATATGTAGTTTCCTTGCATTCTTACTCCCTGTTACAGTTTGTGTCCTGGTTTTGCAATGGTAGCTATACGCTTGCTCAGATTGACATTCCTTAACTTAAATGTACGCGAATCAAGATCAGTGTTAGTTCACCAACTCTCCAAAAAACTTACACAACGGATTCCATTCAAGACAAAAGGAATTCATGTTGCAAGTGCTTTCCATCCTACACGTTCCATGTTCTTTGCTGCAACAAAAAAGGATGTCCGCGTCTATGATCTATTGAAGCAAAAACTTGTCAAAAAACTTGAACCCGGTGTCCGTGAAATTTCTTCCCTCGCTATCCACCCTGGTGGTATGTCTTTCTCTTTCTGATCTGATACCCCACCTCCACACGTGTTAGAGTACACACACACATCTGATCCCTTGTAATGCAGGTGATAATGCCATTGTTGGAAGCAAAGATGGAAAATTGTGTTGGTTTGACATGGACCTTTCATCCAAACCTTATAAAGTCCTTAGGTAATGACTTTGAGATGAGCTTGGTTATTGTTATTTGACTCTTTCTCACGCTTTGCTATGCAGTCCCGTATTGTATTTCATGATAGGGCCGCCTAGTCTAATTATCTATACCGTCAATTTCCATCTATCGTGCAGCCTTGTTTTTTATTATCATATTCATCATTTTGAAAGATTGGAATTTATTTGAACTTGCTTCTTGTTAACAATCACAAAAAAAGTTGGATCCAGATTCTTGCCTGCTTATCGAGTCTGTCCAATTTTGCAGATGCCATGGAAAAGATATCACCAGTGTTGCCTACCATCGGTCCTACCCTTTATTTGTGTCAAGCTCAGATGATTGCACAGCATACGTTTTCCATGGAATGGTGTATTCGGATCTTAATCAAAACCCACTGATAGTTCCCCTGGAGATTCTTCGAGGGCATTCCAGTTTTGATGGAAGAGGTAACTAGCGGATTTTTATATTGGTACGAGGATGTTTTGCATGTTAATAATCGTTGTATTCGGGTGGTTTGTGCAGGAGTTATGGACTGTAAGTTCCATCCAAGGCAACCTTGGCTGTTCACTGCCGGCGCAGATTCCTTGATTAAGCTCTATTGCCATTAGCTCTTCATAGACCATTCATACCCTAGGCTAAGCTCCCTTCACACCTCTCTTGAGGTTGAGGACAAGTTTTGATTTGAGGTTGTATGTTTGACGGTTATTAACTCCAGATTGTAGCATTTTGATATATTGGCATCTAAAGAAGTTACTTATATAGCAATTAATTATGTCGATTGTATCTCGGTATTTGGAATTTATCAATTTGATCACAAGTTTTCAAATTTCGTATATGAAATTTCACTCTAACCATTGTTTCCTGACATATTCAAATTAAATTTGATTACTCATGTACAATCATATAAAATAATTACTAAAATCTGTACAAATTAGAAAGTTTGTAAATAGAATCTATAAGTAGAAAATCTTGAGGTCACGGGTTTAAATCCCGTTGCCCGCTGGAAGACTTTCGGCTTTGATTTGCAAACCCGATTGAGCAGGATGAATCGGATTCTACACCTGTGGTTAATAAAAAAAAAAAGTAGAAATCTTGATAGTACAAAAAGTTTGCCTTTATATTCAAGGCTTCCTATTTATCGTTTAATTTAGTACTATTTCATTTTTTATAATTCAGCAAAAGTCCCAAAATAGGCTTCATTTATTAACAACCATTCATTTATTAGTATTCATCACTTCAACACTCAGCTCATCTCTAAATCTCTATAATCTTCTATTTTCTGGTTATAGTCGTTCGCCACTTCATTTGATCCAAGGTAACTACTTTGTTTTCTGTTTATTTCAGTGTTTTCTATTACAATTGAATTCGTTTTCATCGCTGATTCTATTCCTGTTTTTAATGTGTAATTTATCGGAATTTTGTGTTTGTGTTTGTGTTTGTGTAATCTATCGGATTTCGATGTTAATTTTAGTGCGTTTGCAGTTATGGAGCTCGCTCTTTGCTGGCCTTCTTCTTCCTTCGTTTCTGCACATTGTGAGCTTTGCGCCATAAAATAATTCGACATATTCTACCGAATAACTAACTCTTCACAATTCTTATCAGATCACAACAAAGGCGATGCTTTCAAAAGCAAATTTCCAAGTTCGTTTACTGGAAAATTGATGTACAGCAATTCCATTTCCACCAGAAATGCAGGAACAATACCAACACGGCGTGCCCTTATTTCTTCCGTGGTTCGAGATTCTCTACTCTTTTAGTTACTCAGTTTCTGCTGATAATATCTCTTTTAGTATTTGATATGAATGGAATTAGGGGTTTGTTAATTTAGAACAAGTTTTTCCATTTCTCTTTGCAAGCATAGTGATTGCAGGCTGCAGCGTTTAGGTTTAGGTAAACATTTTGGATGAATTAAATTAAGTAGAATGCAAATATAATTCAGTGTCAAATTTTATGGTGCAGCTTGGTCGGAAGGCGGTGAAAGGGACTACTGTTATTCCTGACCCTGATTATCGAATTCCAGTTGTGCTTTTTGGTAGGTTTTAATGATTGGAAGTGACAAATTATAAATGCTTTTACATATCTGCTACACAATTTGAATCATGTATTATAGCACCTTGTGTTGCTTGTCATTAACAGGGAGAAAAAAAAGGTATACGAAGCTCCTGCGTTAGGATATTTGAGACAGTTGTTGATATGATGTATAGATAATAATATGGGCTAATCCATTCATGGATTGATTAATTTGAACTTGCTTCTTGATTTCATCCTTCAAATACTCAATTACAGTAGTAGTATATTTTTATCTTTGAATCCTAATCCTACCACACAAATAGAAGTTCTTGTATGATGGTTACAGTCTGAGTTTCTGAACTTGAGCAGGAATGGCTGGTGGTTTTGTTTATGCTGATAATTTAGTAGCGGCAGTACCTGTTGGCCTTCTGGG
This sequence comes from Salvia hispanica, assembly GCF_023119035.1. Taxonomy (NCBI): domain Eukaryota; kingdom Viridiplantae; phylum Streptophyta; class Magnoliopsida; order Lamiales; family Lamiaceae; genus Salvia; species Salvia hispanica. The sequence continues at coordinate 18,959,848 of NC_062965.1, read as the reverse complement.
GTTGCTTCTGCTAGTCCAGGTACTGTCAGGTTCCTTAGCTGATAAATTAGTCAAATGTTATTGCTAGATTAGAAACATATCTTCGTAGAAGTCTGTTCATATGATATTTTTTTACCTCTAGATAACTCTTCTTTCAGGCAACAAGAGTGAGATTTGTCTTTGATAAGGAAGCCCTGGTTTGTTCTCTTATTCTTAATAACTTACTTCATTTGTAACTCATATATTCATTTTGTCTTGAATTGTGTTAGTATTGTTCTTGATGGTTGGAATAGAGTTCTCCCTTTGATCTATGTTGTATACCGGTTGATAGGACTTTTGTCAAACTATGCTTCTATCTAGAGTCTAGAGACTCTAGACTATAGACCAACTTGTTTGTATTGAGACGATTTTTCAAAAGATGCCAATGTCCTGTCTGTCACATTACATATTTTCTACTAAATGGTAGAGTGGATCAGTTGAACTATGAGCCTCAAATTGAGTGTGATATATGCGTTTATGACTTGCAGTTGTGATGTTATGAATTTAGAAAGTAAGTAGTAATATACTAGTAGCAAAGGTAGCAAATTCAAATGTCTGGCATATTTGAACGCCAAAAAAAGGGAAATGACTCTACAATGGTCGAACGTCCCAAAAATGGAAAAACGACTCAACTACCGTAGAACGGAGGGGGGGGGAGTGGTTGTTTTCTCGGCAACACAGAGAAAAAAACCATCCTTTACATTTTGACTATAGTCCATATCATTCTGGTTTGCTATATATCAATGGCTTATACCAAACCTCATTACAGGAAGTAAAAGTTGGAGATCAGCTTCAAGAGTCGGGTGAAAATGTTTTTGTAGGTGGAAAAAACCGGTGGAAGTGAGTGGAACTTTTCTTTTAGCTGATTTTCTCATGAGTTCAATTTGATTTATCTCAATAAATGATCAGATATTCAACGTTTGTCAACTGGGAGCTCTGGTGGCCATCGTTCCCAATCCTGGTTTATTTCAAAGAGACACAGACAAAACCTGAAGGACAAATCCATTTTTTCCCAGTAATATTTGTAAGTGTTCTGTATGTGGTAAAGAGGCAATTTTGTTTTGAAGCATGGAAATTTGTATCCAACTTCCCATCACCCTCCTTTCGGTTTCGTGCAGAATGGGAAACAACTCTATAATGCTTTAGTGGAAAGATGCGGTCCTTCAAAAACTAGCGGACCCAGCTGAAATGAGATGGGCAACTAAACTGTGTTCAAACAATAGTAAGGTATGAAATGTTGCACTTTCACATTCAACCACTCTTTTTTGCCAGTGATATATATTTTCATCAAACCATCCATAACCATATCTGTTAATGGACATGCCAAAATTTGCAAATAGAATAGGGATGTAATTCTCCACTACTTGAAACTTGCAAATAGAATAGGGATGTCATTATCAAAATAAAAGGGGCATGCCAAAATTGATAAAACAAGTTCTAAAACTCACATAATCTATTGTGTCCTAATATACAGTATGTGCCTTCTCTCTCATGTTTTATTTCTGATGATGTGATGGAATTTTGTGGACAGAGTGGAAGCTGCTATTTGCAAAGTTGAAGCAAACCGAAGGAATGAACCAAGAAGAGGAGACATTGTAGATCAAGTGTAGATAAATAGTATGTTGGATGTAGCAACATATATCATGTTGCAACTTTGTTTATATGCATATAGAGGAATGTTATGTTGTAATTCTAAATATCTAATTTCTTATGTTAACATTGTTCATGGACTATATATCTGTGGGAGGATCAATTGGGAAAAAGAACAAAAAAGTGATAATACAAAAGGATAGATAATTGCTTGGAAATTATCACAATGGTTGAAACTTTGCCGCTACGTCGCTTTAAAAATGCATATCCACAAGTTGTTGAATGTCCAATTGTTTTTAGTTCAAGTTGCCTCTATTAAACAATTGTTGGATATCTTTGTCATGTTATCCAAAATTTGCTGAATCATAAATAGAGGTCTAAGATGATTTTATACATTAAAATGGATGCAATATAGATAAAGTTAATTGTCAAATGGCAGTGATAAAATACAAACTTAAATATCGTACAAACTATAAATTTTTTAACACAATGTCAACATAATGTAAAATTTCAAGATTTTGATGTCAATACAATGTTAACACAATATTAACACAATGTCAACCGTTACACTGTATTGATATTTTCTGTTGCTATTATTTTGTAATCTATTGACATTTTTTAACGGTCCAAATTATAATTCGAAGTTTGTGCAGTATTTAAAATTTGCATTTGATTACATTCCTCGTAGTCAAATAGGTAATCTACTTGTTTTTTTTTTTTTTTTTAATTAATGAATTTGCATTTTCCCTAAAAAAGAAAACGAAGTGTAGAAAATTGGGTGCAATGAATTAGGTATAATAATCACACATATATGGTCATAATTGGATGACATATATGATATTCCTATTAATTGATTAGATATACTTGAATATGGAAAAGGTCTTATTCGCCGCCTCCAAAATCGATAAGTTTGTTTCCTTTTCTTGAGAATATTAATTTAATAAAGTTGCTATAACAACCATTCAATTATTAGTATTCCTCAAATACTATCTATTAAAAAATTTAAAAAAATTGGTCAACCGGTTGATTCGGTGACCGGTTTGAGTCGGTCTCCTGCATATATATATATAGATGAGCTCCGATCCCTCTTCCTCATATCATCATTCAGCTCCTCTCTAAATCTCAATACTCTTCAATTTTCTGGTTATAGTCGTTCGCCAATTCATTTGATCCAAGGTAATTACCTTGCTTTCTGTTTTAGATCCGTGTATTTTCAATACGATCGAACTCGTTCTTATCGCTGATTCTATTCATGTTTTTAATGTGTAATTTATCGGATTTGTGTGTTTCTGGATCTGCGAACGAGATTATCATATGCAAACGAATTTGATCCGTCGCATATATGTTGATTTCGTTGTTAATTTTAGGTTGACTTCGTATACTTGATTTTAGCTGTGACTGATTCGCATATTTTGGGGGTTTTGGGGGAAAATAGGCGAATCCGTTCGTCTTCGGTTGTTTTCTTTGGTTTCTGTTGATTATTAGGGTTTTGTTTAGCTGCTAGTATTATTTTAAATACAGTTGATTTTTGGCTGGATAAATCTGTACATGATCGTATCTAGCTTTGTATTCTGTGTCAAGAAAAAGTTGCAACTGATTTTTATGGTCCATTTCTGATTAGGCTCCATGTGTTTCTATGCAAACGTATTTGATCCGTCGCTTGTCCATCATGTTGATTTTGTTGTTAATTTTTGTTTGTGGTTGATGAATCCACTGGTTCCCCGGTAGTTTTTCTTTGGTTTCTGTTGTTTTTTTGGATTTTTGTTTAACCACTGTTGTTTTTTTGATGCAATTGATTGTTGGCTGGATAATTCTGTATATAATCTTACCTAGCTTTCTCTGTTTCAAGAAAAAAGGTAACAAAAAGTTTGTATGATCAGTTTATGATAAGATTTGTATTTGAATTATACAGATGCAGATCTTTGTGAAAACTCTAACTGGTAAGACGATCACCCTCGAAGTTGAGAGCTCAGACACCATTGACAACGTCAAGGCAAAGATCCAAGACAAGGAGGGGATCCCCCCAGACCAGCAGAGGTTGATATTTGCTGGCAAGCAGCTTGAGGATGGCCGAACTCTTGCAGATTACAACATCCAAAAGGAGTCCACCCTTCACTTGGTCCTCCGCCTCCGTGGAGGCATGCAAATCTTTGTTAAGACCTTGACCGGAAAGACTATCACACTTGAGGTTGAGAGCTCAGACACCATAGACAATGTCAAGGCAAAGATCCAAGACAAGGAGGGGATCCCCCCAGACCAGCAGAGGTTGATCTTTGCTGGCAAGCAGCTCGAGGATGGCCGCACTCTTACTGATTATAACATCCAAAAGGAGTCCACCCTTCACTTGGTCCTCCGCCTCCGTGGTGGCATGCAAATCTTTGTTAAGACCTTGACCGGAAAGACTATCACCCTTGAGGTCGAGAGCTCAGACACCATTGACAACGTCAAGGCAAAGATCCAAGACAAGGAGGGTATCCCCCCAGACCAGCAGAGGTTGATATTTGCAGGAAAGCAGCTTGAGGATGGGCGAACCCTTGCTGATTACAACATTCAAAAGGAGAGCACTCTTCACTTGGTCCTCCGCCTCCGTGGTGGTATGCAAATCTTCGTTAAGACCTTGACTGGAAAGACCATCACCCTTGAGGTCGAGAGCTCAGACACCATCGACAATGTCAAGGCGAAGATCCAAGACAAGGAGGGCATCCCCCCAGACCAGCAGAGGTTGATCTTTGCTGGCAAGCAGCTCGAGGATGGGCGAACACTTGCTGACTACAACATTCAAAAGGAGAGCACTCTTCACTTGGTGCTCAGGCTGAGGGGTGGAATGCAAATCTTTGTGAAGACACTGACTGGGAAGACGATCACGTTGGAGGTGGAGAGTTCGGACACCATAGACAATGTCAAGGCTAAGATCCAAGACAAGGAGGGCATCCCTCCAGACCAGCAGAGGTTGATCTTTGCTGGCAAGCAGCTTGAGGATGGTCGCACGCTGGCGGACTATAATATCCAGAAGGAGTCCACCCTGCATCTGGTGCTGAGGTTGCGCGGAGGGATGCAGATCTTTGTGAAGACTCTGACCGGGAAGACAATCACGTTGGAGGTGGAGAGTTCGGACACGATTGACAACGTGAAAGCAAAGATCCAGGACAAGGAGGGTATCCCGCCGGACCAGCAGAGGCTGATCTTTGCTGGGAAGCAGCTGGAAGATGGAAGGACTCTTGCTGACTATAACATACAGAAGGAGTCCACCCTTCACCTTGTCCTGCGCCTTCGTGGTGGTTTCTAAAATGGTGGCTTTGCCTTTTGTCTGATTTGTTTGCTTCTGGTTTCAACGTTGGGGAGTTTCAGTTTCTAAAATGGTGACTTTTACCTTTGTTTGATTTGTTTGCTTTTGGATTATAATGTTGGGTTTCAGTGAATGCGATATGTAATATGCCTATATCACTCTTTTGTTCTTTGCAATTATGCATCTCAATATCTTTGGATTTTCATTGTCTTTAATAGGAGTATATTTACTACTGTATCTATTTTCTCAACTAATAATATCCTATGGTAGGTGAGTTTAAATTTGGAATGTGTCAACCGGTTTTGTTAAATCATGTAATTAAAGGATATATTTTGTCATATGACTTTTTCTCTACTCATAAATTATTAATATTATTACTAATAATATTATAAGGTAAGACTATTTGTTCACTTAATCCAATATTAAAATATGTTTCCATACTACCAAACTAACATGAATTTAAACATAACTAAGCAAATACACATCCTGCAACTAAGCAAATACACATCCTGCAAAAGTAAAACCATCAATTCATCATCACCACTCTCAACGAACACCATGCCCAAACTCACCGCTCTCCTCCGACAACCACCACCGTGACAACGGAGGAGTCGTGCAAGACGGAGGGAGCCAAGTAACATTTTATTTGCTAATGGATACTTTTGTCTATTTTTAATGACACATATAGATATAGATATACGATCAATCAATTTGGGTGCAAGATTAACTAAGAGTAACTAAAAAGAAAGGTATGTACTAGAAATAAATAAGAAGCAAGAAATACTGAAGAAATAGTTAAAATAGAAAATCCTATATCCTCTCGTGACCTCGCAACATAAAAGAGGGTCATACTTGAATATAGCCACCCACAAATTTCTACCTCTATTCTAATCCTTCCCTTAACAAACTCTCTCATCCTTTTTCTTCACTCTCATCACTTTTCATTTCCCCCCTTTCCCCCCTCCTCTCCAACGGGGCATTAGAGCCATCGTCGGCACCGTGCCATGCCCCGTTCTAGACAAATCAAATCAAATCAAATCGAATCCAATCGATGCTCATATCACAATCCCGCGCCAGGATCCCATGGCCCCTCCTCGTCCTCGTCCTCTGGGGCGTCGCAGTTGCGCAGGACTACGATGTCCCAGGCACCCCAGGAATCCATGAGGGGCCCCCTCCCCCACCCCTAGAGATTGAGCAGTGCAATGGGATATTCTTGTCGTACACGTTCGAGGGGCGGGAGAAGGAGTACCCGCACGTGAAGAACGTGACGGCCCAGGCATGGGCGTTCAAGGCCACGGCCGCGATCCTGAACGCCGGGGCCCAGGAGCTCAAGTCATGGAAGATGTTTGTGGGCTTCCAGCACGACGAGCTCCTAGTGGCCGCGGAGGGGGCCATTGTGGTGAACGGCGAGGGGTTCCCCATCCGTGTGGGGAAGAACGGGACCGTGCTGGCCGGGTACCCGCAGGCGGACCTCAAGACCGCCATCGAGACGGCGTCGGATTTCGGGCAAATGCAGGTGCAGGTCACTCTTAAGGGGACCCAGTTCGGGGTGGCCGAGAAAGCCACCCCTATGCCTAAGTCCTTGAAGCTTGTTAATGAAGGTTACAAATGCCCCGCCGCCACTCGCAAAGGTGCCTTCATTTACACGACATTTTTCAATACTCAAAATTCACGACTATATTACTATACTACCTCCGCCCCATGATAAGAGTCACTGTTATTTCGGTTCGTCCCACAATAAGAGTCACATATCACTTTTACAAGCCGGCCCCACATTGCACCAACTTATTCCACTCACATTTTATTATAAAACAAATATATATATGTGGCACCCTCAGTCCACTAACTTATTCACTTTTCTTAAAATTTGTGCCCACACCAAATGCGACTCATGTTGTGGCACAGAGGTAGTAATTATTAGTAAAGTAATTTTTTTTAAAAAAATAACCCCTACTCATTATTTTTTCTGCGTCTGTCCTTGCTCGCCAGACGGGTACATGCACGTGTGTTGCAAAAAGGATCCGAAGTTTAAGGACAAGAAGCAGAAGACGAAGTACACCCTGCGCACGTATGGTGACCTCCACTTCACCTACGACGTCCTCCGTGCCTACGAGAACAAGTACCAAGCGCAGGTGACGATTGACAACATCCACCCCCTCGGCCGCCTCGACCAGTGGAACCTCACGTGGGAGTGGATGCGTAACGAGTTCATCCACGACATGCGCGGCGCCTTCACCCACCGCAAGGACCCATCGGAATGCATCTTCGGCCCACAAGGCCAGTACTACAAAGACTTCGATTTCTCGACCGTCATGAACTGTCAGAAGAAGCCGGTCATCTCCGACCTTCCCCCAGAGCTCGAGAACGACGAAAAAGTCGGAAAACTCCCATATTGTTGTAAAGACGGCCTCCTCCTCCCCATCACCATGAACAAGACCAAAGCCCGAGCCATTTTCCAGATGGAGGTTTTCAAACTCCCGCCCGATTTGAACCGGACCGCGGTCAGCCCGCCTCAGAACTGGAAGATCACGGGCCGGTTGAACCCGAACTATAAATGTGGACCGCCGGTCCGGGTCGACCCGTCCGAGTTCCCTGACCCGCGGGGGATCGAGTCAACCGGGTCCGCCATCGCCAGCTGGCAAATCAACTGCAACATGAGCCGGCCGAAGCCGAAGCAGAACCGGTGCTGCGTCTCCTACTCTGCTTTTTACGCGGACGGGGCCATCCCGTGCAACACGTGCGCGTGCGGGTGCAACGACGAGAACCCGCAGTGCGACAGGGACACGGCAGCGCTTCCTGTCCCACCTAGCAGCTTACTGGTTCCCTTCGCGAACAGGACAGCGAAGACGGTCGCGTTCGCGAAGATCAACCATGAGAAGCTGCCGAGGAAGCTGCCCTGCCCCGACAACTGCGGCGTGAGCATCAACTGGCACGTCGACTCCGACTACAAGACGGGGTGGACGGCTAGGATGACGGTGTTCAACTGGGAGGAGGACGCGTTTGTCGACTGGTACTCGGCTGTGGAGTTGAAGCGGGCCTTCCCCGGGTTCGAGAAATCTTACTCGTTCAACGGAAGCGTGATGAGCAGAGTGGACAACACGATATTCATGCAGGGCTTGCCCGGGATGAACTACCTTGTCGGGGAGGTCAACGGGACCCACCCTGGCAAGGATCTGCCCGTGCCGGGGAAGCAGCAGTCGGTGTTGTCGTTCTCGAAGAAGCATATCCATGGATTGAAGATAGCGCACGGGGACGGGTTCCCGACGAAGCTTTATTTCAACGGGGAGGAGTGCGCGCTTCCGAAGGTGTTGCCCAAGGCTGCTGCCCCGGGCTTGACGCCCGCGACAGCAGTTTCGGCGCTCTTGCTTGCTGTGGTTGCTTTGCTTCTTCTTTTTTAGCTAACCATCACTTATTCCGTTGATTTGTTCATGTAATAATATTAAACCTAATTAATATCAGAGTAAATGCAGTCAGATGTTTATTAGTATGTTATGAGATTTATGTTTGGGTCATTTTTTTTTCATCCAATTTATAAAAATAATATTAAATAGTTAACGTGGTGGAATGTAAGAGAAAAAATAATATAGAGAAGCTTCTCTATTATTCTTTCTCTTATCAGACTCTCTTCCACTTTAATGTTTTATAATTATTTTTGTAAAACTGGTGAAAAAAAGAAAAGAAACGACACAACGAGGAATATATGAGATATTTAGTAAAAAATTTGAACAGATTGAAATGAGAACCTTCTT
>NC_062965.1:18743067-18951105 GCF_023119035.1 Salvia hispanica | reverse complement strand
ATTTATGATTATATTTTTAGAATACATTAATTTTAAAATTATTCTTTTTCAAGGTTCATGAGATTTATTTAAAAAATTATTATTATTTTATACTTCTTCTGTCATTGCTATTCGCTCTTTTCTTCTTCTTTTTTCCCTCGTTTTAAACTATTTGCACTATTTCTATTTTAAATAAGAATTATCGTATTTAATTTAAATATTATAGTTAATTAAGTGTCTCTTATAGGGATAATTACACTATACATACAAAATATTTAACAAATGTTTCAAATTAGTACAAACAGTTTTAAGTTAGTATATATCATACAAAAAAATTGACTAGTATTTCAAATTAGTACATTCCGTTAAAAAACCACTAACACCGTTACTTTTATTTTATTTTTTATGCTATTCTTTCCAAAATTATTTCTTACTGGTATTATTTCTTCAAATAATATCTCGTGCATTGCCATATAGGCATCTTATCACACAGCAAATGTGCAAATAATTGTAGCTAATCTATATAAATAATTTTCAACGAATTTTTCATCCTCCCTAACTGAACGCATGCACAAACAATTCCACCTTATCTTTGATAACGTATATAAGCCATATATTATACTATATATTTTAGTGAATGATTCATCTTCTTCTAGCTAACCATGTAATTTTTTCTATTTCCTTTATCCTATTCTTAATTGGTTTTAGCCTTTTTTTTTCACAGACAAACACACATAGATTCAATCTCTTTCTCTAAAAAATAGTAAAATAAAAATGGACGTGCTGCTGCAACTATAGTAGCTAGTTTTTGGATGACTTGCAGCACCGAAATGACCTTCTTCCACCCCAATTTCGTTATGCAAATTCCTCATGAAAATACTTATCTATTCTAATCATATTTTTAGATGATAATTTTAGAGTGAATAAGATGAAAAATAAGATAAAGTAACGGTGTTAATGATTTTTAACGGAATGTACTAATTTTAAGCACTAATTAAACTTTTTGTATGACATGTGATAACTTAAAATTTTTTGTATTAATTGAAACATTGATGAAATATTTTGTATGAATGGTATAATTACCCGTCTCTTATAAAGTGTTCCCTTATTACACTTAAATTATTAATTTAATTACACTGATTACTCCATTCTTAATTTACGATTCAAAAAGAAAATGTACGAGTAGCATGAGATGGAAGGAGTACAATAATTGTGTTATCATTATAGTAATAATTATATTGTTTATAAAATAAAGAAGAGTAAGTAATCCAATTAATTTATCAATGAGAAGCAGTGGAAATGAATTATAAGTTTTAATTAAATAAAAATTGGAACCAAGCATTGTTGAATATTTTGGCCGATTACCCCGATGGGTTAGGGTCGAAAAATCACAATCCGAATAGTCTGTTCCGAATAACCTTACAACTTGAACGCCTCATTTCTCTCTCTCCCTCAACGGTATCCAACTCCTTCCGCCCTGCCATGCGCCGCTACCGGCCCCGCCTGCCTCTCTCCGCTTGCCTCGCCGTCCACCGCCCACTTGCTTCCTCCATACTCGCCACACCTCAAAGCTCGCCCAGTTGTCGTTCCCCGCCGTCCTCAGCCTTGCCGCCTTCGTCACCCGTCGTGTCGCTGCCTAGCCGCCCTCACACGCCAGCCTAGCTGTGGTGAGCTACGGCGACTCCATCGGCCAACAATCGCCCTCTCCTGTTCTCATCTCTCTTTCCGTCGCCGTTGCCACCGCCGCCCGCCTCGCCCGTTTTTCTCCTTCCTCTCCCTTTCTTCTTCTCGTTTTTTTTCTCACGTCTCTCTCACGGTCTCACGCCACCACCGCTGTTGACGTCACTGTCGCCACTGCATTCAACGGCTAGACTCACCGCCGTCAACCGTTTCGTCTCCATTCACGCCAGCGTCGTCGCCCGTGTGAGGTATTTTTCTGTAATTTTAAGTCATGTTTTCAAGAGTTCTAGTTTATAACTTATGTTTTGGTCGTTAGGTGCTCTAAAGATTTTACCTTTATCCCTCACTGGACAGTAGCATCGCTGTCACTTCCTCTTCATCTCCGGCATCTCTCTCGCCGTCTCACCCGCTTGCTGTCGCTGGAGTCGTCGCCGGATTCCAAGCAGAACCTCACCTATTATACTGCAATCAATCATAAAATAAAATCAGTCCACAAAATCCAGATTCTAGTGCAACTATTTAAAAATGTTTTAAATCTTCTTCAAAAAATTTACATTTGGTTGCACCATTTTTTATCCTATTATTTTTAACATAGCTCTAGAGTCTATACAGTAAAGTCATAAACCACTCATCAAAAATGGTAACATTTGTGGGAAAAAAAATAATTACACAGTCAGCTTCCATTTTTCCCTCCAAAAAGGGTGTTATGGTAATTTCAACAAACTGCCACTTTTAATTATTTAAAAGTGTTTTAAATCTTCTTCAAAAAGTTTACATTTGGTTGGACCATTTTTTATAACATAGCTCTAGAGTCTACACAGTAAATTCATAAACCACTCATCAAAAATGGCAACATTTGTGAAAAAAAAATAATTGCACAGTTAGCTTCTATTTTCCCTCCAAAAAGGATGTTATGGTAACTTCAATAAACTGCCACTTTTAAGTAGAAGTAGTATAAAATTTGCACTGAAATCTCATTCCAAATAAAATTAGGGTCAACATCTAAATATTATCTCGTTTAAGACAGAAATTTATGTTTGAGTTTCGAATTTTCTCCTCTAAGATGAATGTATTGATTTTCAATTGTGGGAAGTCCAAAACACGAACAAAGTTTGTAAATTTTACAACCTAATTTTAAAATTTATGAATCCGTGCAATATTGTACGGCTCAGGTGAATTTTCACAATAACTTGATATTATCTACAACACCAATCAAGTACCAAAGTATTCACAGTCAATACATTCGTCTTTGCCAAATTTAAATTCAATACATAACAATATATACTCACGTTTCAAGATTTTGGAATTCATAAAACAAGATACATGGATTAAAATCTTAAACAAAAATATATTATCTCAAAGAAAAAAAAAACTTAAATTTTAACTATATATAACTATATACATAAATTAATCAACTTGTATATCTAACAAAACTAAATTAATTCATTTATAAATAAAAACTTTAATTAATTTCTACCGAGGAGTACTAAAATAAATTACTACACCTAAATTATTTACTTAAATAAAAAAGAGTTAGATTTGTAAAAGCCCAAACTGATGAAAGCCACGCCTCCATATACCTCTTCTCTCCCCTTTCCCGGCGAAACCCTCCCCTCCCTCTCCTACTCTCTCACCTCCGCCGCCGCCCTCTACACACGTCAGCTCGTCCAGCAGTGAAGGTTACTACGTGATCATTGTTTGTTTGCAGGAATACTTAACACATTATTCTCGTAATTAGAAGAATTTATAGTCTTTCCCTCCAAAATTTAGCTCAATGGAATTGCTCAAAATAGTCCCTAAACACTCTTTATATTTGTATATTCGTATAGATTTCCACAATTGGAGGCGATTTCAAGCTTCAAATTCAAGCGTAGATTCACCCTGAGAAGTACAAGATGGTAGTGAGAGAAGACGATGCTGATTTGTTCAATGGTTTACATGAGAAAGGGTATGCATATTCAGGCAGTATATGTAAATATGCCTAATTTATATAGGCAATTGATATACAAAGATGGCCGTTTTTCAATATTATGATCACTTTAATTTGTGTAAGTAGACTGAATATCGACAAACAAGCTCTTGCTGCCCCGGTGAAGAAGGCCGTGGACAAGTTCAAATTAGTCCCCGAGTTTTTGAAGGTATGATCTTTTCATTGTTTATGTTTGTAATTGCTGTGCTTATAATATTTTTTTCCTAATTGTATGAGGAAGTCAAGTGTATGGGACATTGGTTCATATAAAATAGGTGAAAGTATTTGTTTTTTTACTTTATAGTGATCTGCTGTTCAATTTATTGATGATTCCTCCGGTTGAAAATGTTTCCGAATATCCTTTATTTCTTCTTCTTCTTCTTCTTCTTGTTCATGCATCTCATAGGGTATCACTTGTTTTGTTTATAATTGTTTTGTATTAGCTCTGCATAAGAACCTGATACGATTAGGATGATGATAAAATGATAAATAACCGGGGAGGAGGGGAGGGGGAATTATTGCTAATTCCATGTGAGACGGCTCGTAAAACAACATTTCGACTCGTTAAATTACTTTTGAATGAATTATATCTTCACTATGTTTCGGCTGCTGGTTTATGTTTTTATGTAGGTGAGAGGTCTCGTCAAACAACATTTGGATTCCTTTAATTTCTTTGCACGGATTGGGATAAAGAAGATTGTTCAAGCCAATAATCTCATCACCCATAGCCGAGACCAAAATATTTTTTTGAGGTGAATAAGTTTATATTGGTAGTTTTATTTGCAAGGAGATATGCATATCAGGACATAGATTTACTAAAGTTTGTTGTTCTTTACATAATAACAACCTTTTACTATTAACTTTGTTGCAGATACAAAGAAGTAAGAGTTGGTGAACCATCACTGATGAGTGACTCTGTCACTGATAACCTTACCCCCCAGAAGTGTCGTCTGTACGACATCACGTGAGTCCCATTCGTCACAATTTTCTACCTCATATCTGATAGAGTGAAGATAAAGTTATCAATAAGTGTTAACTTTCAATTTTTGACATGCCCGTTAAATAGCTTAATGAGTCTTAAAACACCCCACCCCATTTTTATTGAAAGAAGACATGATAAAACATAAGATTTTGTGCTTATATGAAAGATGGTTTGATGTTTATCAAATGCTGATAGGTATATGCATCTTCTCAAAGTTGCTTCTACTTTTTTATCTTGCAACGTAATCGAAAAGGTTTGTCCCAGTACGGAACTTTTGGGAAATTGCATGTTTATAAATTATGACAATTGACAGTGATAGGTTTGTTATTAGTAACAAAGAACTAGTTATCACGTTATTCCTTTTGGTATTCAGCTTGTAGCTCATCACTAAAGTTTATGCAGAAAATATGAAGTAGAAGTTTCTGTATGCAAAACTCAACTACTCAACTATTACACCTCGAAGCTACCTTTTCGTTGCTGCGACATAGTCATGTGCACTATTAACTGCTCTTATGCAACTTAAACGTAGCACCCAAGATTCTCTGCTCTATCATTTCATCTTCTAGACACCTTTCAATAATCTAGGGAGCTAGCTTAAGTCATTCTTTTGATATGCTTTTTCACAAACTTAAAAGCCAATTGTCATTAGAACACACAACAATTCTCAACTTATGTATTTTTTCTTTATTTTGTCAGCTATGCAGCTCCAATATACGTGAACATAGAGTATTCGAATGGTGCAAATGAAAGGGTTCAATCGAAGGTGATTTCACGCTTTATTATTGTGAAATGTGATTTTTGGATCAATGGTATATGCACACTAACTATTTATGCTACATTTTACAGAATAATGTCATTATTGGGAGATTGCCTATCATGCTAAAAAGTTCCTGTTGTGTATTGTATGAGAGGGATGAAGAAGAACTTGCCAGATATGGTATAATATCCTATGGTTTCGCGATTTGATTTTTATTTATTTATTTCAAAATTCATATTATATCCAAGAGCTAGAACTATTTTCTTTACTTCTTTGCTTGTCTGCATCTGTTTCTCAGGTGAATGCCCACTTGATCCTGGAGGATATTTCATAGTTAAAGGGACAGAGAAGGTGACATTTATGTATCACATCATGGCATTTCTATTTTGATGCCCAAGATATTTTTCTAAGATCATCAAATTGTGAACTGTGTTTATATTCCATCTATTCTTTCAGGTGATTTTGATGCAAGAACAACTTTCAAAGAACAGAATAATCATTGATACTGATCAAAAAGGATGGTGAGATGTTTTTTTTTTGAGAGGGGATGGTGAAATGTTTGATGTTTATCTTTCTTAAAGCACGGGCAGTTTATAAATGCATACTGTAGTTGTTAAAAGCAATAAGCATAATGTTTCAGAATTCAGATTCCCTAAGAAGTTTACACTGGTATAATAGCTAGAAGAGTCCCTGTATATTGGGGAATGAGCAACATGCTCAATTCCGTCAGTCGTACAAGAAAATCCATTTCATTGAATCATATATGGAATAAAATTTGATATCCATCTGTTCCACCCTTTTTATCATATACTTGAGACGAAAGCAGACAAGTTGCAAAGGGAAATAGATCTTGGCTGCGGACTGCTCTTAGCTTCTTCCACAGAAATCAGCATAGTTCTCAGTGCTTGTTAATGGCATTGACTAATTACAATCACATATTTTGAAGTAATTTGTTATTATGAGGACTTTATTGTTGGATGTTCTAAAAAAATAGTTAAATGAGATCACATAACCTGGTGGCTGGATTAAGGAAATTCAAAAGACAAGAAAATCAGAATAACTTAGCTTTGTGATAACTTTGATTTCCATCTTGTGATTGTTGCGTTCTCTGACTGAATTCCTAGGTCCTTTTCATTTCAGTGTGCAAGCATCTGTTACAAGCAGTTCGGAGACCAGAAAAAGTAAGACTGTCATAAGGATTGAGAAAGAGAAGATATATCTTCACCTGAATGGGTTTACAAGCAAGGTTGGCATTACTCTTTGAATGTTGCATTTGAAATATCTGGATCTTATTGATTGTTGCACTTCCTATTTCCTGATCATAATTGTAGGTTCCCATTATGATAGTCCTGAAAGCTATGGGTATGGAAAGTGATCAGGAGGTTGTCCAGATGATTGGAAGAGACCCTCGATACAGTGAATTGCTATTGCCTTCGATCGAGGTATAGACTGAAGTACTCTTCTGATAATTTTGTTCTTTCTTTGCTTAATAAAACTCCAATGGACCTCTTAAACGAGAGCCTGGATTGTTTCCAATGCAACAGAAATTGGCTTTACGAGAGCCTTAACTGCTAAGATAAGCTCCAGAGTAATGTTGTTTGTACTGTCTACAGTCTGAATATGTACTTACATAAGTATCTTGTCTTGATTCCAGGATAGTGTGAAGGAAGGTGTACATACACAATCTCAGGCCCTGGAATTTCTTGACCGAAAGGTTTTGATCACTGAAATGTTCACTTGTTTCTTTTCTTTTTCCAAATAACTGAGAAGAGAAAAATTTGAACTGATAGGCTATTGCTATATAAAGATAATCAAGCAATTATATGAATTAATTAGAGTACGAAACTGCCAATGTCTAGATTGATCATTTCATTTGAATTATGTTTGCAACATAAAGCTCTTGATGAAGCTATACTATAAGCTATTCCGATGCAATGACTTTTTATTCTTTTGATGAGCCTTTTCTTTTTTTGAGATATTTGGGAGAACCTTTGGGTAGCTACTAGAGGTTAAAACATAACGAGATGAATATCACTATGTGAATTGCCTTGACACACCTTAATTGCTCTATTCTTAGCGGTTCATCTAGCTGGTGGCTCAGTCTAGAGTTGTAGATAGATATTTATAATATTGAATATTATCTCGATATTTAGCACTAATGTTATTGTTTCCTGTTGTAGGTTCAGAAGTCCCAATTTTATACACCAATAGTGAAGGTTGGCTTAGTCATATCATAATCCTACTTCTGCCAACAATTTTTTCTTTAGATTCTAAACACTTTTATGATTCTTCTTTTGCCATACAGGAAGGGCGTGCTCTAAAAATTCTTCAGGAAACATTTCTTGCCAATGTTCCTGTAAGTTCATTTGAATATTCTTTTGCCATTGACTTATTAAATATACTAATATGAGACCCACTCACTTCCATACCTCTCCAACCCAAACTACCCCATCTCACACAGGTGCATGAAAACAATTTACGTCCAAAATGCATATATGTTGCTGTAATGCTGAGACGCATGATTGAAGCAATATTAAACAAGGATACATTGGATGATAAGGTACTCTATCCTTCCTTACTGCTTGAGCTTAGTATTTCTTCACATAATGACCATCAATCTATTGTCTTATGGTTTTGACTAACTTAAGCTGTCAAAAATAATGCTCGGGTGTATTCAAAGTTATTGTATCCTAGTTACTGCCATGAAATTCCTGGAAGCAAGAGAAGAAATCTTGGTAGCCAACAAGATCTGGCTATTTTCTGTTCTACTAGTTTGGGGGAATAACAAATTATTCAGTTCGTATTTTAACTTAAATTCTGATTACTGAATTGGACATTCAATCTTTGCTCAAACATTTCATGATTGGGAGACATCAGTGCATATTTAGGCTCTCATATTATCCACCTTTCTTGTGCACTCCCTTGGACATTTTCTTACTGACTTCTTGAGCTATTTTCTGTGATAATCTTTAGAAAGAACCAACTAACCCCGAGGAGCAATCAAGATTTTTCTATTTCTTATGTAGTTGTTTGTAATCACACATTGTTAGTGACTGGACTCAGACCATCTTGCTTTTCTGTTTTTCTTTGTTTTGTTGGAGCGGAAATATATTTAAGGAATTTAACCTCTATATTATTGTTCAATTGTACGCTGTACTTCAGAAGAAC
Source organism: Salvia hispanica (assembly GCF_023119035.1). NCBI lineage: Eukaryota > Viridiplantae > Streptophyta > Magnoliopsida > Lamiales > Lamiaceae > Salvia > Salvia hispanica. The sequence continues at coordinate 18,942,570 of NC_062965.1, read as the reverse complement.
CACTTTGTGCCATTTTTTAGCATTGTCATTTGTTCATCATTCATTCCAGGATTATGTGGGCAATAAAAGAGTGGAGCTATCTGGCCAATTGCTAGCACTACTTTTTGAGGTATGTAAGTGGTCTTATCTTTAAAATATTCCACTTATATGATAAAATCTGGTAATCTCTTTCTTTGATTTGTATTCTAGGACTTATTCAAGACAATGAATGAAATGGCCCAACAAAAGATTGAAGCCCTCCTAAATAAGACAGCGCGTACTTCTCGGTTTGACATTTCCCAGGTTTGTCCTAATGGCTTTAGTTAAGATATCATTACATTGTAGAAAGGTATTCATAAATGTTGGAGTATTACTTTACTTCTAATTTCTAACCATTATATGCATCTAATGTTCTTTCATACCTTAATAGGAGGTATGAATCTTTCACGAGTTAGGCAACTGTTGGTGTTCATTCGCACAATTATGCTATATCTCATATATTGCTCTTATAAGCCATGCCCATAATTAACAAAGCGAAAATCATGCTGTAATCTTATAACGATACCCGTATTCCCGTAAGTGATCTCAATCTTTGTTAGATCAGTTTTATCTTTTCTAGAGCAGTGGACCCAATTCCTCCATCCCATTTGGTATGTTTACAGGGGGGGTGTGGGTGGGGACCATTAAACCCCAGACAGCAAGTTAGAAAAACCCGTCTTTGTAAGGTAGCTACCCACTACTACTTGAAGTAAAAAATCTCACTTCTTCCTCCCTTGTTGTGCACTGCATTCCCTTTTTCACTTTCTTCTGTTTGGCAGACTTAGCAATCTCTCTCCTGTCTCTCTACTATCCCTTTACCAGTTGGAAGATTTCTTATTACAATCGCTCCATTTTCCGTAAATGTCTGTTCTGCTTCTTTCTATTAAGGAAAACTTCTTACTGTAATTATCATTATGTATGTCCACAATTACTACAACAAAGTACACATCTGAACCTCATTCCTCTTTCATTCATTTGGTAATTTGTTGCGTGCTTCCAGCATATAAGGAATGACTGCATTACTAATGGTTTAGAAAGAGCTCTCTCTACCGGAAATTGGGATATCAAAAGATTCAGGATGAACAGGAAAGGCATGTCACAGGTGTGTATAACATTGGATGTTTATCCATCTTCCTCTCAAGTGATTGTAATTATTATTATCAATTTCTTTGTTTCTTTTGCTTGCTTTTACAGGTTTTAGGTAGACTCTCATACATAGGAACTGTAGGGCACATGACAAGGATCGCTCCACAGTTTGAAAAATCTAGAAAAGTCAGCGGCCCTAGAGCTTTACAGCCTAGTCAGGTGAACTGATAACATTCTCAGAGTCATTATTTATTTTAATCATTTAATATATTGTTTGAGACACCGAACAACTTCATCTGCAGTGGGGAATGTTGTGCCCTTGTGATACTCCAGAAGGTGAATCTTGTGGGTTGGTGAAAAATCTGGCACTGATGGCGCATGTTACAACTGATGAAGATGAGCGCCCTCTCATTGCTCTGGTACTCAGCATTAACTTGACCTGAGATTCAGCTTGGAGTTTATTGTTGTCAAAGTCACATCATTTTCAGGCCCCTCGCCCACCTAAACAATCACGGATAATTATCCTTTGGCACGTTACACGTGAAATAATTTATTAGAACTAGGGGTATCTACAGTCCCCGACTTATAAAGTGTCTTGCATTTTGATCTGTCATTGATTGAGGGAATTTTGATTCTGAAAACTAGGCTAGCACTACTATCCTAAACTTAGCAAACTATATGGTGACAGAACCTAGAGTTATCAGATATTAGTTTTACAGAGATAAAAATTCTAATTTAAGCTATACTTTAGGCAGATGTCTCTATCATTTCTATCAAGTATATCTATTGATTTGAAATTTGTTACTTGTACGTAGTTACTATAATGCATGCAGAATATATCAACACAAACTGAACAGTTTTGCTTCAATTATTCTCTTTTATCCTCTCTTCCTGGGCAGTGGAGAAAGACTCTTGCTCTAAGTCTCTAATTAGAACATACTTCAAAATAAAAGGAGAAAAGCATGACTGTGATCTAATTTTTGGGTTAAAGAGAGTGAAAATGAAGGATTTGATAAGTAAGAGACACACACTAATTTGCAAGTCAAAAATGTATGTCTTCTTTACATGCTTTTGTTTTCACCCTTCAAATTGGCAACTAAGCTCATTGCAAATCATATTGTTGGCTTTATGTGATAGTGCTTTATGTTCCAAACTATTATGATGGTGCCGTGACTTGATAACACATGCATGTTCATGTGATAGTGCTACGCTCTTGGGGTGGAAGATTTGGAATTGCTCTCTGCCGAAGAACTTCACATGCCAGATTCGTATTTAGTTATGTTCAATGGACTTATTCTTGGCAAGCACAAAATGCCACAAGTATGATTCTACAAGCAAAAAGTCCTTTTATTCTATGTTCAACTACACATATTGTCATAATCTTTTCTTGTCTTTTGGTGTTCATTTTTAATATTCACTCTCTTTATCAGACATTCGCCAATTCAATGAGAAAACTGCGAAGGGCTGGGAAAATTGGCGAGTTTGTAAGCATTTTCGTTAATGAAAAACAGGTTAGTCTTTATCCTTTTGAATCCAAATTAATATACACGAGAACTCAGCATCCTGACGTTGATTTAGCTGTCAGTTGTATTTCAACATTGATCTTAAACCTCAAAATCAGTACTTGTTTCACTCTTTACTTATTTTGGAGCAGTTGCTCCCAGAATGTGCTAGAGATTTCTCATGTGTTGATCTCATATGAAAAAGTTTAACCGCACCAAATTTTAACAATTACTGCCTTGTGATCAATAGAATATATGCTCTTGCAGCGCTGTGTTTACCTTGCTTCCGATGGTAGTCGTGTTTGTCGTCCACTTGTAATTGCCGACAAAGGTGTATCAAGAATTAAGGAGCACCATATGAAAGAGCTGAGGGTAACACTAACGATGTTCTGTATTTTTCTTATATGACTTCGACCACTGAGCTGAAAAATTTGTTTGCATGAAGGATGGAGTCCGCAACTTTCAGAGTTTCCTGAAAGAAGGCTTGATTGAATACCTTGATGTAAATGAGGAGAACAATGCTTTGGTTCGCACCTGTCTCTTGTTATTAGACTTGTTTAGTTATTAGATTCCCCATCATAGCTTGTCTTACTTATACATCATTGTTAGATCGCCTTATATGAAGAGAATGCTAGAGAAGAAACGACCCATATTGAAATAGAGCCTTTTACCATATTGGGCGTGATTGCCGGGTTGATACCTTATCCTCATCATAACCAGTCACCAAGAAATACATATCAGGTACTTTTCTTTCTTTCTTTCTTTTGTTCGTTCGTTCTTTCGTACCTTGAACTTCCCCAAGTTTCCTATCTAATAATTCTGTGCATTGTTACATTTGAAGTGTGCTATGGGGAAACAAGCTATGGGCAATATTGCATATAATCAGGCAAGTTACTTAACATGACTCGTCTTGTTAGTTAAGCTGTATAGTATTTGTTTGAACTTTAAATTTTTGGGGATTTAGTGTTTTGACTGCTTTATAGAATATACATAGCTTTCTCTTTTTTGTTATTTTGGCACATAATGGCCAGATTCTTGATGGATGTTGTTGGTTACTTGAAACTTGTCATGCTCAGATTTACTGGTGCTTGTTCTAGAAAATGAAATAAGTGAGTAGAATACAATTTCTGCTTGTGTAACAACATGGTCTCCAAACTGCTTGTATATGGCTTAAATTGGTCTGTGATCTATGGACTAGAGAAGATTTCCACACGTTGAACTTTTGCTACTATATTTTAGACAACACCCGCTATTACTTTTGATTCTATGATAGTGCCAAATATATGTTTGACTAGTGTTACTATGAGATTTATGACAGTTTCCTTGTTTGCTCAAAAAGTAGAAAATTGTTCTCGACCTCTCAAACACATGTTTTTCATAAATTAATGCAAGGAAACAAGGGCATTCTGCCGAGCATGTATTCTACTGACTCCTGCTGTCCAATATAATTTAAATCCTGATTTTTTGCATTTCAGCACACACTTCATCATGATCTTTTGCTTAACGATATACTCCCTCCATCCGCCATTAGGAGTCCCATTTTGCCATTTCGTTCCCTCCGCAATTAGGAGTCCCGGTTCACTTTTACTATAAAAAATAGTATATAGGTCCCACATTCTACTAACTCATTAGACTCACCAATACTACATATAAATATGGGACCCACATTCCACTATCTTTTTCCACCCATTTTCCTTTATATTTCTGAAAACATGTGTCGAACTCAACCGGGACTCCTAATCACGGACATGTGGAGTATTTCTAAGTTTTACCATTAGTCAGAATTCCTGATTAATACTAGTATTCATTTGACATTTTAGTTTTTTTTTTTTTCTGTTTCTGTACATTTTCAGTGAGCTATCTTCCTGATTTATGTGTCCTCTCTTCTCCAACCTATCTTGAAATTGTTTGTCTTTGCAGTTGTGTAGGTTTGACAGTTTAATCTACCTCTTAGTTTATCCACAACGGCCATTACTAACTACACGAACAATTGAGCTGGTTAGTGGATCCTATTTGCCTTTTGTAATATGGAAGTCATGAGCACACAACTAATGATTTCTTCTCAGGTCTCCTATGATAAACTAGGAGCTGGACAGAATGCTACTGTTGCAGTTATGAGCTATAGTGGATATGACATAGAGGATGCAATTGTTATGAATAAGTCATCATTGGATCGTGGTTTTGGTCGATGCATTGTAATGAAAAAGTACGTGCGCATCTCCATAATTAATTTTTAGCTATCAGTTGAAAGTGTATTTCCTGTGCTTTGTGTAGACAATTCTGATATATGTTTGGAATGTGTTCTGGCCAACAGACTGGTAGCAATTAACCAGAAGTATGCAAATGGCACCTCTGATCGCATTATTAGACCCCAAAGAGATGGACATGATGCTGAACAAACACAGGTATAACGTCAAATGATGATTGCTCTGTAAATTGAACTACAGAATACGAAAGTTGGTTAATGCTATATGCTTTATACTCCCTCCGTCCGCGAATAGGAGTCCCGTTTTTCCATTTGGTCCGTCCGCGAATAGGAGTCCCGGTTCATAATTAATATAAATGGTGAAGAGGTCCCACATTTCACTAACTCATTCCACTCACATATCATTTAAAACTAATATACAAGTGGGACCCATATTCCACTTACTTTCTTCCACCCACTTTTTTTTAACATTTGTTAAAACCCGTGCCGGAAATAAATGGGACTGAGCATGGTTAGGATGCTAGTAGTCCCATAGTTAATTAAACTAATCACACATAGTATGTTCTGTGGTTTGAGAGCTTAAGGGACTTTATCTTAATCACACCGATTCAGTAGCAGTTCATGATATTTTTCCGACTTCAGTTCATATTCTTCTTGTGCAGATTTTGGATGATGATGGATTAGCATCTCCTGGAGAAATAATTCGTCACCGTGATATCTATATCAACAGGCAGTCCCCCATAGACACAAAAAGCGGAGGCAGTATCAGCAACACCGTAAAGCTTAAGGATAGGTCTATTCTTATCTCTCAGTCAATATGTCATGATTTCTTCAGTAGAAACCTGCAAACTTATTTTGCATATTGGTAATTTCAGTCAATATAAGTCAAGTAAACAATATTACAAAGGTACTGAAGGAGATACAGCTGTCGTTGATAGAGTGGCACTCTGCACTGACAAGAATAGCAACTTATGTATCAAATATATGATTCGTTCTACTCGTAGGCCAGAGGTAGTAAAATATTTCTGGATTGATGATTTTTTAAATCTCAAGTGCTTTCAAGTATCTTCACTAAATAAAAAATCTTTTACATAGGTTGGTGACAAGTTTAGTAGCCGTCATGGACAAAAAGGAGTTTGTGGCACCATTGTTCAGCAGGAAGATTTCCCATTTTCTGAACGTGGAGTATGTCCAGATTTAATCATGAATCCTCATGGATTTCCTAGGTACGAAACTACTATCTGCTTGAGCTCTTAAATCCTACACTGTATATTGTGATTATCTTGTTTTAGATAGCTTGGTGATAGAAAATCAGTCTCTAACGATGTAATAATCTACATTATTATGCTGTGTACTATCAGCCGTATGACTGTTGGGAAGATGATAGAACTTCTTGGTAGCAAGGCTGGCGTTTCTTGTGGTAGGTTTCACTATGGCAGTGCATTTGGGGAGCCTAGTGGTCACGCAGATAAAGTTGAGACTATAAGGTACAAAATGCTGCTTACCTATTAGACCTCCGTTTTTTTGCTTATCTTCAGATGTCAGCATTTTTATTCATTTTTCTCTTGTTCACTAACCTTTTCTAATTTATCAGTGAAACCCTTGTGAAGCATGGTTTCAGCTACAACGGGAAGGACTTTCTCTACTCAGGTTTTTCTATTGTACAGTTTTACTTAAGTGAAAGAACCATCTCATACGACTTTATCTAATCGATACATGTATTGTGTTGCAACTTGTTTGGAGGCAGGAAACTACGTACTTGAGTTGCTTTGGTGAATGTTAGTCTTATATTTCTTTTACAGGCATCACCGGCGAGCCACTGCAGGCATATATTTTCATGGGGCCCATCTACTACCAAAAGTTGAAACACATGGTAGTGATTGTTTTCTCAAATTGTGTGCATATAAAAACAGATCATCAAGGATAACATATTTGAAAATTTATGTGTATTGTTTAACTAGATTGAGTGTTTGTTTATGACATTCTGTTTATTGTGCTTGAAAGGTCCTTGATAAAATGCATGCTCGAGGTAATGGGCCACGTGTTATGATGACTAGACAACCCACAGAAGGGAGGAGTAAAAATGGAGGTCTGAGGGTGGGTGAAATGGAGCGTGATTGCTTGATTGCGTATGGAGCGAGTATGTTAATACACGAGCGCTTGATGCTCTCGAGTGATCCTTTCGAAGTTCAGGTAAGCTCTGTGCCTTTAGCTTATATGACATTTTGTTTGTTATTGATCATTCTGTGATCAAAATAATTATGTTACACCGTTTGCCAACTCGTGATGCAGGTATGCCGCAAGTGTGGCTTGATGGGGTATTACAACGAGAAGCTCAAAACGGGTATCTGTTCCATGTGCAAGAATGGGGAGAATATATCCACAATGAAAATGCCATATGCTTGCAAACTTCTATTCCAGGTAATAATGCTTGTTTTTGTGTAAATCTTCACTATGAATAATCTTGAATCGAATCCAACACTTATAAATACAATGTATTTGCATGTGGCAGGAGCTACAGTCCATGAACATCGTCCCGCGTTTGAAACTAACAGATGTATGAACGTGGGCATCGCATGCGTCACACTGTACATAATAGTTTTGGTGATAATATACCTTGTGTTGGACCTTAGGGGTTTTTTCTTTTCATAAATTTTGTGAAATAGTGAAGGATTAAATTATGTTTCTTTTGTTCATATTTTGGGATTTGAGATCTTATTTTTAGTGTTTTGCTTGCTCTATTTACATACGGCCATTAAATAATTGGGAGGTATTCTTCATATCTTCTGTCATGATTGTTTCTTTGAAATTTAATTCAGTCCATAAGGTTTAACATAATTTGGTGGAAACCGACGTTACAAGTTATCTACTATTTCTTAACATAAGGTTGAATTTCATCTTGTTAGTTCAATTTCAAAGAAAATCAACCCATCAACTCAATATAGGAGTATCATTTTTAAGATATGACATCCTTGTATAAAATTTATTTTTGACGCAGATAACAAGTCATCATGTGACATTATTGTGTTACAATTCAACCATTGAAGTGTTTTTTATCGATGATAACATTCATGGAGTTTGAAAGAGTTTGATTTTTGCTATACTAGTTTCAGTGTTGTGTATTGTGAAAAATTCGATCTTTATCATCCTAATTTTTTCAAAGAAACTTGATTTAGTTTACAAGTGCATCACGCACAACAAGGGTCCATAGCTCAGTGGTAGAGCAATTGACTGCAGATCAATAGGTCACCGGTTCGAACCCGGTTGGGCCCTTTAATAATTACATTTTATTTTTCTATTTTTGACTCAAATAAATTCAAAACTCCACTTGGTTTAGTTTATTTTCTTGAATCTTGTATAAAAATAATAATACTCTATTCGTATTCCTTTAAAAGTCTCAATTTATATTTTATAAGTAAGCATCACAATCGATTAAATCATTTATAAGATAAGTATATATCATTACTAAGATTAATATTCCATTACTTTAGGTTGAATATTTAACGACCAAATTTGTTAGTCATCTTGGTCGAATTTCCTCACCTCCTTCAATTACATTCCTTTCAGTAAAGACCGCATATGAATCGATATATGATTCGATTTCACCATAATCTCCAATTGTGAACACGGTCAAAATTCAACCTAGTTCCCCCAAATCCTTATCCTATCTCCGCCGCCAACACTCCCACACCCTATTCTCAGCCGCTGACGTCAGAATTGAGTATATTTAAGGTGCAATGGTGGCTAAAGCTCTTGATTTTGAGAAGGTCAAAGAAGAAGAAGAAGCAGCAGCAGCAAAGGTTTCAGTGGTGCAGAGGCCTTTCAAGAGATCTAAAAAGAGCTACATTCAACAATTCCTAAGGCAGAGAAATGTGAATTATCCACAAATTAAGCAAGAGGAGAAGATTGATTTGATTGCAAGTGGATTTGAAGGGAGGGTGAGGAAAATTGAACAATTGCTTAGGATATTAAAGGAAGGGGAATTGACATGCTTCCCTCCTAAACAAAATTGAACATTGTAGACTTACACTTAGTTTGATTTCGTTGTAATTTAGAGTTGTTCTTTAATTTCCTTGTAATTTTTCAAAGCAAAAATTGAAACTTTGGATATATTTATGGAGTAAGATGAATGCTAGTAACATATTCGATAAAACACTAAAACGATGAGACAAAATCGAACAAGAAAAAGAAATGGTAACGTGATCAAAGTTTGATCCTCTTTCATTGATGTGAAATATATTGTTTTACACACAATTAGCACTTTCTATATCTTAACTATCATTGTATATTAAGTTACACACCAGCAAACCGATACCTATGTGTAAGAATATCGCCTTACCAGCAGCAAAAGAATTAATAATGTCACACACAACAGCAGTAGTAAAGCCATCTCTGCTCTTTGAGATGAAGCAATATGTAGTGTCTTTAGGCATGAGTATGCCCAATCCAAGTTCCTCTCTCATTTCAGAAAAACCCACGTGTCGTTGCTCGTTGATGAAGCCAGGATTCGACTTCAATGGCTGATGTTTAGCCAGCATTATGTCTGTTTTGCCTACATGGAGAAAGTGAGAGACAACAAGAAATTACGAGGCAGAGAAGGAACATGTGTCGTAAGAACGTCCGGAAGAATGTTCGGCTGAGCTTATAAGCTTTTTAAAATACTAGTAACTTATAATGTGTTTAGAAGTTAAGATCTCACAAAAGTATCACAATGCAGAATGGCAAAATTATTCTGAAGTAGATTTTTGTATCACACCTTTTTCAGATATTTCTTGTGAAGCTTCATTGCACTCGCGCAAGCTTTTTTGGCATCCAAGCTACCAGTAACGTCGTTGAGAATCTGAAAGTGCAAATGAAGAAGATAAGGACATCAGAGTATTATCCAGAATGTCGATGACAATATATGCAACAAAACTGTCCTCTGTGTAACCATAACTTTTAATTGTAAATATTTATCAGAAAAAAATCCATGGTACGAGGAGACTGGGGGAGATTGGTCTAACCTTAATAACATCATCTAAGCCTCGAGCTTCGGTTAACTTCGAACTCTTGTGCTTAAGGACACCGGCCACTAGAAAAACAGAAATAGGGAGAGGTGCAGCAGCATTTTTGCCTCCACGCCTCAGGTTTTCTCTTTCAAATTTTCCACATTGCCGTCTTGACTTGGACTTCCCTTTAGATCTCTCTGTATTTTCCTTGGTTAGTTCATCATCCTCATACGTGGACACTAAATCAGGGTCATATTCTAGGGCCCACATCATCTGTTCAGTGGATCAATGATTAAAGGAAGTGAAAGGGGAACAGGTTTTAAAATCTTATCATCAATTTTTAACTTGATTCTTATCATCAATTTCAGAGTTCATAAGAGAAAGGCAAATGAGTAAGTTATGGAGAAGTACCTCCCAAAGATATAATGAATCACCAAAAGAAAATTCTCGGCGAAACAAAACCATGAGCATTCGGAAGGCAAACAAATAATCCGCACCACCCAGAGTTTCTGTTCTCGAAATTAAAATGAATAATCATGAGTCACCTGCTTTATTACTTCTTCATAGAGGTGAGAACAAATATACATCCAATTTATGACAGCAACATCATAAATGGCATAAAACTACTAAAGCGTTTATAATGAAATCCTCAGCACCTAAAAAGCTTCCATTTGCGTTTCCAAAGGTCTGTGGTGTGCATTTTTTTTTTAATTTCTTCTTTTCTTGCTTATAGCTAAGTGATCAGTTATAGTGCACAACAATACTCAAATTAATAGAAGTAAGTGCAAGCAAAGTAGAGGCAGAGACTCATCGATGAATTATCTCAATTAAAAAAGTGCATGCTGGTTATGCCCTCTCAGCAATTGACTAAAAATTGATGAGAAAGGGAAAAAAAGAGTTTTACATTTGGTATAGCATCTCACCAGAAGCAGCAAAAGGTATTTAGCTTCGCGTTGCAAAAGTCTTAGTAAAAAGGGGGAAAGACAAACCACACAAGCAATTTATATGATTTACCTAGGTGTTGATGAAGCTTAGGATCAATAACTTGTGTTATGGAAGCTAGGTTACCAAGCTGTGCCTCCACTCCTATAGAGTTCCCAATGCATCTGAAATTTCCTCGCTTCATAGAAAATTGTAATTACCAACAAATACTACAACCATAGGGAGCTTGCAACTAGGAGAAGGTTCTTTGCTTATAAAGATAATAGTTGAAATATAATATCATGCTGAGAGGAAAGCTTCAAAGGTAAAAATAGAATGAACAGAAGATGGTACCAGTCTGCGCATTAAGCGTTCAAAGCACCAAAATGCATCTGCCTCATCCTCAAGAAGAATAATCATCGGCGAGCAAAGATCACTCATACCTGTTCAAAAATGATATTAGAAACAAGCTGTCTTGCATGTTGCATCATGGACTTGATTATTCGAGTGACAATCCAAATCCTCTACAGTTATGAAATTGTTTAAATGTATTTGAGATGTCATGCAGAAAAGAATTATTCGACGGTTGTGTTAGTTGGGTAAATGCTGCTCAATCAGTTATCCATACGATACACAAAACAAGAAGATTTTGTAATTTTCTATACTAAGAACTTTGTCACATGGGCTACAAGTTATGCATCATACATAGGATTAGCAAATTGTGTTGAAGATGAGGTAACGGTAGATGGAGTTGCATACACCTCGTGCTATTGTATTCAATCAAACTAAAATCAAAGATCAAAAGACATGAGCAAACATTGAAGAATACATTAGTTCTTGTGACTCACCTTGGCAGTACCCAATATCTGGGTCAAACCAGGAATAGACAGCCAGGATATCCCAAAGTTTTGACAAATTTTCTTGCTTCTCATAAAATACCAGCGTTCGGTCGGTGCGTAGTACATCAAGACCTACAATGAAACCAAGTAAAAGTCACCCAAACATATATATGCAACTCCAAGTTCACAATATTATGCATACACCAAGCAAGGCTATTGAGAGTTAAAAAAATGAGAGTAAGATAAGCATGTACTTATCTATCACTAACAACCTATTTGATGTAATGTAAGTTTCCACTGGATCTCTTTCTTGTCCATGGGACCACGTCCATTTGAGAGTTTCAGCACTTCAGAACTAGAAGCATCAACTGATGCAAGATACAAGATCAAGGTATTAGAATTAATCTGCAGCCATAATGAGTTTTTAAATTCTTAGTTTGCTGTATATTATAAGGATCAGCTGAGTTTCCTTTAATACCATCCAAATTAGTAAGAGGTGCAGGTTCATCTTCAAGATTAATTTGTTGGAGTACAATGGGTTCCCGTATAGGTTCACCGTCTTCTGTGATAATTGGCGCAGTTACAAATTTCCCCATCCCAACCAAGGGAAACATTTCACGGCACTCTTCTTTCAGCAATGCATATTTTACTCTGAAAGGATGTACAGCGAAATCATGTACTCCCTCCGTCCCATAAAAGTTGAGACAAAACTTTTGGGCACGGAGATTAAGAATTTGTATTAAATAAATAGGAGAGATAAAAAAAAGTAGGAAAGATAAGAGAGAGTAAAGTAAATGATGGAATAAAGTAAGAGTCTTTTGTTAAAAAAGGAAATGACTCAACTTTGTTGGGACGGACTAAAAAGGAATACGACTCAACTTTTATGGGACGGAGGGAGTACAAACCTTTTAAACAGAAATTTCTTGAGTGTTCAACTAACTCTAGAAACAGAATATAAAATCATATTGATTTGACCATGTAATATGCAGAGCAGATATAATTCACTGCACCCAAACTTGGGTGTATTGGCAACTCAGAACAACAGGGAACTATAAAGCACAATGAATGGCTTATGCAACTCCCCAATTCAGTAAAAAAATGGGTTAAGCTTTAGATCTAAAAAGAGCAGAATTTGCTTTCAGAAGAATAGTGCATAGGTAGAACCTATCCAATTTTTCTTGCAACACCCCCAAATCCTAATATTGCCTTCTTGAAAACTGTTGCATAATAGCATTGGATGTTTTGACTAAAAGGAACTCCCATATAGAGCAAACAACAAGAAATAATTAAAAAAGAAAGAAACTAAAGAAGCATAGTAGCTGACTGTAAGAAAGATATAGTTAGAGCACTGAATATCTGAACTTCTGAAGTTCAGAACAAACGTTGATTAGGTAAAGAGCAATGTTCTCAATGTTCACATATTATATAGTGAAAATGAAGCCGTCATATTTGAATACAGATATGCATACATTTCAACCCCTGAACCAACATATACCTAACAGTAGTATGGATTCACCCATTGTTACATCTCCAAGCTTACTTGGTCAAGCTGGTCGGATATCATGCTTCCAATCACAAGAAAATAATCATTCTAACATTTTAGAAAGGAAAATACCTTCGACGCTGTCGTATTTGCTCTCTTTCGTCAAAAGTGCTGTTAGGATCATAACAACCCAATAAAAATTCCCAAACTTCACCTCTAATTGACGGATGAACACCCTATTATTCATCAAATAAAAATGAAGAATTACTTTCAAAAACCATATTTTTATGTAACTGAGCAGTTTCAATACATACAACGGTAGAAACAAAGCAGAGAGAATCGAAAGAGTGGCTTACCCCACTCTGGACTCGACTGAGAATTTTTCCAATATCAAGATAGCCTTCAGGAGAGAAAGCAGCATGCCATTTCCGTGCACTTAAAGTTCTACCAGCCTAATTGCATATAGATAATCCCATACATGGAAAATATAGGAGTTAAAGGGACATGTAAATGTGGAAAATGAAATATTAAAAGGCTGGATTTGAACTGGATTAAAATTTGCATTCTTCCCATGCTCAACATATTTCCCATGAACCACACTATATCAACAAAACAAAGAACTGAAAAATCAAAAATTGTACAGGAGAGACAGTCACACGCTTCATAAAAGTGGCTGATGCTAAAGTTTTAATTTTTTGCTTGCTGAACGTTGTGCAGCTTAAGATACTCCTACTCATCCAATACCATGCATTGTTTATATTGGTCAAGATAACAGCAACAACAAGTACAATAACAATAAGCATTTTTAGCACCTAACCCAATAAATTCATCACAAAAGTCCGATGTAAAGAGAAGGCACACGTCTTTCACACATTTCACTTAGCACGGATAAAATTATCATGCGGCACTCAGTACTATTATCAGTCCAATTGGTTGAATAAACCTTCTGTGAGAGTACTCTGAAATCCATCACCACATAAATTGAGCTGAAAACAGTTTTCATCAGCTACTGTTTCAACAGCATGAACCAATGCATCCTAACCTAATTCTTAAAAAACTTCATAACATATATGTTATCATGTACGAACTCCAGATCTGCAAATCATTCCGAAATTGAGATAAAAACAGATTCTAAATCAAATATATTATCCGATCGTCCGTTTTAGAAAAGAGAAAGGTTCTTCGATCATTTCCAAAATCAGCATATAAAACGAAAAAAGAAGCTAAATCAAACAGCTTGATCAAACAACCGTAAACTCAAAAATATAAAAACAAATGAATTCAAAACCAAAAAACACACAAACCTTGATTCTAAACTTGCTTTGGGGCACATCAGCGCAGTCAGGGCGCACTTGATAGTATGAATCGGCTGGAGTCCCTTCGTCCTTCCACATTTTCCGCGATGCACACCGAAAGATCCTCTCCCTACAACACATTTGAATACAAAGCCGGCTTCACTCTATTGAAAAATTAAACAAATTGAGCTGCGTAATTCACAGAATTCAGATCAGAATTCGACATTACAGCATTCCCCCGGAGATCACTGCCTCCTCCTTCTCCCTCTCTCTCTCTCTCTCAACAGATTTTCAGGTGGAGAAGAATTGAAGATCAAAGAGAAAAATGAATATTGGAAAAAACCGCTGGAACTTGTTTTTCCTTCGCTGGTCTTAATTCTTATTTAATTATTAATTAATTTGATTAGATTGTTGAATAAAAAGAAGCCTTTTTGTTAAAAAATGAATTATAGTTTAGTTGTTCAATAAATTGGAGGTTTCAAATTATTACGTTATTAATGTGATATTAAGTAATGAAATAATATGAAGTAATTGGAAAAGTTGAAGTGGTCGACTTAATTTGGTATGCCTTTTTTTATAGTAAAGTATTTATTTTGGTTTGTTTTTTCTAGAAAAAGCTTTAGTATTTACTTAAAGCAGGTTGAATTGTTCTTCATGATTGGGTCAACATAGAACGTGGAGCTTCACAACATGCCATCATTGGATGTTCCTATGTTAGATAGAAAGAATTAAAATTTTGCCTTGGATGATCTATATATTATAATAATGGAGTATTTATTATTATAAGGTAATTCTAGATGCAATTTGGGATTATAATTATAGGTTTTTGTTAAAATGATAACACCTCTTAAAGTGATACCGTGACACCACATATACAGCAATATTATAAACGCTACATAGCAATCTATAGATTGCTGTATAGCGTGTTGGATATTGTTGGCCGAGAAAAATTGTTGTATACAGTGTTGCATATTGCTAGCCGTGTTTTTTACCCTTTTTTTTTGCCACATAGCAACTTATTATTCGTCCACGTGTACAAATAATTGGCTACGAATTGTGGTATGATATTATTTTAAGAGGTGGTGACACACCCTAACACTCCCCTATCATTATAAATTTATAATAATGTTTATTATTATTTGTCCCAAGACACATAATTTTTAGGATTTTTGTAATATAGAAAATGTATCATGTTAAATTTGAACATGTAGCTTACTATTTTTATTGGGTATTTCGATTAATTCATGTCCTTTCTCATTTAAAAAATAGGAGCGACTAATTGCATGTGTCTATGCACCAATGATCAGTCTTTATTTTTTTCCCTAAGTGCTGCAACTATAATAAAAATGTAACTGTTGGAAAGAAATAAATTGGGAATCAAATATTAATTTGGTCCCATAAATTAGGGAAGACGGTATTTACTTTTAATTGATACTAGGGCAAATCTTAACCATGTATAGAGATTGGCATCGTTTATTTAGTCTGCCTCCATTGGTCATTGTAAATTAAGTTGTTGAATGAATAAAATCAAGTCTTTCAACAGTAACGAAAAACAACTATAATAAAAATGTAATGAAAAAAAATAAAAAATAGAGAAATTAAATAGGAGTAGAAGGAGCCGAATATTAAGGGGATATAACATTGATATACTTAGGCTCTGTTCGGTTGAGCTGACAGTCCCTGACTGCATCCCTTCTTCTTCTTTAATCTCACGTTCGGTTGGTGAGATTGTTCTTTTTCTAGGCCCGTCTCTCAACCGCGGCCCGCATCTAGACCCGTCTCCCCAATAGATTTTTGGATCTTATCTCGCGACTACCCATCTGGGGCTGACCCCTCCGATTATTTAATCTCACCGTCTCTGCGCTTCATTTTGTTCTACATTCTCTCTCTATATGTGCATACTTATCATATTTGCATCTGTACGTAAATATTGAGGTGGGAATTGAATATTGACTATTGAGTTACATTGGAATTTGGATATTGTAATTACATATTATGAGTTATGACAATTTTTTATTAAATAGGGGAACAAAAATTGTAAAGCTGCTATTGGAAAGTAGGTCTTTGATGATGAACTGGTATTATTGCTCCTAATTAAATTGCTTCACAATAATCAAATAAAATAATAATTATTTTTATTTAATTAATTTATTAGTTAATCATTTAAATAATTTGATTTAATATTTATTTATAGTGAATATTTTTTTTAATATTAATCTTATTAACAAATAGGAGTATTGTACTAAAATTATCTTGACAACCAAACAACCACATAACATCCTATACTATTATAGTCTTGGATAAAGCCCATCTCCACTTATCCCATATTGTATCTCAGTATTATTTAATCTAATGAACCGAACGCCACCTTAGTTCACAAACTACAATCCATCTCTGTGATATAACGGATTCATTGCTTGTACTCAAGGGATTGCATAGTATGAGTTGACATTTCGTGGAATTGCTGGATAACTAAGACTGTGTAGTTGGTCCTAGGGCTGGGGAAAAATACCGAAAAAATGATATATCGCTCGTATCTTATTGAAAAATATCGAAAAATTATCGAATTTTTGGTATATCGTAATTTTCGATACGATACGGTATCGTATCGTAAGTTTCCGATACGATAACGATATGAATTTCCTTATATCGCGATATATCGTTTTATATCGAATATATCGAAACATATTGAAATTCAATACACATTGAAGTTTAAAATTATAAATATTTATAAATCCATTTAATTCATTCATATATTTAGAAAATATATATATGAAACCCTAATAAGAACACTATTTATTTTATTGTGTTGAAGTTTTATTAATTTTTGTGTTATTTTTCAGTTTTGAAATTATATTTTTCGATATATAGGTATTCGATACGATAACGATATTTCGATATATCGTATCGATCTTACGATATATCGAAATATTGATACGATAACGATATTGATATTATCCATATCGAAAGTTCAATATATCGAAAGTCGGTATATCGAAACTTTCGATACGATATATCGATATTTTCGATACGAAACACGATACAACGTTTTCGATACGATATATCGTATCGACCCAACCCTAGTTGGTCCTACGACTAAGCTAATATGACGATATCAATCATACATGTATGATCCTAGCATAACTTAACGTTTCATATTTATAGGGGGTAAGCGTGTCAAGCGTCCAATCGAGCGCCACACAACATTGGACCCGTGTTCATCCCGCACTGCTCCATGGTTCGAACCATCTAACTGCACCCGAGTCGGTCGTAGCCAAATTTTTAATTATATGAAGCGCATATATCATTGTAGTAACAAGACATATATTCCTCAATAACTATCCATGCAAGTAAAGTATAATTGTGCAACACATAACAAAAAGTGTACCTTTATATATACTTTGCACTCGAAGCTAAGAAATCACGAGCTTATATATATTGAAGTTCAACCCTCAATAATCATTCATAATCTTCACCATCAACAACTTCAATTTTGAGGAAGAAATGGCTCGAAAATCATATCAGATTCTCAGCCTGGTATGTTTGTTGTTGCTAGTCGAGACGAGCAACGGGTTCGAGTTCAAGGTCGGAGGGCCAACTAGTAGTTGGACAGTTCCTAGCGATCCTAGTGTTGCAATCTACAACCATTGGGCGGAGAAAACTCGCTTCCAAATAGGAGATTCATTGCGTAACTTTCTTCTCTCATTTCCCTTTCTTTCAATTATGCATATATAGTTGCTTAATTTGCTACTAATAATACACACACAAAATAGGGGTGAGCAAAATATTTTAATTCAAATAATCGAATTCGACCAAACGTAAATGTTATTCGGATTAGATATTAATTTTATTTAAAATAGAATTATGTTAATTTTATTTCTAATTTATATAAAACTCTCTATGCATTAAGAATTTTTTGGATAATTTGGTTCAAATCGTAGTTTAGAACTTTTGGGTTTCCGATGGGTTTTTTGTTGTATCATACAGGTTTCGATTTATACTCTCTCAAAATTTACTTTCGGATAGATTTGGATTAAGAAAATTCTTGACTTGAAACACGAATGATCACTCCTAATAAAAAAATTACATCATACATATAAATAATTCAAACGATTGCACGGTCAAAATATTTTCATATTTTAAATTACTGTTACATACATCGTTGGTGCAGTGTTCGTGTACGACAGTAGCCGAGACTCAGTGTTGCATGTCACCGAAGACGACTACAACAACTGCAACACAGCATCACCCCTCCACAAGCTGAGCGATGGCCGGAGCTCGTTCCGTTTGGACCGTTCAGGCCCTTATTACTTCATAAGTGGAGTGGCTGAGAATTGCCGGAAAAACGAGAAGTTGGTGGTGGTGGTTATGGCGGATAGAAGCAGCAGCCATAAGCCGGATGACACAGCATCGTCGCCGCCTCCTCCCGAAGAGGAAACCCCTTCTAACAGAGCTGCCTTTGCAACGGCCGGCGCATTTGCAACTCTTCTTGGCTTTTCACTTGTTTTAGTCATTTAAATTTGAAAATTTATCTCTTGTTGTAATAAAAATAAGTTTATTATTTGCTTGGAAATATATAAATTATTCCGAATTTCATTATCACATTAGAAACCAAACACACATCAGATAAATGAAATGGGCAGTTATATGATAAACCTTAAATTTCATCAAAATTTTAACAAAATGATTCTCAATCTACTCGATTTTAACTTATATCTAAGTATATATAGCCAATGTTGTATACAGAAATTGGTTTCCTCCGTTACATGTTTGCTGATTTCTACTTTAGATCAGAAGTTCTTCCCCAGTTCGATTTTTTTCACCATCCGAATCGTGTTGTGTAGAACAGAGTCCAAGATACCAGCAACCTGCAAAAAATCAAACGAATTTCGACTTCGGTAATCTTAAAGGAGAAGAATCCAATGGATGTCAGGGAGTGGATAAGGAAACGTTGAGCACGAACCGTGAAAACACCTCCGATAATGGCACAGACGTTTGTGATGAAGTGCGAAAAGGACTTAGTGGTGTTCTCGGTTATTAAAACCTGATAGGGGGAAGAGGGTAAAGAAAACGGGAGTTGAAGAATAGACACAATTTAGAAGAAGGATTGCTAGAGCAGCTTAATTAATACCTGCATTGGTGATGGCTCGAAATGAAATTTGGCAACGGGGACTTGAGGACTGTGAATCAAGCTGCTATGGGCAGTGTACTCGTATTCCTCAACTAGTCTATAAGATTTTGTCATCACCTCAATTTTTACAAGTTGAAGATAATGCTCAATCTGCAAATGTAGAAGAAGTTAATGAATTTACTGGTGGATCATCCATGATAGGTTTAACAGTTGAACATTATCCATGAAAGGATAAGCGTGCAATCTCGTTTTGCCAGTAATCAACAAAGATATCCATTAATCAAATCAAACAAAAGATAGTGTCTCCTAAGCAATCACCGAGAAGTTTCCTTATGCAACACTATTGTGAGTCTGTGACTAATGTCGATTATCTTTCTTTAAATGGACGCATCTGGTCTTAGTTTTATAGTTACACATAGAGCGCAAAGACATTGGGATAGCAATTGCTAGATACACTGAAACAGCAGGAATAAACAATATAAGAGATATGGAAGGATGAAAACAACGAGATAAAAACTTACAGTTA
The DNA here is from genome assembly GCF_023119035.1 of Salvia hispanica. Lineage (NCBI taxonomy): Eukaryota > Viridiplantae > Streptophyta > Magnoliopsida > Lamiales > Lamiaceae > Salvia > Salvia hispanica. The sequence goes on along the minus strand of NC_062965.1, from coordinate 18,922,575 downwards.
CATTTGCATTGGAATCGCTTGGATTAGTGATGTACGACAACCCATTCAAGCGGTCATGACTTCCACCCAAATGTGGCAGCAGCCGCTTCAAATCACTCATTACCCGTGGAGTGATCTTTTTACCAAAAGAAAAATGGGAAATAACATGTGACATATTCATTTGAGAAGCTTCAAAAGAATGGGAAACAGAATGAGCAGATATGATAAGATTCCCCGGAACCTGCCCAATAGAGAGAGAAGAGGAGATCTGATATTAAAAATAAATAAATAATGCACTTGTATAGTTTATACATGCAAGTAGGTATGATTCTAGGCTTCTAGCTTTGAGCTATCTCAAGTAATGTTAACGTATGCAGTTCTGCCACATAAACACATCGAATAATGTGTTCCTACCTTCTTCACACGTACAAAACCCTCGATTCTACAGCCTCCTGCTGAAGGTGCAGGCCTTTTCGCATCATCTTTTATCTCCGTGGCAATATTATTGGAAGCACCTTGTGACTGCAACGAAATTGGTGCTACTATATCCTCTACCATCTGCAATGACAAAATATAACTGAATTCCTCATAGGAAGAAGTTATTGGGTTGAGATCACCAAATTTGTCTTAAAAATCCCACTCTCATGATTTAGCAAGGAAAATTGTGGGTCTAGATTGAGATCAGTGCATTATAATTTCTCATTCTGTAACCTCTCCATCCAAACATACTTTTCCATACAGAGTCCAAGCATTCTTACCTTCACTAGACTATCGGTATCTCGGTCGCCATAATATGACTCATGCTCATGGTGGCCATGATCCTCCCTGCATAGGGAAACAGATTTTAAAAGTGGTCAAGTAACAGATTAACAAATTATTGAAACTCTTTCGGTCAAGTAAATAAGCAGAAAGAAATCAGGAACTCAAAGGTATAAACCTGAAGAAATGGGGGAGTGATCAATTGCTAACTCATCATTTAATTGCTAACTACAACTAATTTAAGGCCATAGGATTTTAGAAAACGTGTGGTCTACAATTTGCCACATGTAATTTTCATTTTTATTAATTAAATCGAAAAAGATAAAAAAAAAACTCCAAATTAGGGTTTTGGATGAAAATGTCAATATAGTGTTCCGAAAATATCAACTCAATGCTTTGAGAATGTCAACACAATGCTTTAAGAATGTTAACCCATTGCTTATATTGACATTCTACATGTATTATATTGACATATTTTATATAGTATGTTGACATTTCTGCTTGTACGAAAAAATTAAAAATTTTCGAATTTTTTTTCAAATTTTGACGTCGGAACATATGCATGTAGGATATCGTTGGAATCCTTATGAAATTATCTTTAATTTGATATATATTATATGAATTTAAAGTTTTGGGATTTCTATTAAAAGTTAGTTATAACTAAACATGTAGTTAATTGACATTAATACCCCTATTGATATTTTTTGGAATTAATCCTATGGCCTTATTGATGTTTTTCGTTGATCGTATTGACATTTAGGGATTAATGATCTAAACCCTTAATTTGAATATCTAATGGCTATTATTTAGTTGCAGTTAGCAATTAAGTTATGAGTTAGCAATATAACACTCCCCGAAGAGATGATAGCTGACCTTACATCAGTTCTTTTACGGAAGATCCGAATTGATGGATATCCTTGAATGTGATTCCTGCAAATTTTGTATATAATAGACTTAATACCCAAAACAGAAAAAGGACAAAAGAAGAGAAACATAAGAAATTTAAATATATAACTTAGGATCATGGAAGTGCAGAAATTGATACAAGGTGAAACACGAAACCTATAATGTGAAACAAATAGACAAGCTAGTAGGTGTGCATATACTTGTTAATCGTGTTAGTACAATAATAAAAAGAATATGCAAATTCCTCTCCCCCACACCCCCCACCCAAAAAAAATTAAACTATACTAACAATAATAATAAAAGAAAAGAATGATGAAGACGAAAAGTAATTGGACTAAGTAACAAAATATTATCTCGAAAGTACCTCTTACAGAGATCAGCTTCTTCTGTGCAATCAACCTTGCCCATAAGTATACGTCCATCAATTTCTGGATCATATCTAAAAGAAAACAGATGATGAGCTTCTACATGTGTTATTTGATAAAGATGCTAGTCACTCTATCAAGCATATAGTGCAGTAGTTATAGGTAACTTTCTTTGACCAAGTACAAAAGTAATATGAGAGACGACACCTTTCTCTTATAATTTTGGCTGCTTTCTCCCATGAAGGTTTCTGAAATGAAAGAAAGGAGGCAGATGTGTTACACTATTTACAACCATCCATCCGTTATTTCATTGATTTCCCAAGGGAAAGATAAGAAATTATTGGATTAAGAAATAACTTTGCAGAAAGACAAAGACTAGTGAGGTGCTGATACCAGGCGATTGCTCCAAGCGCACCAAGGGGCATAGAAGTTCACTACCAAAACAGCATGACTGTCGCATGAATCAGGAATATCAGAGGTGCACGTGTAGTAAAAAATAACAATCTGATTTTTAAATTAAAAGTATATGCATACTCATTACTCACTTGTGTGAAATTCTATCAAAATTGAGTCCATTGAGTAAAACAGAACCTTCTCCATGTTCTTCATCAGTTTCTTCGTCATGCTTAACAGCTTTAGTAACTGGTCCTGAGTGAAACTCAAGACCAGTAGGGTTTAATCTGGAATCTATTGAATACTTTCGTATAGTCTTAGTTATGTTCAACCTATTCTGAGAAAAACAAAAAGTGGAGAAAGTCAAATAAAAGTACAATCTGATTTCATTACAAGGAAACGTATACTAGAGCATGAAACTATAGGAAATCTCTTTACTCCTAATAATTCAAAAGAATACTTAAAAGAATTGGAAAGAATGCTTTAAAGAATTCATAAAGATAGTGTATTTGGAGTCAATGAAATAGACATACTGTTCCCAGGACGTCACTGACATCAACCGAAGCAAATTCACAAGACAATGCCGGAAAGCTACAATAATATTTAAGAAGATATCACCATAAGATAAATGGCGAAGAAGGAAAGAACAAAGATTAAAGGAAAGAAGTCATAGACAATATCAAATAATTTGACATTAATAAAATAAATTACCTCATATTGAAACTAATTTTTAGAAAGTCCGCATCAGAACTCTTGTCAACAACAATTGATGTTGAGGTGCTCACTCTCATATAATCATTCAATTCCTACATATGACAGCACAATCATAAAAAGGACAGGCATTTTTTTGCGCCACGTGGTATGAGATGTGGTGCATAAAAAAACAAAAAAAAAAAACATTCATACAGCAGCATGATAAAAATAAATAAAACGGGAGTTATTCTGACTAAAGATTGAATCTCTTTTCTTAGTATGAATGTATGATACGCCATGAATCCATCAATCAGTATCCAATAAAGATTAGTTTCCTACCATTCCAAATAGAAAGATCATGGAAAAGGCTGCTAGAATTGACAATCCAGCACCTGATAATGATGCTTCAGTCAAGTCTCTTGGAATTTTTCTGCAAATATGAGAGAAAAGGAAATGGAAATTTAAGTAAAAGGAGCATTTACACCAGTATCAATGAACATTCAGGACATACTATTCCAAAGCATCATATCTTATAATACTATCAAAACCAGCAGCAGACTACTTGAGAGTTACACTAGACTCAGTAATAGTAGAGATTCATACTCAATACGTGTACACTGTCTTCGATTAAGGCAGTATGCATACATCTAACCATATCATATATGCGAATCACTTATGGTAAACAACATATCTAAGAAACTGCATTAACATTAACTATTTCTATCTACTACAACCATTCCCTGCTTCAAATTGCTTCTTCACAAACCACCTCCGCCAAACCATAGCAAAGAAAATCCATATAGTAAATAAGATGTCCAATTACAAGCTTAAATGTGAAAATACAAAATCTAGTATCACTTGCACAGACTTTATCACTTGAAAAAAACAACGTAAAACACTAGCTCAGATGCGGGAAGAGAAAGAGTATCTAAACTCAAATGCTAGAATTCAGTTAGCTGAGCATCAGAAAATGATCCAAATCAACTCACAAGTGCATAACAGAAGTTAGAAACAAGAAAAAAGACATGAATTGCAGCGAAATGCGGAGACTAAAACAGAAAAGGGAGAATCACCTGTAAAAATCGACGGATTTGATTTTACTGGTTGAGAACATGATTTCGATTTTTCGGATGGATGAAAAAGGGAAGCTAATGGAAACTGCTCAGATCTGTGGAAAGAAGTTAATGTGATTGAACCGAAAGCAAAGGCATTAGCTTTCGTCAACAAGGGGGCAGAGGAGCAAAAGGAGTTTTCAGCTGGAGAAATTTTTTGTTTTCACGATAGTGTGCAGTATAATTTTAATATTTTTTTAATTTTATAAATTACGGAAATTAGATTTGATATTTAAGTAATTTATTCAAATTATAAAGAAAATAAATAATTAGATTTTTTAATTTTTCAGTAATTTTATAAAATTAATAACGCCAAATAATGTTATCGGGTGTTAGAGTAATTATTTTATTGATTATAATAACTAATTAGTGATTAACCTAGCATAATATCATTCAAATCATAACTTTTCATAATCTCAAACTCTCAACTTTTGAAACTATAATATAAAATCACAAGTTTCTTCAATCTTTCCAAACTACATCATTTTGAATATGCTGAAATATTTTAATTAAAACTCAAAATATAACAATATCATTTTATTGTCATATCATATTAATTTTAATTTTGATCATCATCAATTGAGAAAAAATAAAAGATTATGATTTAATATTGTATTAAAAAATTCACTATGAAATTAACTAGTAATCAAGAAAAAATTGTTTTTGAATGATAATCCATAAATTTATCAATACATATTTGAATAAAATATTTGTACTCATAATTATTAATTATGAACAATAATATAATAGCAGAAGTCATTCACATGTATATATGCTGCTCTAATACTGTAAAAGATAAAGAATTAGTATTAATTCTCTTTTTTCTTTCTCCATCGATCCAAAAATGGCCGAAACTCCCAAAACCTCTATTTTAGCTACATCACTTCTCCGCCCGACCTCACTCCGGCACCAGATGGGGCGGCGGCTTGGCCTACGCTGGCTCCATCATTGTTTGCATCTGTATTGTGATCTCTACTAATTCAGAACATGGAGGTGGTACTGGAACGGGAACGAAGGCTATTCTGTCGGAAGAACGTCCAGAATCGAGAAGTCGTGGGGAGGGGGACCTGCCACAAGAAATTAGTACATTCGTCAGTTAACACGATATGCATGGAAATGCAAAACTATGTTGTAAAGGATATTAATAGACGTTTAGTCATAATATAAGTTTGATAATATTCACGTCCACAACCAATAGTCACGTTTTTTCCATTTTTGGTCGTTCATCTTCTATTTTTAGCAACTTAGAAAGTGAGTTTTATTTTCACTACTTCAGCCACTTCTTCTATCCATCTATCTTCCTATTTTACCAATTTTGCATTAGAATATGAAAGGGAGCAACTGTGATAGTTACTTAAGTAGTCATTTTGAATATGAATGCTTACCTTCTTGACCACCTAGGATGTAGAATGGAATATGAGCTATCATTTTCTTATGGCCTTCATTCCAGTTTATGGTGCCTGGGTGTTGTGTTAATTTGCCCGACGTAGAAGGGCCCAAGACCGATAAACATATTGCAGGCTCGTTCATTAAACCCAAATAATCCTGGGCGCGCTTCCACACCCTCGCATCTGAAAGTCGAGAGCGTGCAACCTGCAGATATGTGCCAAATCACTAACAAATCAGGTTTATTTAAGAGGCAAACATAAACAAGTGTGGCAACGAAATAAAATGACCAGCGTTCACGGTTTTGACCTTTGCTAAAGATACACGGGCCCTTGGAAGTAATTCTCGGTGATAAGTGGCAAGTTTTGCTATGGCAGTCACGACAAAACATAGAAGCCTTGACTGGGAAGATTTTCTGAAACTAGAGCTCCCTGAACCATGCGCTGCTTCACCTAACCCCAGGCGACTTCCCAAAATCGAGGACAATATGAGTATCAGCCTATCGGGATAAATGTGAGACCATCCATATCATGCGATTATCTATGAATATGATACATACCTTGCTGATAGATTTTCATATAAAAGTAATTCCAAACTCTCAAATAGTTCACGAGCTGCATCTTTGTGAGATTCACCACCGCCTCCATACTCCCCAATGGCCCAACAGAGCTGTAATCCTAACTCAGTCTGTACAAGAATAAGAGGGGAGTTTGATGAAACAGAAAAGTGAGAATATTTGTACGTTCGTAAGAGAAATGAGCATGCTCTTCAGACCTTTCCAGGATTGTCAAAAGCTTCCCCAAGCCTGTCCACGATAGGCTTCTGCATTTTTTACAAATTAACGTCTCACACGAGTCAAAAACAATTTGATGCACAATTTTAATAAGAAACGAAATTACCCAAACTTCTTGACATTTACCATGTTAGTGCAAGCATTGATTTCTTTTAGGAATAGTCTGCTATGAAATATGCTGGCTTCTCTTTCAAATTGAAAAAGAAGCATTTTCCACTAGTGGTTTAAGAATGTTTAGTGTCCAAATAAAGCTAATTCTAATCATACTTTGGGGGGAAAAGTTACAGGATTAAGCACTATTTGTGGAAGTAGGTGGTGAATAGGAAGTGACTTAATGTGGTGCCATCAATCAATAAAAAGTAGCGATATCAAAATTTAATAAGCAGCATCCAACTTATCTACTTTCTTATAAATGAACTTGAACTTGAACTTATTGCTTGATTTTATATGGTCTAATTTTCAAAATAGATAATGTAAGAAATTACCTTAAGAAGTGCAATGAAATGAGGAGATCGATGAAAGGCAGAAAGCATAAATTCTAAGAGCCTCTTCTGTACCTGCATTGTACATAAGACAAGTCATACCATTCATTAAATAACACTTTCATCACTGGAGTATTCATTAAAATCTGTATTATGTTTAAAATCTGTATTATGTTCATAAACATGTATTGGGGAGGTGGTGCCACAATGGATGTAGGGGACGAGGCCAAAAAAAGGGGTAAACGAAAAGAGGGAAACATCATAAGTGAGGCTGATAAAATGCTATTATTGTTTATATAACATGGTAGTATTACATGGAATATAAAATTGAGAGAAAATATAATTTTACTTCATACAGATTGATGCGATAAGGATGCCAATATGGTGAAGAAAAAAGAAAAAAAATTACCTCATAGCAAAACATTTTGTCTGGAAATAAGGTTGAATATCTCGCCATAATCAAAGGAATCAGAGCACATATTAACGCTGGCATACAGATTAGTTAGAAACCAACATCAGAGTCCAAGAAAACCACTCTGCCCAGATGTACTTACGAGCTTAATTCAATAAATCATATTTTGATAAAGATATAATAAAGAAAAAGCAATCTATATACGTACAATCGTTAGCATCGTAAACTGCTAGTTTGAAATAGGAATCTAGAAGCTGTGGAGCTATTTTCAGTGCTTCTTTCAGTCTATTGGACAAAGGGGTACTTATTACTGCCTGCAAAGCTGATGCCATAGCGGGAGAGGTCCAATGACGTTCCTGAAACATCAGAGAGAGAACAAGGTAGATTTCTTTTAGTATGCCTGACAGTAAGCATATTCCCTAATACTGGATTTTATTTCTTCCTCAATTGCCAATTTCATCTAAAATGGTGGATGGGGATAAAATGAAGTAGAGGAAGGAGTTAAAAAAAAGGATGCCGAGTTCGATGAAGAAAGGGGGGGAAGAAATGCAATATTAATTCTACCCATTACAGAAAGTACCATACAGCAAGGCCCTCATTCTCATCCTTGAGGAGATCAAGAAAGATAGGGTCAGCTGCAGCCATAGGAGCACTATCTTCAGATTCAGAATCTGCACCTCCATCTCCTATCATTGAGCCAGTATATGCCTCATCCATGAGAGCAAGCAGCATCTGTTTCATATGGGAATAACTATCAGTTACAAAATAAAACATAAATGTTCACTGTCATTAATTCTTACACACCTCAGGTGCAGCACTTTTCTGAATTGAAGCTATGCTGCTTCCCACAAGTGACCCTGAACTTCTTTCCACCTTTTCCAATGCCACAACCAATACTAGTTAAAACATAGAGAAAAGGTGTCACGGTCTAGAAACATAAAAAGCAAATTATTGAAAATAGTAGTGACGTGAGAGCAATAATATAGGTCTCAGTCACTTATTCACTTATATGAATCCACACATGATTCAGTATCAACCAATGTCAGTACATTAAAAAGAATGTAACAATAAAACAAGTTGTCAAAGATTTCCCCTTCTTCTTGTCAGCTACTACATTTTTTTGCATGAGAATCATTACAGGCATCCTTACTATGCCAACCCATTTAGTATTGGTGACTTTAACAGGAAACAGAGGGATATGTTTCATTGTAAAGCAATATAAACATTAAATATATGGTTTGAAACTTGTTATCATTCTTAAACAATATATGTACACTAATACACACACACATATATTGTAAGATGCTAAAGTAAGCCCTCTAAGTTTCAAAGTACAAGGGAACTGGAAAGCATCAGAAAAGAAAGCATAAAGTCAAGATAAATGTACTTACTAGGTAAGTCTACAAGGGCCGGAAACAGGGGAATGAACGACCCAGGAGAGATAAATCCAGAGAAAATACTCAGGAATAAGTTTTTTAATCTGCGTGACAAAGGTGCAATATAAATGGGCTAACCAGAAAATAACAATCAAAATTCAATATTCAGAAGACAATAACACAGTATGAGACTTACTTCTCTCCATTCCATGCAATCAGTTTCAGCATTAAAGGGAAGAACTGCAATTTTCAATATAATTGACATACATAAGCAATTGAGACAAACTTTAAGGGGGGAGAAAAGAATGTGAAAGAGTTCAATTCATAAGCCAATGTTTATATTTTAGACTATTATGTGCTTAACAGTATAATACATATATAGGAGATAAATCTCAATTTCTGGCTGTTCACACAGAAACCAAAACAATGTGTTGAATCTCTATGCCACTGAACTTCTAACAACAAAGTATAGCATAAGAGCTGACATGAGTTACAATGCCCATAATGTACATCAATATAATAACTAATTGACATTTTTCAGAAACTCAGTTGTACAATACCACTCTAAAAAATAATTGACGTTCCATGCCACCAAATGGTTGCCCATTCATAAATACGAACAGAGCTTTTTGGGCATAAGTCTTATAGAGTTAATCAGAAATGTTCTTCAAAAATCTATTCCGGGAGTTTTTCAGTTCCCCAGTGTAAAGGTTTTATAAATCCAATCAATAAGTGTCTAAGAAGAGAAAAATCATTGGATTGGACGAATCCTCAGCTGCTGGTACCTTTAATTATTTTTTTATTTTTTTTGCACTTATCATGGGTGATGGGACTGAGCATTGATGTCAAATTTATCGTACGAGTTGCGATAGTTCCAGTTATAAGAATTATCCAAATTATACCTGCGGAAATAATGTAGGGAAAGCCTTCAGAAGTTTTGTTTTGTTTGAGCTCAGAAATGCAAGTGATGCTTCTGCAACAACAGGGTCTGCAAACTCACTGCACCAAAAATTAAAATGGATAGGAGTATAATGAAAATCAAATTAATGATTTGAGATCTATGTGAGGGCATAAGATAATGACTGTGAGAATACATAAGCTTAGAAAATTGATAGAGGAAAGATAACTTACTTTCTTTTAGCTTCAACTTAGCCACAAAAGCAATTGCAAAACTTAGCCAAAAAAACAAAACTTTGAAGCGCCCTCATTTCACTTTTTTATTTTATTTGTTTATAAGAAACAAACAAATTTTATTGCTAAAGAAGATACTACTAGTCAAGCCTAAAATATAGATACTCCTTAATCCAAGCAATACAAATCCAGTCATAGTTAAATCTGATATGGTGTAGGCTTTTTAAGCTTGTTATGATTTGACACCCACTAAGAAACTTAAAGCTTAACCCTGTTTCATACCACTTGAATCCCTTCCCAGTCAAAGAGACCAGCATAGTGCTGAACGATTAGCTCCCATAAGGATGGGTTCACCTTTTTTTCATTAATGAGACCCATAGGACTCATTTGATTGTTAGTTGCTTGAGATAAACTGAAATTTGCTCAATCCCTCAATGTGAGGATTAAAAAAAACCTACTGTAAGTAATCATGTTTATTGATTAATCAAAGTTCACAAACAACAATGATCCTAAGTGAAACCATAAGTAACTTACTGCACTGTTCATACTTGCAATTGGCATTATTAATCTTTTGTATTTATTTGAGACTGGACTTTTAATTACCAAAGCATACAACTCGACAAAATAAATTGGTCAATGCATATGCTGCCACTCTCCCAACTCTATCTTAACCTTATAGGAGAGAAATTAATTTGCTTACCGGCTCAAACACGAGCGGAAAAATGTCCTCAGACTAGGTTCAGCATCGAGTAAAACTATATCTCCAAAATCAAGAAAAAATTGTAGAATTGCCTGATGACAAAAGAGTAACCAAACAATGAGAAAACCACTACAGCAGGCATGTATAAACCAAAAAGGACCTGAACACTATGAGTACTGGCATGCTGATATTAGAAACACCTTATCTAAAGTTGAAAACTTGAAATGTCTATGAAATTCTATACAAACATACAATATGTATTTAGATGAAAAAGTATAGGAAATTCCAGAGCGATAAGCCTAAAGTTACAACAAATTGTTTAGTCAGGAGTCTCTTCTAGCAACATCGTGACAAGGATAACATCAATATCCTCCAAATACCTCATCCAAATTATGAGATTGACCCGACCATAAAAAATTCAAATAACTAAAGAATTTGAGGACGAACTATTGACATGGCTTTATCGGTAACAAACAGTTAGGAATATGATTATACATCTTGAGAAACAGCGGCGATAACACAAAAAAGGACATGTACCAGCAAAAGGAGGCCGCTGGAGGCTTGAGTCTGCGAAATTGAAGCAACACAGCGATGAAATATCTTATTGAGCAGTGGATAAACCCTAGCTACCAGCTCGTCCGATTTCTCGCCTTTGCAGAGCTCATAGAGACTCTTGACCTATACAATCCACATAGGAGATCAGCAAATCAGGAAGAAGATCACCAAAATTGCATAGGCACAGCAAAAATGTAGAAATTGTGATACGAAATTCAACCGAATTAAGAAGGGAAGGATCGGCGGCGGGGTCGGCGGAATCTCTGGCGGCGGAAGAGAGGGATCGGAGATGAGATTCCCATTCTTTATCTTTATCCCCCATTTTTTCCAGTGAAGCTGAAATTGCGATTACCTTGCTCGATTATATCAATCGAGGCGCGCTGGTGAAATCTTCAATCTTCGAAGTGAATCAGTGATCTTCACTGTTCTTTCTTCAGTTTACATGTTTTTGTTATTCCGTGAAATTCAACTGCTCCATTTTTTCATAAAATTTAAAACATTTAGCATTTTCATATTTCAACGTAAAACTATAATCTACTATCATTTCTAAAATTGTGAGATTTATTTAATCACCATATGTGATGATAGTTATTTTAGCATTATGTCCTTTATTCTGTCTGATTTTGACGTTCTATTTGGACTGTGCACATGTTTTTCTACAAATTTCTTATTTCAATTAGTATATTTTTATACATTTTATTTGATTTTTATTCCATACAATTTAAAACATATTATCATTTTCATTATTTACACATAATACCATCTTATCTACTCCATATAATTAAAATCCATGACATATACTAGTTGGAAATATGACACAGACTCTTCAAATTATTTTATATACTTTCAATTTTTTACCAAATCAATAGATAAAACATTTTCTTGCAATCAATAAATAGGGATTCATTGCCTACTCAAAACGCCACAACTTTGTAAACTGACATGGGACAAAAAACAACTGATATATATTGATGGATAATATCGTATCACAACAAAGAAAAGAAGTTTGTCAAATTCAAACACTAACAAAATCTGGTCATACCGCTTGGTACAAAAGCAAATTATGTGTTTCACACATAGGTATCGATCAAAGATTTCCTCATTTCATCGACCAGCGCACTAGGTTTAGAGTCCCTCAGCTTAAACACACTCTCGATAACAGACAACTCGGTCGCTGTGGTGTCTGACCCACAGAAAGCCGTCCAGTCATTCACTGTCAGGCCAGCAGCTATCACGTCGCTACCACGGTTCACAGTCCCAGCGACCAAAGGAACTTGGAGGAGTGTCGAGAGCTCATCTAGATCTTCAATGGATGTATGAGGATGGACCTGTCAAAACGAACAAATTTGTAACAAAGAAAAATGATCCAGATCCTCTTCAAAAAAGAATTGAAGTCTTACCAGGCCACCTCTGTTGGAAAAGGTACAATAACTCCCGACAAGAATATTGCCGGCTACAGTCTGACGGAAAACCTCCACACCAAGCACATCTGCGATCAATTCCTCAGTTTCCTAACAGATATTATTGAACATCAGTAACTTTCTTGAATTGCATCAAGACTAATGATTGGCACCGTATTCAATACTAAGCAGGAGCTAAAAACTTTGCAGTTCCTTAGAATGTTTACCTTGTCGAGGTCAGGATGCGAAAGAGCAACGTGATCATTGCAGGAAATGCAGTTACCTAGGGCAGATAATCTCTCCTCAATTCGCTGAACAACAACGGAATCAGGGAGACTGTTCCTTAAGTGCTGAAGCTCTATTATAAGCACAACACAGTAACAACATCAGGTCTACGAAAATCAGATAATCAAGTAATATTCTTATTCGCAAAAGAAGACCACATCATAGAGAAATAATCAGAATTTTGCAACACAATGACACAACAATATATGAATAAAAACGCTTAATGTGAGCTGCACAACTAGGGCTTCCAGCAGTTGCAGCATCCAAAACAATCCTTTCACAATCCTAATACAGCTATAACTCTAAATTATTACTACTATTAAGTTTTGGGATCACCTTGATCAGTAGTATTGTGAGGCAAAAGCAAACCATTCTTATTTCCTGCACACATAGTAAATTTATTCGTGTAAGTCAATAAGTAGTGTGACTAATTCAAGGAGTCAATAAACAAAACACAACCAAACGCCGACCTGCACATAGACGTCCAATAATTCTGGTACCCGCAACCGAGGCTTTCACCACAGGAATCACATCAGCCAACTCAGCCTCAAATGTGCTGCCACCAAACACCAAGTATTACACTAACGAAATAAATACATAACCACTGCCAAAAGCCGTTACTCGTATGATACCTGTAGAAGTTCTCCGAACCCCCAATCGCAACCAGACAGTAGGCATTGGTAAGCTTGGAGAAAACCCCAATCTCACAGTTATTCTCGTATTGCAATCCTGTGAATCCAAACAAAATTAACAATGACTCTATTCTCTAATACTCGTGTTTAACCAACCAAAAATACTCACTTGTTGCCATAGTAAAGGATAAGGAGCTGGACGATGAACAACAAACGTTCAAATCTGCACATCAAACAATAGATAAAAACCGAATAAAAATCTCCACTACAAAATAAACCGCAACTTAAAGCTGAATACAACTATGAGAGACACTAAACCTAAAACCCTAAAACCCTAAATCCCAAATACTACTAAATTCCAGCTAGGATTGTACAATCGCCGCTATATAGAAATTAAATTAACTACTCAAATTGCACTGCAAGATCAATCCAACATTAGAATCGAATAGTTGCAATACTACTGTTTCAAACACATACACCTTTCTAATTTTTGAAAATGTTGCTTAGATAAACATAGAAGGGGACAGAAATACCTTAATTAAGTAGAAGAATAAGCGATTAATCTCAAGAAGAAGATAAAAAGCGGCGGTGCGGTTCCTAGCCGGAAGCAGAAGCTTGGAGATGGGGGAGGTGAAGAAGAATTTTAGGTCAAGATTTTATAATTTTATTTAATTTTTCTTTTAGGCTTTAAATATTCTGGGCTTGTTTCTGGGCTAATGATTTAGTTTCAGTGAAAACCCAATCAATTGTCTTTGGAAAAAATTAAACATCTGGTTTATATCACAAATTTAAAAAATATTTGAAAAATTGGTAGTAATTTTTAACTAAAGCGACGTTATTTTATGCATAAATAATCGACATATTTTGACTCGACAATAACATTCATTATGATTTCCTAAATACGTGCAAAAAATGAAACAGGTCATATTAACTGGAACTAGGACGGACAATTTTTGATACAACATAATAACATGATACGGACCCGCACGAAATTAACACGACACGAACACGCACGTTCAAGATTTGGGTCATTATTGGGTCGACCCAATAAGAACACGAAGATAACGGGTTGGGTCTGATCGTGTTTGGGTTACACGTGAAGAAAAAAATAATTATTTTTTATTAATTAAAAAATTATTAAACTTTAATTTTTAGTTATTTTTGTTGATTAAAAATATTATACTTTAATTTTATTAATTAAGAAATATTAATTAATTTTTTATGATTATCAAGAAAATATTATGCTTAGATTTTATTTAAAATTATTTTTTTTAATTATTTAATTTTATTATATAGATTTAATATTACAATACTTTAATTTTATTATTTTGATTAAGAAAATAATTATTTTAATTTGGTATTTATTTATTTTATCGTGTAATATCATGTTTAAATCATATAATAACATCATGTGAAGCTAACTTACTATCATTAACAGAGAGTTAAACTTTTTTTAGGTACACAATAACACGCACGAACCCGTTGGGTTGAGACACGATAAGAACCCGATGATTTTGGGTTAGGTTGAGTTGGGACACGATTGGGTTGGGTCGACAATGGATTGACACGATAACGACTCAACCCGCACGATTTGACAGCCCTGACAAGAACGGAGAGAATACTAATGACTAACTCGAACAAAACATAATTAAATTCTAAAATTGAATAGGAAAGTGGTTTAATAATTTTGTAAATCAGAACAAGATCAGTATGAAAAATACGTCTCAACAACATAATGGTTTTGTAAATCGTATTGGTTTTAGAAAAAATGTGTTTCCAATCCTCTTCTAATGCAATGGTGTTTGTTACTCCCTCCGTCCCAGGATAAGTGAAGCACTTCTTTTGGGCACGAGATTTAAGAAATTAATATTTAAAGAGTTAAAGTAGAAAAAGTAAAGTATGAGAGAGATAAAAGTAGAGAAGTAAATAGAGAATAAAGTAGGTGGAGAAAAAAAGTACTCCTAATGCCGGACTAAGGGAGTAAGAGATAAGATTTTTTGCTAAATAGAGAAATAACTCACTTATAGAGGGAACATCCGAAAAGTGAATATGACTCGCTTATTTTGGGACGAAGGGAGTACTTATCATGTAAAACAGTTGAATAACGGTACACATTTTAAAGGAAATACAACAAAAGCCATAATAGGAAAGTTTGCAAAGCAATATTGTAAAGCATTAGAGAGAGTGTACTATGTTGTTCATGATTTGTTTTTCGATAATTATATCATGCTTAATCTGATATATATGTAGCTAACAAGAGAAGGATCTAGAAATGATGCCACACATAAAACTCCTCTAGTGAATGTTGTTGTAATTATATCACGCTTTGTGTGCGTGTTGAGCACGCCCATTGCCAATGAGAACTTCCTTCCAACTAGTATTATGACGTGACAGATCTTTTATTATAGCTTTTATTATAGCTGTGGTGATAACGTTCTCATGCATCGCATCTTGATCTGAGAAGTTGAGCTTGCACTAAGTGGATAGCATGATTGCTTTCTATACATAGGCTAACACATGTCAATGCAATTCATATTTCATAATGTATATCATTGGGGGTTCTTTATTAAGTTCACAAATTATAGTACTATGTTTTTATTACAGAACATAAAATATGTGAGTAGAAATATTATTAACTCGTTTTGAGGTGGGCTCAAGAGGGATAGGTTGTATTGGGACTAGGTGTTTTGAAAAAGGCCCAAATAGCGCCTATTTCATAAGTATCATAGCTCAGCCCAATTGCTCAATCAGATTTACTTGGTATTGTTAAACATATGTGCTATGAGATTTCATTAACATGTCCAAACATTTTTTTGGAATATAAGTACAAGATTGTACTCCATAAAAGTACAATAATAATAATAATAATAATAATAATAATAATAATAATAATAATAATAATAATAATAATAAGCTACAACAAAATATGGTCTATAATAATAAAAATACATTAAAATTTACTTCATAAAATATTAATTATTATTATTGTTCTAATTATTATAGGTTGCCTTTAAAAAAAATATATTGAATATGTAAATAAATAAGAATTCTAAAATTGAAAAAAATAAAAGTAGGGGGAAATATAGAATGGTGGTAATTCTAAAAGAATGCACTACTTCCATTAATTCTAGAATTCTTATCATTTTTAAACAAAAAATAATCAAACACTTAAATTCAATTTATGATCAATTCATTTGCTCACGACATAATAATGCCAAAAGTCGACCTACATATTTTATTTTCTTATTTTTCAAACACCGTATTATGTTTAGAGCACAACAAAACCATCCAATACCAAATTTTTTGTGCATTTAAATTTTCATGATTCCAAGACAATCAATAATTTTTTCACTTCTTGAGAATTTCTTTCCTTCTGATTCGGATACGAAAAGGAACAAATATTTAGTGGAATATTTATTTTGATTAAAATAGTAATTTTATTTAGGCTATATAGGTTGGTAGAGAGTCAACTTAGAACATTACGATAGGTATGTTAATAATTTTTGTTAGTATTGGACGGTCGGCCATGTTGTATCATATTGTGTCCCCGTCCTGTTTTACGATAATTTTTTTTAACAAAATGTAATATAAATATTCAACTGCACAATTTAGTGTGTTAGTTCAATTTCATGATAATTAATTTAATCTGCATTTGTCGAAATATAACGTGAAATATTTAAAAACAATTATCACCAGGATTGATTATTTTATAGTACTAGTAATGTTTAAGCTCCAAGTTTGTTGCGATCGATAAATATTTGTTAGGGTTCATAAATAAAAGATAGATTTTATTGAAATAGTTAAAATAGACCATATGTTAGATACAAAATTGAGGAATAGAAAAGATAATAATTCATATAGATTTGAATTCTATACATTTGTAAATCATAGATTTAGTGTGTTTGTTTGTTCAAAGTCGATTTGGATGAATGTATAAACAATTAATGTTCAAAGCTATCCACTTCATTAAAGCTTTGGGAAATGAGAAAGTATCCCATATTGAAGAAATAAAGGAAAACAGCCTTTTTATGTTTAAAATTCGAAAAATTATTGTATACTAATATTTTTATAAATATCCATTTAATTATAGATATGTATATTTTCCATAATATTTCAGTCTTGGTCATTTGAACGATCAGATCCATTCGATCGATTAAACCATGGATCAATAGCTTTTACGATTCATTCTCTTATTTTTAAAACTATGAAGCAGTCCTATTTCCCACGCAAGAGTTGTCCTTATTAATATTTCTGTTTATTTATTTAGGGAATTTGATAAAATAAATTTGGAGGATCAAATGCCTAATTCGGTTCATCCGGCAGAATAATGGGGTCCTTTTTTTCGTGCACTCAACAAGGTCCGGGGAGTGTTAATCAAGCCATGATTAATTTAATTAAGTCATTAGCAATTCTGATTAATTAACTAAAAACATGTCTACTTATCCAATTATGATATCAATTTCAAATAACTATATTATTCTTTTCATGTGGTTCTTTTGTCACGATCGTCAGGCCTAACTTGGTTGATGCCAATGGAAATTAAATTGTCAGATGTTGAAGGGTTACAAAAGGCTGAAATTGCATGAAGAAGAAATAAAGAACAAAAAAAGTAAAATATAATTTTATATTAATATAATCAGCATTCACATATATAATTATAAAATATAGATCTAATGGAAACTTATAGCAGCATTTTTTTTTGTTGCGTCCAATCCTCCAAATAACCTCTTAATTATAATAATAACAACTTATCATATACTCCTAATTAATTTGAAAATATTAGGCATAAGATAACCTAGCTAGTTGATAAGTCAATTCACCACCAATCAAAAAATCAAAACATAAAAGATAGAATTACGTTGAGTCGATATCAAATGTCTTGGATTCGAGTCTACAAGATTATCGAGTATTATAAAAATAACAACATCTACAAATATATTATGCTATAACAATTATTTATCCTCAAACTCTCACAAAAAAAGAAGCTATTTAAATCCCCACAAACAACCCTTAAATTCATACTCAACCAACCTCTCCATGCTAGAGAGACAATGGCCAAAACCCTAACCCTCCTCACCATCTTCTCACTCCTCCTCTCCCTACCACTCTTCCAAGCCTCCTTATCCTTCGAAGACGGGGAAATCGAGGGGGAATACTACCTCCTCGACTCCCCTATCCCCACCACCAACGCAGCCAGGTCAAGAACCAACCGGTTCTTGGCCTCTGCAGTAAAAAAAGGCGTGAGCTGTGGCGCCGCGACTGCAGCGAGCCACCACAGCGTCGCGACATGCAACGGGATGTGGGCGAACAACGGCACGTGCCTCCTCTACTGCTGCAAGAAGCACTGCCGCAACGTGCTCGGCGACCACAACAACTGCGGCGTCTGTGGCCACAAGTGCCGCTTCGCGGAGCGGTGCTGCGGCGGCGTTTGCACGAATGTGTTGGGAAACGCCGCGAATTGCGGCAACTGCGGCAGGAAATGCCCTCTTGGAGTCAAGTGTGACTTCGGTTATTGCGGTTATGCATAAAAGAGAGAGTTTTTTTTTTGGGGGGGGGGGATTCCTTTGATATGTAATAAAATTATAGTATAAATTAGTATTGATTTAGCTAGTGTGATACTATATTATTAATTCTCTTTTTATTTCTTTATGCATGATAATTAACTGTTATAGCGTAAGATTTGCTTTTTTGTTAGTCGTCGAAGAAAAATATAACCATTAAGAGAGAAGTGCGAAAATTTATACTCCTAATTACTGTCCACGCTAATAAAATGCATCAGCAACCACGAATGTTAGAATCAAAATTTTCAAAGACTAGTTTTTTATTAATGTTGTTTTTATAATAAAGGGCTATGATGAATAAAATATGAGCAACATATAAAAGAATTATCCTTATTTAATTGTAAGAGCTTCATGTCATCATATTGGACTAAATTGTTAAGAGTTTGATGGTTGAATTATTGTCATGTACTTGAGGGCATGAGGTTTTGGACCGAGTAGTCTTTGGAAATTGTGGAGCCCAAAAACACATACTCCAATACACTTTAACGGTGCTATATAAATGTGCTATTAGACATAAATTCCAAAATTTCCACAATTCATTATGTTAAATTCCCCAAGTTCAACTTTCTATCTCGTTACCGAATATATGTATGCATATCTAAGAAAGTAAGAATTACTTCCTAGGTCCGTTATTAGTAGTTCTATTTAAATTTGCCCTGAAATTTAAGAACTGGAGTATAAAGGAAAGTAAGTGAAAAAGATATATAAATATGTGATCCATTTTATAGTATAATAATACTCCCTTTGTCCCATTAAATATGTAATATTTAGAAATTCACACGAGATTTTATGTAGTATTGTTTTATGTGTTAATGAAGAGAGAGTAAAGTAAGAGAGATGAAAAAGTAAAGATAGAGTTGTTTCTAGTTAAGGAAATGTTTCATTTTTAATGGGATAACCTATAAATTAAAACGTTCAATTTTTAATGAGACAAATGGAGTATTAGTTTTATAATAAAATGTGAATGGCTTCAATTAAATAGTACTCATCCGTTCCATATTCGTGAAGACATTTCTTTTCAGCATATGATTTAAAA
Organism: Salvia hispanica; assembly: GCF_023119035.1. Taxonomy (NCBI): domain Eukaryota; kingdom Viridiplantae; phylum Streptophyta; class Magnoliopsida; order Lamiales; family Lamiaceae; genus Salvia; species Salvia hispanica. Next base: position 18,902,619 of record NC_062965.1, on the reverse strand, counting down.
AAATATGTTAAATGAGTTAAGTAAACAGAGAATAAAGTAAGAAATGAAAATGTAGAGAGATGAAGGGAGAACAAAGTAAGAGAGAATAAATTAAGAGAGAAAAAATGTATTGCCTTCTGCTAGAAATTGACTTTCACTATTATAGAACGTATCAAAATAACACAATGATTATACTACTACAAAACGAAGGGGGTAGATGTAACAAAATATAGGAAAATGAATCTAAATTGTCACAACATGATACATGCATACTTCATCTATCCCACGATAATACGCAATTTTGATTGAGTAAGCATTTTAATGCATAATAGCTAAAGTATAAAAAAGATTAAAAATAACAATAATTAAAATAATGTTAGTTGAGAATGAGTCTCATCTCAAATCTCAATTGAGAAAAAAACATTTCTTAAATTAGAATGTGTATAATCTGGTAGGACGGACAAAAAAAAAGTGTACGCAATTTTGATTGTGTAACATCCCGGGTTTTAGAACCCTAATTTTTGAGCCCTAGAATTTATTGTTGATGACGTGGCATCGAGAATGCATTTATTTCATGTGATACTATGGCCGAGTTGAGTTAGGGTTTGCGTTGAAAGTTTGAAAAGTCAAACTTATTGACTTTATGATGTGGCATGTGATTTATTTATTTGTGTGATTTATGTGGTAAATTAATTGTTTATGGGTGAGAGAGAATATTAGAGAAAATTTCCATAAATACTTATCACCCTAATTCTTGTAATTTTCGAACCCTAGACCCCTTGGAGGAAGAATTTCTATTTTTCCGGAATTTATTTAATCCTTGGGATATTTATCCAAATTAAATTCCAAGAGCCAATTATTTCCTTGTTTAGAGATGTAAAAATCGAGCCCCCTTGTTTTTCTAGTGATTTTCGAAAATCACTTAATTATGGGAAGGAAAGAATTATTTTATTTTAGTTAATCCCTTATTTGATTCCTTCCATACCTAGAATTTAATTATTCTACCAAATCTTTCCATACTTCAAGAGATCTTGCCTTACTTTATTTTAGTCAATATTCAAGAAATCCATGCCTTATTTAAAGGGCATAGAAATCGGCCCCTACCTTGTTTCATGGAGGATTTTCCTTATTTTATTTTGCTCCATGATATTTTATTCTATATGGAAAAATACCAAAAACAAAACCATGGCTAATTACCTAGCCTAATTTTTGAAAATTAGGAGATATTGCCATCTTCTATTTTTGTTAATTCTTCTTCCCTACTTCACAATATTATTTCATTTATTTATTTAATTGGGAGAATGAGATCTTACCAAATATTCTATTCTAATTACCTAAAGATCTTGTTGAGTACTATAAATAAGAGAAACCCCTAAACCTAGCCCCCATATTTTCGGCCCCCTCACCCCCATTCACTCTCTCAATTTTCTTCCACTTTACTCCATAAATCCTTCATCTTTTGAGAAGAAATCGAAGTTTAATCCGAGGATATTGAAGAACCAAGTCTCTACTTTATTTCTACCGATTGATTTTCTCTAAAAAGGTATTTTTGCTTAAGAGTTATGTTGTTCTTCTTCTACCCCTTCTTTTCTTTTTCTTCCAACCGATTTAATCGGTGTTCTTGAACCTTCATGCATATTAATTGAGTGAAAAAGGGATAAGAAGGGATATGGGAACATGTGTGTGTGTGTGCCGAGAGTGTGTGAGGTGTGTGTGCCGTGTGTGTGTGTGTTATGCGTGTGAGTGTGTGTTGTGTAGTGTGTGCTTGATGGCTAAATACTTTTGTATGACATATGATGATAGATCTAGGGTTGAGATGCTAAGAAATATATGTATGCTAAGCGTGACTTGAAATTAGTAATTTATGATGAGTGTGACTTGAAATTTATAAGTTATGAAGATTAAGGTGAATCGATGGGAAAGAGGGAAGTAACTAAACATTTTAATGCATAATAGCTAAAGTATAAAAAAGATTAAAAATAACAATAATTAAAATAATGTTAGTTGAGAATGAGTCTTATCTCAAATCTCAATAGAGAAAAAAATATTTCTTAAATTAGAATGTGTATAATCTGGTAGGATGGAAAAAAAAAAAAAAGTGAACATATTCTTACTAGACAAAGGAGTAGGGCACAAAATAGGCAATATATCTGTGCATATTTAAGAAATAACAAAATATAGGAATATGAATCTCAATTGTCACCACAGGAACATGCATAGGTCCAAATATAACTACGTACTACTACAAGGTTTCAACATATATATAAAATGGAAAGGGAAAAGATAAATGTTAATTACTCGACGTAAACTACTACATGATGCTAGATAACCAACACAACGAGTTAACAATAAGTTCTTACAAGCAGCCCCACAACAAAAGTACTAACATAAAACCGAAAACATTAAATGTCTCACACGCACACATGTTCCACATTCCCATAACAAGCTAGAAATTAACCTCCACTCAAACTAACTAACATAGACACCCATATTCCTAGGTCAGGATTAACGCCACATGCAATCCAGCTCACTCCCAACATTTCCATAACACCCCATCTGATCGGCGCCGCCCTCCCCCGCCGCCGGAGGCGGCGGCGGCGGCGCAAAGAAGTACGGCAGCTGGAGATTCTCCTGCAGCGATCTCAGGCTCGGGAAGGCCGGAACCCCAAGCCCGTGCCTTGGCCAATAAGAAGCATAGGACGACGACGACGGAGGAAGCTCCGACACCATTGGCGGCGGCGGTGGCGGAAGGAAAAGAGAGTTGTTGGAGAAACAGGACACGTGCTCCTTGACGTCGTCGTAGGAGCAGCTGGAGGCCGTGGAGGGCTCGAGAAGGGCCGGGAGGGAGGCGGACGACGCAGAGCTGATTTCAGGGTTTGAGCTCACGGCGGCGGCGGGCCGCTTCTTGGCGGCGGAGGAGGAGCTGCCGACGCCGATCTTCTGGAAGAGGCGAGAGATCACCCACTCTCCCTATATAGATTGCCACGTGGCATAGAAAAGTTACATCAAAAACTTTTTAAATTATCGAAAATTGATTTAAGCAATGTTGATTGACAATTTGACATGAATCAATCAAATCTACTATTCGTGACAAGGCAATTAAGAGATTGATGATATCTAAAATGCAATCCGGAACTGGATTTGAATGACTACACAATTTACATGTCACGTCGCATGAGCTGAATATCAATAAAAGGAATTAAAAATCGCTAATAGGAGAAATTATTTTGATGAGCATGTAAAATGTCATTTCGCTATCGTATTAAAACACCATAAAAATGAAAAGGATAGATAATTAATTAGCAGCTTTAAAATCACTGCTGCCATTAAAAAAGCAGCGCAAATGGCGCACAATTATTTCCTTCTGAAAACTCAATAATGCATAATTAATTAGGATGAACAGATTTTAACTGAATGCTCACTCAATAATGCACAATTATTTCCTTCTAATAAAAATTTTGGAACTAAAGCGTCAGGTTAGGTTGAATAGATTTTAACAGAATACTAAAATAACCAAAATAGTAAAAACATCGCATAGCTTTAATCATTATGTTAATATTATTTATTGTCATAAAAATCCCTAATTTTCATTTTTCAAACATTTTTCAACTATAGACACTACTATTATTCTATATATTCTGCTAAAAATATTAACCTATTCACACATGTATAACTAAAAGGTATAATATCAATTTTCACAATACTTCACAACATAAATTAGGCTAAAAATATCAACTTGTTCACACATTATTCTTCACTCACAAAAAATGATGATTTTTTTTCCTAGTACTTTATTTTCCTTCAATTTAACTCAATAACAAGATTAAAATATTTCACCTATGTTACATAAAATAAATTAAATATTTATAAAAAAAATTACCTTAGAATTAGGAGACAAGTAGTGATAAGCAAACTTCCCTTCAAGGCGATACTCATGCATAACCCAATCACTCTTCTCCCCTTTTGGCGCTCTTCCCCTATAGAAAACTAGGGTTTTCTTCATCCCCACCATCGCTCCGCTTCTCGAGCTGTAAATCTCCCGATCCTTCCCCGTCGCCTTCCAGTACCCGGCCTCCGTCGCGCGGTTCGTCCTCAGCCCCGTCGGATACTTCCGATCGCGCAGGCTAAAAAAGTACCACTCCTTCTCCCCCATCTTCGCCCTCCCTAAACCCCCAAAAAATCTCAATTCCATCAATAAACACAAAAATCACCGAATCGAAGAAGAAATTGAACCTGATCCGGCCTACCTGGAAGCTGCCACGGCTCCGATTTGTTGAGATCGACCTCGGCGATGGCGCGGCTGGCGAAATCGCAGTCCAGGACCTTCTTCAGGAGGTAGTACGTGATGAGCTCCTCGTCGGTGGGGTGGAATCGGAAGCCAGGAGGTAAGGCGGCGTTGTTGTTCTCCATTGAGATCGGATTCTGCGATCTGGAGTGTTGAATTGGGGATTTATACGGGGAGAGGATGGAATTGGGGAGAATCAGAGGCCTGCTGCAATCGGCAGCGGGGATAGCGTGTGTGTGTGTGAGTGTGTGTGTGAATTTGTTTGAATATGCGTGCGTGCGTGAGGAAGTGTGCAGGTAATTCTATGTCAGTGGGGGGAAATGAGGAGAGAGGGGGAGAGGTGATGATGAATTTCACCATGGATCGATAAAGCTGATGGATATCTTCGGGTGTCAGCGGCACAGTACAAGATTGGAAAATAATCGTGTGGACAGAGACAAGGTAAATCCATCTCTACCTTTTTTCCTTTTTTTTCTTCGTTTTTTCTGCGATTCACCGCTGTAGATTCACTTTGTCATCACATGCTCTATCCTATACCTGTTCATCTAACTAGCCACGTCACCCTCTTTTTTTTTTGGAACTAATTCATTATTTACTTTATTTTCAACTGTCTCAAATAGTTAAAATTAAACTTAATTTGCTGCAGTAATCATGAATCTAAGTCCAATTCTAGCTAGCGTATTGCGTAATTTTAAAAATCAGTTATAAAAAATGAATTTTAATGTTTTTCTTAATTTTTTACATAATGAAATATTCTGATTTTTAATATGTACTGCTGTGTTATTGATTTGACACTCATATTGTAATGCCAAAAACTCTGATAACTTGAAATTATAGTTGCATAAATGTACTCCCTCGTCCTGGTTTAGGAGTTAGAATTGGTTATGGATGAGTTTTAATAATTTAGTGGAGTGAGTTATAAATAAAGTGAGATGGTGGAGCCGTGGAGTGTATAATAAATGAAGTGAGTTGGTGGAAAGTGAGATACTTTGACTTTTCGGTTTTTCATTTTTTTTGTTTATTTTTATGTAGATAATGACATTTGGTTGTAATTTTGATGAATAATAGGGTAAAATTTTATGTCCAGATATGGAAGATTCTAAATATAATTCTTAAATTGAGACGGATTTTTATGGTAAAATGTGACTCTTAAACTGGGACAGAGGGAGTACTGTAGTAAAAGATTAATCAATGCCTATGGCCTATGGAGTATTGTTTTAAATTGATAACACAAAATTTTCGAATATGGAGTAGTACTACAATTTCTCCAAGGCCAAATCCCAATTGAAAATTAGAAAGATAGTAGGAGTATTAATATTCTTGGCTTTTATAAGTCCCATTAAAGTATACTCCTATATATAAAAAAAATAGTAACAAGAGATTTGCAATTGGTAATGGCTAGGTAAGGCTCTACTCAGGGCTATCATTTACTAACTACCATAAGTTTTCAGAAAAAAAAAACTTGTATGTTAAGCGATGAGTCATTAATTTAGTCAACGAATTATCCAAAAGAAAGGACTACTAATTATCTTAACTGGATGGTTAAAATTTCGCAATCGCATTAACTAACTAATTAATGTCCTACCTTTTTTTGTGCCTAATACTAGAATTATGCTAGATGCAATGACATAACCCTATTTTCAGTTTTGAAAAATGGAGTATTTTTCTACTTTCACGTTAATATTTTAAATTTTTTAAGTCATAACACCTAATTGTAGTGTTGCATCATCTTCTGCCTAAAAGTCAGCCATGAATTTAATTTTATTCATTTCGATATAATTTAATTATTCTTTAATTTTATATATTTATTTATATTGCCATATGATAAGTAATGATTCTTTAAAATTACATGATTCAGTTTGAACCTGCTCAGTTTGATAGATAAGCTATACTATAAAATCGACAGATACTGAATTAAAATTAAAAAATTACATTAATTAAATAATGAAAATTAGTGATTTAATTTTCTAAAATTACATGATTCAGTTTGAACATGCTCAGATTTCCACAACGAGCTAGGCCTTCGTGAAAAGAAGGAAGCATGTCGACTCAATTATTAGAAATGAGGCCACTTTGAGATAGATTGCGCTCGCAACTCTCTAGATCTAACTTCTTAATTGACTTAATTAGTTGTATGCGGTATTATAACAATCATTTTCCTCCCCTACGATCTATCAAATTTCGATAGTTTGTATATGTAAATCTAGAAACAAGAAAAAATGAGCGAATTTATAAACGATCTAAGTTGTGAACTGTCATTGCAAGATTACCAAAAACGAAAATACAACACCATTATATTATATAGTGAATGACCTATCAATCCTTCATATAAGTACAAGTGTGTGTTGTTTCTATTTTCATTATACCCTCAATCAAGCACATATTAAATGCTCTAGATGTGCTCTCTTTGATGAAAAATAAAGTACTACAAGAAGTAAAATTATTTTTTCTTCGTCCACACCTTGACACGAAACTTGTAATCAGACATCCATTCGACCAATAGTTGACTTTGGAGAGGCATGAGAAAAGACAAGAGATATGCAGCTGTAGCATAACTTATAACAAGTTACTTATATAAAGATGAGAGAGAGATAGATAGAGAGATGACGACAAGTGAAGTAAGGTGCGCGCCGCCCTCAAGTTTAGGTGTGGCAGTGGACGTAAAACCCCAAATATACACAAATATTGAGTATGGCGTGACCAATTGGTATTCCACCTGCTGCTCACTGTAATGGGACCACACCATCACACACCAGATCAACCCCTCTCTCTCCCCTTTATTTTCTTTTTCTTTTTCTTTTTCTTTTATTGGATTGAGTAAATTGTTAAAAAGAATCATGATTTTGGTTGAATCCTTATCCATTCTATAATTTTTAAAATTTTGTTTACAATTATGTCCCGGTGAAAATTGTTCTTGGAATTCATCTCATATTTGTATAGCATTGTTGATGAGTTAAACGATATAATTTGTAGTACTTTGTTCTTGAAATTTTATTTGAATAATTTTTATAATTGTAGGATAAATTAGAATTTGAACAAATTTCACGCTATTCAGTAACCAGATTATAGTTACACCCAATTTACAAATTTGATTTGATTTAATATTTGGCAACCCGCACTCTTTGGGTTCGATTGTATGCATATTTGAATTTATTTTATTTTACTATATTAGGTATGGTAAACTGTCAATATTAATAATTTAATTTGAATCCTGATCTGTTGTGCAAATTTTAAAAAAAGTTCAAAGTTTGGATTTATTTACAATCAACTCATGATAAAAGTTCTTAAGTAAATCGTAAGTATGTGATATGAAAATCATTAAATCATATATGGACATCATCCTCGGGTCAACTTCTTTATTTTCATTTTATTTTAATTTTATTTATATTATCTTATTTTCTTAAGTAGTAGAACATATTGTCGGAAAAATCATGGAGTTAGGGTAAATGCTGGTCTGTCAAGCAATTTTAAAAACTAGCAAAAAAATCAAAAGTTAGATACGTTTGCAGTTATTTCATATTGAAATAGTAGTTGGTATGACATACTACGTCCCAAGTTATTTGAGGCGTATTTCATTTTGGATTGTCCCAAATTACTTGAGTCATTTCTTTTTTGGTTAAAAACAAAACATCTAATCAAACTTACTTTATTCTTTCTTTTGTTTTACTCTCTCCCCTCTCTCTTACTTTATTCACTCTTCTACTTTATTTAACTTACTAAACACAATTTTCTTAAATCCAGTGCCAAAAAGAAACGTCTCAAGTAACGTGGAACGGATGGAGTATATTAACATTACGAAGAGTGGAGTTAGTTAAATAATGACACCCTTTTGTTAGAGTACATTGTTTGGTTGAAAAAACAACAAATTAAAATATTGTATGTAGGTTAATATTTTTTTTTATTGTGAGATAAATTAAAATTTGATCAAATTTTATACCACAATTTAACTAATCTAGTACTTGTAGTATTAGATAACTAGATTTCTAATGAAGCCCAGTTTACAGATTTGCTTTGATACCTCGTCTCATTGAAATTAGACTACCCGCGGCTCTTTGGGCTCGCTGTTTGAAATGCTCATTGAAAAACACAGGGCACCCAAAATTTATGGGTCCAAAATAAATTTATGGAAAAACTGTAACTGTCACAATGAAAAATAGTGGAGTATTCATTTTGTGAAGTTTTTGGACTTTGTTTGTGGTAAACTGTATTAAATGCCAATATAATGCAAGGTATTAATACTATGTTTAGTTACATACATCTAGTTATATGGCACAATTAAAAAGTGAAATTATAATGGTTTATTTCAGGTATAAAGTAAAAATAGTATTTCCTACATTCCACGGCAAGTGAGACACTTTTTATAAGCGCGATTTTTATAAAAATGATACTGCTTGTACTTATTAAATAGTTAAAGTGGGAAAAAAGTTAAATAAATAATAAAATAAAGAAGACTTTTTTTTAGTAATTTATTCATGTTAACCATTTTTTATATAACTAAAATGTTAAGAGTTACTCCCTCCGTACCGACTAAGATGAGTAGATGACACATTGCTTAGCCGGCACGGGATTTTAGGAGTTATTAGTTAAAATGTTTAATTGGAGAGAGAGAAGATGAATGTAAGTATTAAAGTAGAGAGATAAAGAAAGATGAATATTTTAATAGGAGTGAGAAAAAGTAGTTGAGTGTATTAACTGGAGAGAGAAAGTTACCAAAAAAGGAAATGTATCATCTTAGTTGGGGCAAACTAAAAAGGAAAACGTATCATCTTAAGCGGGACGGAGGGGGTACTTTATGTCTAGCAAGTACTCCCTCCGTCCCACATAATTTTACACAATTTGACTTGGCACGGGTTTTAAGAAATGTAATAGAAAGTGAGTTGAAAAAGTTGGTGGGATGTGGGTCCTACTTTTAGGGCATGTTTGATAAGTTTGTAATACCAAGATAGAGAATTATATATGGACATTTCTAATTGTTTGATATCATAGTTAAACTTAACTCAAAGCCCAATATAAGACCAAGACCCTATCTAATCTTACCAAAATTATAACATTAACCTTGTTTATGTATCCCACCAATTTGTCAAGTTAAGCCATGTTATTTAATATACAATACAAATTTAGATAATTTCTTTTCTATCAAACAACAACGGAAAAAAATCATATCTTTGCATATCTTGACATGAAGCCCGTATTTCTTATCTTGTTTTACATATCTTCTCATATCCCATCTTTTTTATCAAACGAGTCCTTAAAGTATTGGTTTTATAATAAAATGTGAGTATGAATAAATTAGTGGAATATGAGGTGCACTACTAAAAATGATAAAAGTGAAATGAGTAAAATTATGTGAGACAGACTAAAATAGAATATTGGGTAAAATTATGTGGGACGGAGGGAGTAGATCAAAAGTGAAAACTAAAATAATAATCAAGGCATAACTAAGACAAGACATAAAATAAAGTCGTACGCTTTGTATGTCGTTGAATTAATGGGTTCTTTCTAGTAGGAGTAGTACATTGAATTTAGCACAATTATGTAATTTCACAAAGTTTCCAATAATTAACAAAATACAATTTTTAATTGGTCCAATCAAGTTATAAATGTTCCCAATATGCAAAAATGTGGGAGCCAGTTGAAATTAATCCAAACGTCAGGTAGGAAACCCTAGATTAGGACCACCTCAAAAAATATTTTGGCAGATGCCAAATTTAAGTTCAAAGTGCAATCATGGTTGCTTGCTATATTGATACATGAACTTAGCTTTTATAACATCAAGTCTTACGTATTATGTGGGGATACCATGTCTATCCACCTGCTATATATATAGTACAAATATATCATGTTGTAACATGTACCTAGTTTAGTGATGTCGGAGCCGCGTGCTGATCGCACATGTACGTTATAGTACGTACACGAGTTGTGCTGAACACGCGGCACCCGCGGACGTATGCCTACTTGAGCATGCGAATTCACTGGCCAGTGAGACGATATGAGACCGACTATTTTATTTTATTTATTTATTATATAAACTACTGCTTTCTCAATTATGTTTTCCCTTCGATAAAATTACGTGACTTTATGTAATTTTTAGTTCTTTTAATAAAATTATGAATTTATGTTTTATTCATAACTCTTATTACAATTAAGATTTATTAAATCTCGTACCGTCCTCGATTTTTTTTTTGGCGTAGGAATAAAGTTATTTATTTGAGATTCAATATGTATTCCTTTTATTGCATTCAATCAAAATCTCAACTCAAAAGTTGGAATAAAAAATAAAGTAATCCATCCCCGCATAAAAGTTAAATTTAGACATCAACCCACGGGAACTATGGACCCAATATCAACTAGTGATTAACAGTACCATTGTTCTTTAACAATATATAAATTCAAATATATTGTGTTGAAGTCATAAAACATGTAATATTATTTATAAATTACAGCCCAAATTTAATTTAATTATGGCGATTTTTAGTATGGATTTAAATAATTTATAAATATAATTTTCAATTATCTTGGTATTTTTTAGCTATTTATACTACATCACTATTACACCACTAAACAATAGTTAAACACAATTTTCCATTTAATTACATGTAATAATTTAGTATGTTTTTAAGTACATCGTATATGAGATATACTAATATGCTAACTAATTTTAAAGTGATAACGTACATCCAATCACGTGCTGCCACGCGGCACGAAAAATGCAGTATTGTAAACACTAAAATGCAATATACATTCGTAGAAATGATAGATGCATTTTAGCAGATTGCATTTTAGTTATAGGAAGATTGCATATTTTATAGTTAAGTTTTGCATTTAGATATTGACTGTTTAATTTGCATTTTATATATAAACGGATTGCATTTATATATACTCCTAGTTTATTTTCCATTATAGACAATTTATGTTAAAATGCAAAACTTAACATTATAAAATGCAATTTGCCTATAACTAAAATGCAATCTGCGGAAATGCATGTACAACTTCACAAATGTGTAATGCATTTTTGTGTTTATAATATTATTTTTTTCGTGTCACGTGGCAGCACCCGATTGGATCTACGTTAGCATTCTAATTAAAAATGCACCCTAGCGCTCCCCCATCATATATGTTACAGAAATGTGATCATTACCAGTGTCTTAACTAAAATTAAAAGATACAAATAAAATCATCCAAAAAAAAAAAATATTATGAAGTGAGTGTTATTATTCTTGGTGTCTCATTTGAAATTAAAAAGCACAAATGAAAGCTTCGAAAAAAAATTAAAATACAATCGACAAATGTGCTCTCAATTTGAAGACTTTTTTTCGCATTGCGTCTTTAATTTTATTTACTTGGAGTGAAATGAGAAGTTGGATGTGGGACACATTTAATTTATAATAATATAATATTCTCAAGTATACAATTGGCTGTCACATACATCAAATAAATGCAATTCCAAATTTACTTGTCTATTTATGGCAAGGATGAAGACTAATTCGTCAAAAAAGTTGTGCAATTTGATGTCAACTTGCCGGCGGCGGTGGCGTCAAACTTTCTAATAAGTCTTGGATCTGAATTCTGACCCCAATACCCATTGGCTTAACCATTCTCAGTCCGTACGACTTTTGATTTTCTTTAAAATAGCATGAGGAAAATAGAGTGCATCTTTAATTAGTAGAATATGATATAGTAGTAATACTTTACCCATCTCTTCAACTTAAATTTAATTGGGTGCAAATCGAATTAATAAATTAATTATCTCATTTTAGACATAGTTTTACTGTCATTAAAAATGTATTGTGGGTGGAGAAAGTGATGGATCATGTAATAGGAGTATATAAGTTGATATATGGAGGGTAACATGTTGCAGCAAAATGATTCATATATCAACTTATTATTAACTTTGTAAACTCCATTAAATTAGACCCTTGGAAGTTGGGACTATCGCCGATCCCACATTGTGGTAGCTCTGAACCAATCCTCCGGGGTTGGGTTGGGCCCTACTTATGTTTTTAAGTTGGGACATGCATTAAACAACTATAGTTGTTGCACCATATCTTCACACATCGGTGGTGATCTTCTTCACTATAACAGATAAATGAAAAATAAAAAAACATGAAAAAAAAAAAAAAATACAAGATAAATAAAAGGTTTTGAAGTGTGGTAACTAAATATGCTAGGAACTAGGAAGTGATTTCAATCCCTCTAATTATATGCTTTATCATTGTAAGAGAGGATGACCCCACGTTGTACACTATCGGAAGCTAACTAAGTCATACTATTTGAAGCCACATAAAGGAAAAAAGGCCACCATATATGAGAAAGACATAGAAATTCAAAGGTCTAATTCTCAAACATTGCAAATATTCAGCTGTTGTTTTCTGCTTTTCGTTGGATTCCAGATACATATATGTAAGAATAGTCGCAGGTTCCACACTTTTGTTTATCAGACAATTTATATTTTATACAGATATACACAAGAACAAAGGCGCCTATAATGCCATGACGTGTACTGCTCGTTTGCTCGTTTGCTTCTGTTTCTTGTTTTTGTGTGATTTTAGATAGTACACTTGTTTTTGTTATTTCGATGATTTCATTACTTTTTATTGCTGTTATTATTCCTAACTATTTCGCAATTGATGTTATTACACAATGAATCCATGATTCTCGTTTGCTTCTATTTTCTTGTTCTCGTGCAGTTTTTGATAGAACTCTTAATTACCTTATTGTTTTGTTGATTTCTTTACTTTTCTGAACAATTTCGTAATTGTGAATTCATATTATGATTCATTAGATTCGAACACAACCACTTAATTGTAGTTTACCATAATCTAAGGCTTGAAACTAATTCTTATCTGATATTTTTGCACAAAAATTACATGCTACACATTCAATTAGACATCATGTCATCAATTGAACCACACACTAACTTCAACTTAAAAACAGTAACATAAACTATTCAAACAGTTTTATCTTATCCAATTCTCCATAAATAAATGGACATGATCTTGTTACTACAGTTGTGTAACCAACTCTATTTTATGCTAGTGACAAAAGCATACTCTTACTACTACTTATAATACACATATATCCATCTTATTAATTCAAATTCATTTAAAGCAAAACCAAGTTCATGCTCCAAACTTGGAACTCGATCTGTATTGCTATATTATAACCCAATTATTCATCTTAATCCCCAACTAGATAACCTATTTTATTAACTAGAATATATATATCCCAATCCCAAACCCCACCCCCAACCCCACAAACCCTAAAATCAAGAATAGAATAATAAACAAAAAAAAAGATAGCCTATTTCTAGACTTTCCATTGTAGGACCAAACCCACGTGAAAACAGTTCCCTCATGCATGAGAAGTCAGCCACCACCACCTATATCTATCTATTTAATTAAATAAAACAACCCCAAATCTCAATTTTTTCAAACCCCACTTAAATACTCATTAATTAGTACTTGCCTTCCCACAACAATCACCAATTTTGACATTCCTCCCTATTTATACACTCTCTCACACATTCCCCAAATCCCACATTCAATCCCCCCCCCCCCCAAAAAAAAATTTAAAAAGAAGAAAAAAAATGAACAATCAAGCCTCAAAAACATGCAAAATCCAGAAGAAGCGGCTGAGCCAGGAGCAGGTTCGGCTCCTGGAAGCCAGCTTCGACTCGGGCAAGAAGCTCGAGCCGGAGCGGAAATTCCAGCTGGCGCGGGACCTGGGGGTCCCGCCCCGGCAGATTGCCATCTGGCACCAGAACAAGCGGGCGCGGTGGAAGAGCCAGAGCCTGGAGCTCGACCACGGCGCCATGCAGCTGCGGCTCGACGCGGCGCTGGCCGAGAAGAGGGAGCTCGAGAAGGAGGTCGGCCTGCTCCGCGCCGAGTTGAGGCGGGCCCAGGACATGCTGGGCGCCGCGGCTCGGGGCGGGGGAGGGCCGCCCGTCTCGTCGCAGCTGTCGAGCTGCTGCGACGAGACGGGCGGCGGAGGGGGCAGCTCGAGCCTCAATGAGGACGTCGGCTGCTCGGCTAATTGGCCGAATGTGGAAGAGCTGTATGCTTGTTTGATGGCTAAGCCGGTTTCGGAAGTTGTGAATGAAAGAGATTATTGGGTATAATAAACTAACTTTTTTTTTTTTTTTTTTTTTTCATCTTTTTGGTTCAAATAAAGTTTCATATAATATTTATATTATATATAAATATATAATTGAATTTATCTCACTAATTTATTCGGGCAAATTATTAGAAAAATCAAACTCCACGTTTGTTAAAATTCTAACTTTAATAGTCGAAAAACCATGATTTTATTTTGTGAAATTGTATTTGGTCACCGTCAGTAAGTTAAACGATGCTATCATATATTAAAAAAATAACGACGTTTGCTTGATTTGCGAAACTTCATGGTTTTGCGATTGTTTTTGAAGTTATGGGAGGGATGTGAATTTGACAAAATTTTATGATTTTTTGGTGATTTGTTGGACTAAATTTGATCACGTTTGGGTTGTTTGTTTGTTCTTTTGGTTGGGAATATACATGTGGCAAGGTAGATAAGAATTTTTGAGAGTTGATTTCGATATTAGTTAAAAGAATTCGTGGAATATTCATCATGTAAAAGTTTGGTGAACCACTATGGTATTCGATTCTATGAAGGATGCAAATTCTTTTGGTACTTGGATTCCCTCATGAATAAAGGTTGAAACTCGAGATATATTGCTATTGGTGTTTTACGTTTAATTGACGAAGATATATATCGATAAAACATGCTACTTCTATTATTCAATAGTATTAGATATAAGATGGATTGGATGTTATATTTTGATGTCAATTAAAATAATTTGGGATCGATAAAGAGTTTATAGCTATTGTGAATTCTCGTGTTGGGGTATTGAATTCGTTGCCAAAATTGTTTGAGGATCGTATATGTTCAAACTAACTAGATCGTGACTTGTTTTTATAATTTGCCTCTCTTATAGTAATAAAAAAGTTAAAACTAATCAATCTTTAAATATAAAATGACGGATTAATTAGTCAATGTTTTCTTATATATTCTGTTCGTCGTCATATAACTAACTATAAAAGAAACAAATATCAAAATAAATTAAGTTGTACGTGACATTCACTTCTAAAGGTAACACACTAATCGATCTGACAAGCTTGAAGACAGACGTATCAATAAGCACATGCAGTATCATACTATGTACTTTTATGATTATGCTCCGATTCCGATTTGAAATAGAGAAAACCCGACATTCCACATAAAAAAATTAACACAATAACCAATTTGACAAGCTTGGAGAAAGACATATCAATAAGCAATTGTAGTATCATAGTATGTACTTTTACGATTATGCTTCGGTCGGATTTAAAATAGAGGAAATCCGATATCCACATAGAATGCATTTGGATCGTCTAATCTTAATTTTGAAAGCGAGATAGGCGCGAAATGCAATTGAAATGCTTTCTACCCTTAGATCGTGATTTGAAACTCTATAGTAGATTCATCGATCACTTTTTCCCTCAACTTTTGGTTTTGAGCTCAGCTCATTAAGAGCAAACTATCCAATTGTTGAATCCATACATTCACATTATTTAACAAAGATTCCATAGAAACATAATACTAGTACTAGTTAACTTATATTCTGTTGAAAATTAGTAATTATTTAAAAGAGATTATATGAGGTGAGCTATTAAGTTCATCTATATTTCCATAAAATTCACATTGTTCTCTAATAAATGAAGTGCATGAAGGTTTCTTAGCAAAATTTTCTTCCTCATTGTTTCACATTGCAAGGTTTATTCCTCATCATGACAAAAGTTTTGAAATTCAATATATTTCCCTATATTTCCCCAACCTTATTCTGTTATTCATCTAAAATCCCTATATTTTAAATATTTTCAAGCCAATTTTTTATTGAGAAAAGTGCATAAATTTTTCATTTTAGAAATTTCATAGTTTCATAACATATATTGATGGATATAAATACACACAACCATTTCTTTTATAAATGTACACTATTTATTTTTATCGTAAATATTACCAATGTTTTCCTATAATAAATTATTTTAAAAAAAGAAAAAATAAAATATTTATTTCATACACCGTAGTATTTTATTTCCAATTCTCATAGCAATAATATTTTTTATAATTTGTGATTTAAATAAATTACTAGTAAATATAAAAACATACTATTTGAAATTGTAGCCCTCAATTTTAGCTTGACGGCCATGGCCACTCGGTGCCTTCCCCTGCTTCGCCGAGCCCCTCTTCTCTCCCCTCATCCGCCGCCTTTCCTCCACCTCTCCTCACTCTCCACTTCCATCAATCAGCCCAAATTCAAACCCTCAATCACCCGTTGCTGCGCCTCAATCGAAGAATCCGCGCCGTCTACTCTCACGCAATCTGAAATTCCAACAATGCGCAGAAATTCAAACTGGAAGCCAATGTGCTTGTACTACACCCAAGGCAAATGCACCATGGTAAACACGCTCGAATACCTTCGAAACATGCTGTTAATTGATAGATTAGTTGGATAATGTGGAGTGATTTTGTGTAGATGGATGATTCTATGCATGTTGAGAAGTTCTGCCATAGCTGCTCGATTGAGCTGCGGGATGGAATTCCGGAGCTGAGGAATCTCCGGGAACAAAAGTTCGATTACTTTCTGGTGCTCGATTTAGAGGGCAAAGTTGAGATTCTGGAGTTTCCTGTGCTGTTGTTTGATGCGAAAACTTTGGATGTGGTGGATGTGTTTCACAGGTATTGTACCTTTTCCTGCAATTGGTGTTGGCTTACTTGTACCTAGATAGTTAGCTTGTTAATTTTCTTTGAGGGGATGGTCACTCTGGGTGATAGACTAGGGAAAAATTCCCAATTCGGGGTGATTTTAGAAAAGCGGTTCCAACCTTTTTTTGTATTGTATGAAGGTAAACATGTCAATGTTAACAGCGTGTTTCAGTGCTATAAGCGTGTTTAAAGAGAAGGCGGAGGTTTACACGCCATGAGAATTGGCGTGCTGTCATGTTTCCCTTTCGTAGAATGCAAAAAAAGGTTCACATTCAGGGGACCTTTTTTCTAGAATCATTCAAAACGAGAATTTCGCGATAGATTAGATTGATGATAAATAGGGCTGTGTTTTTGAAGGAGGTGTTTAATGTTTATTTTGAGTGATAGATTAAACGTATGATTGAGTGTTCTATGGTTTTGGATGATCAAACAACCTCAAAATTTATCAATCCATCACATCACCTAGAGGAAACACCCCCTCATAGTCTCCTTTTCACATGGAAATTCTTTTGCTTTGAGATTCCTCCCTATGGACAAGACTTCAAGATGCTCACGTCTCCTTCAGCCACCAACTTGCTTCCTTACTATATCCGCACCATCCTTCGATCACAAATAAGATGCTTTCTTTAGATCAATCGTTGAGTTGGTCTTCACATCCACATTCATCAAGTTCCATCACAAGGAACTGCGCCTTTTGATGCCTTCATTCGGACTCACACTTGCAACCTTTTGATTTATCTATCACATGATTTTGTTTGTATATTTTGTTGGGTGCTGTTTGACTTTATCTGCTGCTAAATCTGGGGCAAGCATTGGGTGTTTACCATGCACCGTGGTATTTATCAAGATTAACTCACTACTTATCAGATTTCTGTACTTTCTCCTTACTTCTTCAGGTTCGTAAGGCCTACAAAGATGAATGAGAAAAGAATAAATGAGTACATTGAGGGAAAGTATGGTGCTTTTGGGGTTGACCGGTATGGTCTTTCTCTCAATTACTTTGTTCTATTTTTAGTTCTATTATTCTTCTTACATTCAATTATTTTCTTTTGCTCTGCATTGGAGGGTTATTACCTGGATTATGTGGATTTAAGGACCGCCTTTGCAGATTACATAGAACACATAACTAAATTATATCATCGTCACTCAAAAGCGGGTCCTCTTTTCCTTCATCAGAGCCAATCATATTAATATCTTCATCCTCATCATCTTCATCCACAAAAGTATAAGCAGGCATAGAGTTTGAATCTTTTTCCTTGTATTTGTGTGACCTCATTGTTTGTACAAGCCTTCACTGTCACTTATCTGACATCATTATCTTTTAAGACGCTTTGTTCTTCATTGCTCTCTTCTTTTGGCTCCTAGCCTCCTATATTTCTTAGAGATAACCATATGATGCATAATTTTGATAATTGTTGCTTGCTTCAAAAACTTATCCAAAATATGTGATGTTTGTAGTGTCTGGCATGACACAGCCATAACGTTTCCTGAGGTCATTGAACAATTTGAAAGTTGGCTGAGAGTGGAGCGCAATGTGGGTAGTAGGTTATGGACAGAGGAGGGAGATGGACGTCTCAATGGTGCAGCATTTGTAACTTGGTGAGCTGCTTGCTAAAATATCTATGTTCTTGGAAAATATACAAATGCAACATGCTGTTTGGTTGATGAGTATGCCTTTGCATTATCATATGATAATATTTTAAACCTTTATGAAGTCCCCTTTGCTTGATAGTTCATATGCTCTGTAATTCCATTTACTTTGTTTTTTCCATTTTCTTTAACTTGAGCATTTTACCCTTGCTAGTTCCAAATGACATGATTATTGTCACATTCTTGAATTAGTTCGATTCATTTGCTTATATTGTTATGACTAATGCAATTGGTATGCACCAGTGGGAATTGGGATTTGAAAACCAAAGTACCCCAGCAATGTGAGGTATCCAGGATGGAGCTTCCACCATATTTTATGGAATGGATCAATCTGAAGGACATCTACCTAAACTTCTACAATCGAAGGGTGAGTAACCTACATGCTATGCTCCATGTGTCGATCTGGTAATCAAGATTCATATTTTTGTCCTTATATATCCAAGCTTGATGGAAATCGATAACTTTGTGAATTCGTGCACCACTTGTTGAATCCATATCGCAGAGCCTGATCCTAGCTTATATCCGTCCCAAAATATATGTTGTTGGTGCTGTATGATTATGTTGTTGAAGGACGATGGCTTACTGCACTTGTAGACCTTGCTTCTTGTTACGTCTGTCCATATTCACTTGGACATTGCTTGTCTGGATGCAGGCACCGGGAATGCTTTCAATGATGAGAGAACTCCGTTTAAAACCATTAGGAAGCCACCATCTTGGCATTGACGATTCAAAAAATATTGCAAGAGTGTTGCAGCATATGCTCACGGATGGCGCCTTCATGCAAATTACCGCGAAAAGAACTCACAGCTCCCCTAGCGCTGTCAGATTTCTCTTTCAGAATCGTATCTAGTTTCTCGGTAAGTAATGAGGTCGACTTTCCCCTCAGACTGAAATTCACAAGCTTATGGTTTATTTATGTGAATTGTGAGTTTTCGTTAGTGGAGTTTTGAGCTGAATGTTTTTTTTTGTTAATTGCGAGGTAGCTAAATTTGTTGGAATTTGGAAATATGTGTGTGTGTGTGTGTGTGTGTGTGTGTATTTGGTTTAATTATGTCTCAAGGTTTAAACTTTTAATCAACTACAAAAATATTGGAGTACATTTTTCTTGTTTGTTGTTCTGGAATTTTCCTCTTACATAAGCATGGTAGCATTAGACTGTTTTCTGTGTAGAATCACAAGTTAATAAGGGTGAAGCTTATTGAGTGTGTGTGTGTGTGTGTGTGTGGATTTCAGGTATGTGTACTGCAAATATTGAGTTTCATTAGTAGAGTTTTGAGCTGAATAATGTTTTTTGACTTGTGAGGTAGCTGAATTGTTGAGATTTGGAACAATTTGTGGAAGTGTGTTGGTCGTTCTGGATTTTTTCCTATTGCATAAGCAGGATAGCATAAGGCTGTTTCCTGTGTAGAATCACAAGCTAATTAGTGTTTGAAGCTTGTTGTGTGTGTGTGTGTGTGTTTGTTGAGTGGACTTCAGGTCTTTTTATTACATATATATACACATTCATCAAAAATTGGTTGAGCATATGGATGGTGGAGATTTTTATTTAGAAGTGTTGAGTGATTGATAAATAACTGCAGGGTATGGCCGTGACAAAGTGAAAATGGATCACAAGGAGGCTCAGGGGGTTGCTGAGAAAATGAAAGAAAGGTGAGGACCGGGAGTGTGGTTGGATCAAGTGTGGCCGGCTGTGTTTGTACAGCCCTCTCCATCTCCGGAATAGGCAGAGTTGCACTTGCTGCCCTTCGGGAACTTGGCTTTGTTGCCGCTTCTCCACAAAACTCAACGAAACTATCTCGAGTGAGGTAGGGAAAGCATATGGCAGGATGATGTAGGTTCACCTCTTTTGTGTAGTTATCCGAGTGTGTTATAGTTCAAGATATGCTCTTTTCTTCACATCCATAGCCTAGCTTTCGGAAAAGAACTTAGAACTTTTCTTCAGATTCATCTGCTTTATATTGGTGAGTAATTGTTCTACTTATGCTTGTATGTGTTGGTTGATTAGTTAATGTTTGTTTTAGCTACCTAGTCAAAGTTAAGATGTAATCTTCTTCCCCATATGTAAAATATTGATTGATGAATTTCTATTTCTACATTCTGCAATATTTTGGATGCATCCACTTCCCCTCTCGTAAACTTAATAATCTTGTATCTTGAAATTGAAAAACGGGCGAACCTCACTTGCCACACACAAATGTTGATTTTCTTTTCTGGTCAAATACCAAAAGTTTAATGCGGCCAACAGTTTATCTGGAAGAAGATATATCAAAAGAAGTAAAAACACAAATAAAGAGATTTACTAAAGGCCATGCCTGGTAACCCTATCAAGAGAAGTAGTAGAAAACATAACAGAGTCACCGTGAATATCATCTATCAGAATGTGACTCTCACAGTCATCTATCAAATAGTACTCCCTCCGTCCCGCTTTAACTAACTTTTATCATTTTTACAAAAATAGAGCAGAAAAGTCAATAGAACTGCTAAAGCGGGACGGAGGGAGTATTTGTTTCACATGCCTATGTTCCTGGCATAAACCAAATTCACTGTGTGTTCCAAAACAGAGTCATATGCACAAAATATCATCAATCAGAACAAAATTTGAGTCATTTGTTGCTGCCAAAATTTGAGTCATTTGCTGTTGCCAGTTTAATTTATGTGGGGTTTGGGTGCAGCTAGCTCCATCAGTTTTTAGGCTAGTTCTTAGCCGTGTGGAGGAATTGTTGATCAATTTTTGATCTAGGCAGATCATCCAAACTGATATATCTTCTTTGATAGGGCTTGTGTCTCTAATGCAGAGCATCCCCACTTCTTAAGCCTCAACTATTGATCTTTCCCAAAGCCTTTCTTCAATGCTCTTTTTAGCAATTTCATTGCAATTCCCTGTACGAAACGTAGAAACTTTTAGACGTATGAACTTTTGAAGCATATGCATGGGCCTAGGAACTTTTACCTTTTGTGGCGACATGTGAACAATCTTAGCCACTTCTTGATCGGAGAGTTGGAGATAGTCCACGTGAAGCAAAGATGACGAATTTGTCCTTCGGTCCAAGTTTGTAGTTGAAAATGGAAGGCTCTGATGACAGAACTGGAAATCTTTCGTGCGTTGTCTTGTATTTCTCGTCCGACACTAGTCTATTAAATTCCAATGTCCTAAGATAAGCGTCTGCGATGGACCTTGTAGCCTGAAATTGAACAAAATGTTTTCTGTTATAATGATACAATGGATACCAGCAATGATTAACATTGAGTTTCTCACCATTGTTAAGTCATTCACACGATACTTGCCATCTGTCTTTTCGAAGCCTACATCACGTGAATCGATTTGCTTCCAGACCTCCTCCCGCGCGTGCTGTTCACTTGCACAATGGTTCACCGAGGTTGTCACAATATTTGTTTTAGGCTTAATTAGGCCCCATAACACTGCCTTAGAACTTCCCGCAGTCACAACGCGTACCTGCCCCATTAGAGCCCTCGAATGCCCGACATTCGCTACATGTACAAAACCTACACAAATAATACCTACCAAACAAGATGATCCTACACAGAGCATGTGTGGTGTAACCTCCTTTTGTTCATTGACCAGCTCAAGAAATTGGGTGTTCAAATTCAGAATTGCTTGTTTTAAAACGTTGTTTGAGATTTTCCCATCAGGTGACGTTAATCCCCCATCACACGAGTAACATGCAAAGTAATTAGCTATACATGCTTTTATAAAGAGAACAAAAGACATCACAACTTCAACTACATTGATTCATGCAAACAAATTCTAACATAAAAACAACAAACCGACCTGTTAGAATTAGGGTTAGGTCGATACGGTGTATTGTACCAAAAATTTTGTATCGCTATCGTATCGAAAATATCGATATGAAAGAATTTCATATCGTTACCGTATCGAAAGTTTCGGTATACCGAAATTTCGGTATGAATAATATCTATAACGTTATCGTATCGAAATTTCGGTATATCGTACCGAACTTCAGTATACCGTTCTGAACTTCGAAAGTTAGTTATTTTTATGTCTTTTTCATTTACCTTCTTCTCTTGGAGTCCATTAAATTTTGAGAATGTATAATTACCTTTTTAAGAAGATAAATGAAAAATATACCTTTTCCCCTTGGAGATGCTTTTACCGATTCCCATTGTCTTTCAAGATGAATTGGAAGAAAATGCAACTATGATTTTTCCTTCTTGTTAGCAGTTGTTAATATCAGTGCTAATTAAACAACTGAGTTTCTCCCGCTAATTTAATCAATGAATTTGCAAAAAACACCTCTGTAATACCGTAATTTCACTCTGCCCCATTATAATAAGTAATTTGCACTCAACTTGTTTCCTCCTTTTCCATTTTAATCTGTTCCCAAAACGATAATTTTTTTATAATTTCATAAAGTTATCATTTTATATTTATAAACCCTTAACAATTTTTATAATCTTTTGCCACATAACTTTATCATGATAGCGATTTCTAATGCGCTTGCATTTTAGATGATCCGGTTCTGCTAACAGGTTTAGCACGTTCCGTCTCAAGAAAAATCACATGTTTAGACCTAAGAGCATGAGCAGTAGAGCAATAGTGCTCTTAATTAAGAGTTCGCTCAACACTATTCTGGACCCTACACCACTTTTATCCATATTTTTTCTTTCATTCCTTAACTAAGACACAACACTTACAACAACAATTCCTTTCATCAATATTCATGATTCCCACTATTTCACGAATTGTTCATTTTAATTTTACTCAACCAATATAATTTTAATTAAATATTAATAATGAAATTCTAAAAATGCATTTATATTAAATATATCATCATATTACCCATAAAATTTAGATAAAAATAGAAACTACAAAATGTAGTTACTAAATACTTCCTCCGTTCCATAGTAATGAAGACATTTTTTTTGGCACAGAGATTAAGAAAAATTGTGTTAGGTGAGTTAAGTAAAGAGAGAATAAAGTGGAAAATGAAAAAAGGTAGAGAGATGAAGAGAGAAAAAAGTAAAAGAAAGTAAAGTAAGTGTAGAAAAATGTGTTGACTCTATTACTATAGAACGTACTAAAATGACAAAATGACTCTATTACTATGGAACGGAGAGAGTACAATTTATTAAAAACAATAAAATTAAAATTCATCGAACAGACTACTCATCCCCAAATTTCGCCTAAACATGTTCGAAGGGTGAGTAACCTACATGCTATGCCCCATGTGTCAATCTGGTATTCAAGATTCATATTTTTTTCCTTACTAGCTTGCATAGTGACTCCCTTATATATCCAAGCTTGATGGAAATCGATAATCGCAGAGCCTGATCCTAGCTTATGTCCGTCCCAAAATAGATGTTGCTTGTCTGGGTGCAGGCACCGGGAATGCTTTCAATGATGAGGGATAGTTCTGCCCCCAACCAATTTAGATTTGAAGTTTGCTTGAATTGCTTCCATTCTTCCTCTCCTATCCATTGTGAGTGACTTTCCCACCAACAACGACCTTTTCACAGTGTATTATTCCACATATTTTATATACTGAATCCGTTATTAGCGGAATACGTAGAGATCTGTACATGTCACTATTGATAAAAATATTTGCAGGGTGTCTAGCTTATCAACAACCAAAAAATCATGAATTTGACATTTTTCGTAATTGCTCCACATACCTCTGTTGAAATCACACGTGATGTAACAACCAAACTTTGGGTTTTAATCTCCTCGAATCTTCATATTTACAATCACCATAAGTTTCACAACAATCAACCCCGATTCGGCCACATTATGAATTTGAGACACGTATGCGCCACACCAACTACGCGTAAAGACGTAAATACTTTACCATAGAATAATCGCTAAAGATATCAACTTAACAAATTTTAAAATTGAGGGACTACTACATATTTAAGTTTAACCACATGTTCTGATTTTCAATAAATTAATGTGTAGCCGTTCACGCGCTGACGCTGCGTGGCTTTCAATGGTCCGTGCGGTAGGGGCTGGTTTCAAGTTTTGAGAGAGGGGGAGACCGACTCGCGTGATGATGAATTCAGCAGTCCGTAGCTGGCTCATGGCTGCGGCATGCAAGAACGGAAAGGAGCGTGGGATTCTTCCTTGTCCGAAATTACTTCATTTCATGGTTAATAGACTCGTGTTACGTGACTTCTTGGACTCTTCTTGCTCAGCTCACCTCGTCACTTTCAACTGCCCAAGTGAATTGTTTTAGCAATAAAGCCTTTCCTTCCCATTAAATTATCGCAACTGTCATTACCCTACAACTTTAACTTGTTGATTTTGTTGATTTTGTTGCATGTGACAATTGGACTACTACTTTCGTCAAAAAGTGAAATTAAGTTTTAAAAAGTGGTTGGTTTTAACTGATCGCCAAGTTTGTGTACGTACATGGACATGCTAAATAGAATTTCCCATGAATTTGGGATAAAAAACTGCAGGTAATGGAGATGAGTTTCATCAAGAAAATTACTCCTTTGTAGACACGAAAATACTGGTTTGAAATCATCTTCATTAAGGGTGGATGCTGTTAGAAATTTGGGCTTCCACATGACTAATTTAATGTATATGGCTATTTTTCAGTTGCCCAATTAAAGTGATCCATTAAAGTTTAAAGTTTGGGCTAAAGTGTATTTATTTGTTATGAAAATAAGTGTAGATACCATATGGGATTTTCTATTTGATGAGGGACCGAATAAAAAATAAAGGGGTTTATATTTAATATAAATATAAGCTAGGGTTATAGGCCCCAGACGTCAGAAGAACGTTCAATATCTTTGTATTCTCTCGGCGGACTATTGTGAAGGACGTCTCTGATCGTTTCGAAGATCCATAGCCGCTGCAAAGCAATTCCGCCTTTCAATTCATTATGGATTAAGGTACGCTTCCGCTTCACAGTTTATGCTCCTTCTCTATAGTTCTCTATTCATTCAATTATTACAACAGATGCAAGTTGCAATTTGCTAGTGGCAAAAGCAAGCAAGGAAAAAGGAATCAGAATGTAATGATTAATCACTTATTATCTTCACCAACTCACATTGATGGGAATGACCATATACAGTACAGTATATGTTAATACCTCCTCAAACTTTTCCACCATTGACCATATCTCTCTCTCTCTCTCTCAACACAAGAAAGAAGCCATGTCTGATATATCACAGCCAAAGAAGCTCCACATCTTGATGTACCCATGGGTAGCCATGGGCCACATCACACCCTACCTCCAACTAGCCAACTCCACCTCCTTCCTCCTCCCTCCAAAGCCCCTCCTCCGCCTCAGCCACCTCAACCTCCACCCTGACCTGGTCCACTTCCACCCCATCACAATCCCCCACGTCCCCCTCCGACATCGAAATCATTCATAAAAACCCCCTCGCCATCGCCTTCGACGCCACCGCCCCTCAAGTCCACTCCCTCCTCCTCTCCCTCAAACCCGACCTCGTCTTCTACGACTTCGCCGATTGGATCCCCGCCCTCGCCGCCGCTGTCGGCGCCAAAACCGTCTGCCACAACGTCATCTGCGCCTCCTGCATGGCCATCGGCGTCGTCCCGGCCGACCGCCCGATGACGGTGGAGGAACTGGAGACCCCTCCCCCAGGGTACCCGTCCTCCACCGTCGTCCTCCGCGGCCTGGAGGCGCTGTCCCTGTCCTTCATCGCGATGGACTACGGCGCCTCCCGGTTCGCAGCCACCATGCGCGGCTGCGACGCCATCGGCGTCCGCACATGCCGCGAGCTGGAGGGCGGCATGTGCGGCTACTTGTCCGACCAGTACAAAAAACCGGTTCTCCTGACCGGTCCGGTCCTTCCTCCAGCTTCGGGGCCGAAGCTGGAGGAGAAATGGGACACGGGGCTTTCAAATTTCCCGCCAAAATTGGTGGTGTACTGCGCCTTTGGGAGTCAGATGATACTAAGGAAGGAGCAGTTTCAGGAGATGGTGTTGGGGTTTGAGATGACGGGGCGGCCGTTCTTCGTGGCGGTGGCGGAGACGGTGGAGGAGGCGCTGCCGGAGGGGTTTATGGAGAGGGTGGAGGGGAGGGGGTGGGTGCAGCAGGTGGAGATAATGAGGCACCCGTCGGTCGGGTGCTTCGTGAGCCACTGCGGGTTCGGGTCGATGTGGGAGGCGCTGCTGAGTGACTGCCAGATCGTGCTCGTCCCGCGGCTGGCGGATCAGATTTTGAACACGCGTCTGCTCGCCGCGGAGCTGGGGGTGGCGGTGGAGGTGGCGCGGGGGGATATGGGGTGGTTCGCGAAGGAGGATCTGAGCGCGGCGATCGGGGCGGTGATGGATGAGGGGAGCGAGACGGCGGAGGTGGTGAGGCGGAATCATGCAAAGTGGAGGAAGACCTTTGGTGAGGAAGGGTTTATGGAGAATTACATTGATGCTTTTATCCAACACTTGTATCAACTAATTTAGATTTTATGTTTTTACATATTTCACATGAAATAAGTGTTTGCATAACTATTGGACATTCTCCGTTCCATACTCATGGATGCGTTTCTTTTCGGAACGGAGATTAAGAAAAATTGTATTAAGCGAGTTAAGTAAAGAGAGAATAAAGTGGAAAATGAAAAAGGTAGAGAGATGAAGAGAGAATAAAGTTAGAAGAGTAAAGTAACGGTGGAAAAATGTGTTGACTTTTACTTAAAAAAAGGAAATGACTCTATTACTATGAAACGTAAAAAAATGGCAAAATGACTTTATTACTATAGAACGAAGTGGGTATGTTGTTTATGCAATCAATGAAAAAATAACACAGTTATGGATGGAAATCAGTCAAATCACATAATGTTGGAGTTTTGACAATCTAATTTCCTCGATATTGACTGTTTTTTTTATTTTTGTTTCAATGATTATATTTTTTTTGTTTTTAACTATGTACTCTTAATTTCTTTTTGCCTTAACACTGGATTAATTGTTATGTGGTGCTTGATTGTACGTCAAACCTAGGATTGGACGAAAATAATTAAATAAATACTCAGCCACATGGTATAGCTTCGTTTTTTATTCATTTGATTTGATAATTCCAATTTGTGTTGAGAATTGAGATTACCAAACATGACTTGTATTCCAATAACCGTCTCATTTATTTGCAACGTGCACAAGACTTTCATTTGTGGTTTTGTGTTCATTGTACGATGATGCCATAGCTGTAGTATTTGGGTAGGAACTGTCCATCCATGGTTTTGGAAAGGGTTATATTTATAATATATTCGCTCTGTTCCATTAAGTGGGAAACATTTTCTTTTTTTAATTGTTCTACTTAATGATACATCTCCTAAAATGGAACCAATATAATTTCTACTTTATTTTCTTTCACTACTTATTCTCTCACCGCTTAACTCACAAAACAATACTGTATAAAATTCAAGACGAAAAGCACATGCTTCATATTTAGAGAGATGGAGAGAGTATGTTTTACGTCCCGAAAATATTTCAAAAAATATCCTCAACTTATAGCGTTTTCATGAAAAGTTTCGATGTGTAAAATCTAGGCGGAAAAAGTTGATTCAACTCGTTGGAGTCTAAGGTTAAAAAATTTTCGCACCTTAACAACAATAACAAACGTAACCCGAAAACACAACAAACTAACATAAAGGTATGTGCTGAAAAGAAAATTAAAAATATTTTTTACAAAGTTGAGAATAAAACGCTATCAAACCGATTTAAATTGGGATGATTGAGGATCTTTACGTACCAAAAAATAAATGACTGAGGAAAGTTGATATATATAAAGCCATCAATCGATTTAAATAATCAAGTGGTTCACGCAGTTGGCCGGCGGCACCGCCGGTTCAGATGGTTACAATCTTAAATTATCGATACTTTTTTGGGTACTTTTTCCTTATTTCAGACGATATACGCATACGTATTTTATACAACATGGAGTATATTTAAATGAAATCGAAAATATAAATTATGATATTTTATTAGTATAAGAAAAAAATTGCATACCATTTAATCACTACAATACAAGGATTTTTAATGGTTATATTTTTAGATTTCTTTTAATATGCATAAAATTTATAATATATGGAAGCAACCAATTAAGAGTCGATAATTCGGTTTATTTTATATTCATCTTTTGTATCTTTTTATCAATGATGTCACAAATGAGATGGATGTATTTTAATTTGTTTTGTAAGAGTTTCTAGCGTCCCTTATGTTAGCCTTAATCATAGTATTTTTCTTCTTAATTTATAAGAGTGAATGAGCAGATTTTAATGGAGAAACGCACTATTAGAAATGAGTCACTCACCCTTAAAATGCCTTATAATGGGGAGGGTTATCTATACTTATATAGAGGAGCTAGGAACATCACAGCTAGGATTTAAGATTTTTAACACACCCCCTCACGTGTGGGCCGGAATGACATATCGGACTTCCATCACGTGGATAGACAAGAGAAGAGATAAAGAGATAAAATCCATCATCGACTTGTGCCGACTCTGATACCATATTAGAAATGAGTCACTCGCCTTAAAAGGCCTTATAAGGGAGTGAGTTATCCATACTTATATCGAGGAGTTAGGATAATCACCAAGTCGGTGCGGAATAAGATCTAAGAGTTTTAACCCGCACCCCAACTGGCAAACGATTAATCTTCGACTAATAAATTGAGGATTCGAATTAATCAACATTACATTTGATAAATAGGAAATTAACGAATATTGAATCCTTCATTTTCTACCTAAAAATATTGTATAATCAAAGTTGGGCCATAACTTAGATGTACTGGGCTAGGATTAATTAAGAGAGAGGGCTTAATTTGAGTTAGTGTTTGAACTATTAGAGAAATCCAAAATCTCTGTTTATTTAATTGTTTCCTCTATTTTACATTTTTTTTTACTATACAAGTGATAGTGCATATGGTCAAAGAAGGTAAGTAAGTTCAACACATTAATAGTTTGTATTTAAGACATTGTCTCATCAATAGTAATTGTATCTTCAACTCTTTAGCTATATATGTGGCATGCAAAATATACAAAATGTCATTAGTAAGTCTTCAACTAAAATATTTTATAATGTAAAATTATTAATTATATTAAATTTGTTTTATTAGCGGTTAAAATGGATAGCAAAAAATTAATTTTACAACTAGTGATTATTTTGTGGATTTTTTCACTAGCCGTTAAAGTGAAAAGCTTAATCCTCTCATAATTAACTACCATAAAAACATTCAAAATCGTATCCCTTGTATATATAACCACTTTAACAAATCCAAATTTCAAATTTGTATGAGAGTATATATATATTTAGTGGAGTGTAAAAGCTTGTATTGCCTCTTCCAAACCAAAGTCAATCAAATTCTCATCTTTAATCCTTCAACAAAGGTTCAATTTCAGTTACGCTACACACCTTGTTTGTTGTTGTTTTTTAATTCGATTCGTGACCAATTTTAAATAGGAATATTTTGTCATAGATTTTTAATGTTTCAACCCTTGGGGATTTTGGATTTTAGTAGAAAAGCATTATTTAATTGTATGAATGTTATGTTAGAAAAAGGATTACAGTTAATCATTTTACAAGTTATGTTGCATATACATGTATGGTGGTTTTTGTGGATATTTGCTGAATTTTATGATTTTCAAATACTACTAATTACTAAATTGAAAAAAAATGTATGTATTGTGGTTCATCATCTTTTTCTCTCTATAGCTAGTGTTAACTGGTCTTTGATTTTGATGTAAGGTGAAGGGAGTGATTATTAATTAATTAGTAATAGTATACTTTGTGTGACGTATAGCTAGGGCGAACTGTAGAACATTATCCGGGTGGGATTGTGCTTATCGTGCGAAAGTAAGAGGAGCCCTGTGCCCCCTTCTCACATGATGGCTAAGAAGTGGAAGTTTTCGACAACGACATCATCTGAGCATCGTGACTCGAATCGGCTGACTGAGATCGCCACCCCCTCTTCACAGCGAGGCAGGAGAGCCATGCTTGTTTGGGGGGTTATACCACTTATTCAATTGATTACTCCCTCCGTCCCTGAAATTTTGTCACACATTTTCGTCCGTTCCACAAAATTTGTCACATTTCATTTTTTTTACCATTTTTTGGTAGTGGATCCCACGTTCTATTAACTTATTCTCATTCACATTTTATTATAAAACTAATTCTTAAAAATAGGACCGACATCCTACCAACTTTTTCAACCTACTTTTCATTACATTTCTTAAAATCCGTGGCCGGTCAAACTGTGACAAAATTTGGGAGACGGAGGGAATAATTCTCATTAACCTGAATTTTATGATTTTCAAATAGTACTAATGAATTGCATTGCAGAAGTATGGTTCCAAAAGAGAAGATGCACTCAAGAACTTCACTATGCGCAAGTTTGGTTCAACAACACAAGCCCGTGACGACGACCTGCGTCCCGTTGCTAAGCGTGTCCGGAGTTTCCTCCCTCCGAAGCTGCTGAGTCAACACTGGGAAGTCAAGATTCTTGGGGAAACTGATTCTGAGGTCAAGGCCAAAGATTTGGATTGTGTCTGTAGTGAAACTACAACTCTCAACTTAGTGAAAAAGGTAATACCAATACTAATTGATACACATTACTTATAACTAACTCACTCAACTCAACAATTAATGCATTATTTGT
This sequence comes from Salvia hispanica, assembly GCF_023119035.1. NCBI lineage: Eukaryota > Viridiplantae > Streptophyta > Magnoliopsida > Lamiales > Lamiaceae > Salvia > Salvia hispanica. Next base: position 18,871,326 of record NC_062965.1, on the reverse strand, counting down.
ATATAGGGTCAAGATCTTACAATTGGAAAAATTGGGGACTCGGGAGCTGTACTAGGGATGAGAGACGAGAATAACGCATTCGTTCCAGTGATGAACGTGGAACAAGACGACTTTGTAGTCTTAGTGCCAGCCGGGGTACATTTTTTTCATACTCCACTACATTTTGGCATAAATCTTTCTAAATTTTTCGCAGGTTTGGGACGAGCTCTTGTACAGGGATGTGCAAGCTATCGTGGCCAGATGCCCTACATGCTTGCGTGCAGCTCGAGCGGTAGTGAATGCAGCACTTGCTAGATGGAGGCGTATGTATAACGTTTATGATGACGATGAATGTGCAGTGATCTGCCTCTTCCTTGACTCGCCTCAAGAGTCCGACATGGCAGAAAAGAGGACCAAGACCGGACTTCATGTTTGCTCTCGTCCGGAGCTGTTTGTCGAGCGAGTGTGGCTATAAATATAATGATACAATACTAGCTAGCTCGCTTTGTTTTTTCTAGTGTAAGGGTTGTGAATCTTTAAAAAGTGACGTTTTGTTGATATTTTCTGTTGACATTAGATCTTGAAATCCAACTTTAATCCTACTTTTTTTTTATATATATAATAAGAAGTGAATGGGTTTAATTTGTACATCTAATTGGATATGAGATCACATGTAATTTCATGTGTTAAATTATCATTAGTGAGACTTATCCCATTATCATGTCAACATAGGTGACGTTCGGTTGTCATAACTAATAATCATGAGACTATCCATCTAGGATTAAGTTGTGGATTATTTTAGTTGGAGGGGGGAGGCTATGACTAATTATCATGAGATTATCCATCTAGGATTAAGTTGAGAGGTTAATCTTATGAACCAAACATGATACACATTTAATCATGAGATTTAGTCTTGTCAACCGAACACCCCTATAGTATACCTAAACTACTAAATTTTTTCTCATTATATTAGGCTTAATAATAATAAAAAATTTAATTTATAAGAGCGACTGAGATGATTTTATCGATGAAATGCCGCTTCATTTGTAAGACGATTCAATCGTTGATGAATAAATTAGGGATCAAGTCACTATCACTTTGGATAAATAAGAAATTGTTATTAATTAAGTAGTACTCCCTCCGTCCCATAAAAGTTGAGACAAAACTTTTGGGCACGGTGATTAAGAATTTATATTAAATAAATAGGGGAGATGAAAAAAGTAGGAAAGATAAGAGAGAGTAAAGTAAATGATGGAATAAAGTAATAGTGATTAGATGTTTTGTCTTTTGTTAAAAAAGTAAATGACTCAACTTTATTGGGACGGACTAAAAAGGAATACGACTCAACTTTTATGGGACGGAGGGAGTACTATTTTAGAAAAATAAAGAATCTTGGGTAGTCCATTCTCTAACTAACAATATTGTATGATCAAAGTTGGGCCATAACTTTCTTGTGTTGGGCCAGAATTAACTGAGAGAATGGGCTCAATTTGAGTTAGTGTTTTAATTAGAAAATCATTGTAATCAACATGTATAATTATTTGCCGCACCTATAATAAAAAAAAATAGAGGCATTATAGAGTTTTATTTCACACAAATATTGAAATAAGGCTTTAACACTTGTACCACTCGTTTCCAAGATAGTACCACCATTTTATCGCTAATGTATAGAATTTCGAAATTCAACAGCAAAATTATCCTAAGAATTAAATCAGCCACCACCAGATGTTGCTTTCTCAGCAGCAGCTCCGCCTCTTCTCCGCCCCAATCCACCTTCTCCCCTCCTTCCCATTCTCGCATTCCCTCAATTCCCCCCTCAAATCCACCAAACAATGCACTCGCTGCTCCGCCCCCAAATTATCGATTGCGCAGCTATCCGAAGCCCCCACCGCCAGCTCCCCGCCGGAGGAGGGCCCCGTCGAGATCCCGCCCTCAATTTCCCCACTATTCGCCACCGACGACGACCCCACACCTCTCCAAACTGCCACCAGCGTACTCCTCACCGGCGCCATCACGATTTTCCTCTTCCGCTCCCTCCGCCGTCGCGCCAAGCGTGCGAAAGAGACGGTAATGTTTGTGCTTTTCTCTCTCTAGAATTTCCCTAATTTTGCGTATCTTCTGTTTGATAAAAGTCGCAGCTGAGTTTTCTTATTTTTAAATTGATTCGATAAATTAATCTAATTATATTAATAATTGATGATTAGTTTATAAATTTGTAATTCCAATATTAGCTTATTGAATATATTGAAATTTGAGATATGTGTTGAATAATTTAGCAATGTGTAAATATATGATTTACATAGCTAATTTTACTTGTTTATTTTGTGAATGAGAGAATTGTTATAAATGTATACATTGTTGAATCCACATTTAACTTGTAATTTGTGAGCTTTCAAATAACTGGTGATTTTCTTGAAACAGAAATTTAGATCATCTGGTGAAAAGAAATCGCTCAAGGAGGAGGCGTTGGATAGCTTGAAATCCGTTACGCTTTCGCCAGCTGATACCAAGTCCCCGCCTTCGCCTGTGCAGGCGTTTTTGGGCGCAGTAGCAGCTGGCGTGCTCGCACTCATTCTGTACAAATTCACGACCACGATTGAAGCTTCTCTCAACCGCCAAGCAATTCCAGATAATTATTCAGTATGTTTCTCTTCGATTCTTAGAAATTGCTCGAGATAACGAATTTGGAAGGGTTCGTTCACGTGAATACTAATGCTAAAGTTTTGTAATTTTCCGTTTCCAGGTTCGACAGATAACCATAACCATAAGGTAATTGCGCTGTGCTGCTACGTGAATCATCTTATTCGAACTAAACTAATCGTTTTTCTGATCACCTCTTGCGCAGGACGATCATCAATGGTTTATGTTACCTCGCTACGTTTGTTTTTGGTATCAATTCTCTAGGTTTGCTTCTTTACTCCGGCCAGCTTGCGTTTAACTCGTTAATGGACGAATCCGAGAATGAGGACGAAGCGCCACCAAAACCAGATGATGACTCTGGCTTAACGAGTGCCACCGAGGATCAAAGCTCCGATGAAACACAGTAATAGATACGGCGATTGGATGGCCATATTCGTAGAATTCGAGAACTCTTTGTGCCGTGATACGGTAGTGGACTGGACAGGTTTGTGTCTTCTATTTGTATATGAAGAATCATTGATCTTTCACACTAGAGAAGAATCACAAACTTCCCAATTATTTATATGAAATTTTTGGTATTATTGTTATTGCCACTTCCTTTGTGTTTTGACTATGATATGAAGCAATAATACATGTCTTATAGAACAAGAAAAACACGAGAAAATCGAGTGTCCATCGATCTTCCCTCTCAGGCTCAGTGATCATCGATCTTCTTGTAAGGGTCGCAACTCAGTGGCCGAGCATACTGAGGCAGTGGGCATGTGTTCCTATCCAAGAACTGCAGAAGCATCACTGTGATCACTGAGCTGAGAAACATCGGAATCGGGCCAAAAATCCACAGCATCAAATTGGTGGCTAAATAGAGCGATCGGAGCCCGACCACCCAGAAATTACATCCCGTTATGACTGCATTCTCGACATTGCCCGCGAGCATTACGCAGTTGGGCAAGCTTATGAGGAAACCGGCATGAAGGAAGCTCGTTGCTGCGTGGACGAAACAAACAAAGGCAATCACGAAGCTGGTGAGAATTGCCAGGTATTTGGTGTAAACAATGGTTGGACTCATGTTTCCATAGACTCTCGCTGCTACGGGTTCGTTGTTGTACGAGTTTCCAATCCATGCCACGAGCAACGAGCAGAGAACAAGGGCGATGGACGCTAGAGACATCGCTGCAAATAAGTAGTTCCCTGTCACTGTAAGTGCCTGATTTCTATCCTTTACTTCAACCTGCAAATTTGTTCATCTAAGCTTAGTTATTGTGCAAAAATCACATAATTGGAATTGATATTCGGAATTCCAAATAGTTGCAAATTTGGATACATTCCAAAAACACAATACACACATTGTTCGCGCGCGCACACGCATAACACACACACACGTACACAATTCCGTATCATTATTTAATTTTTACCATATTAATCAATTTTTACCAAAAAAATTTGGAATTGAAATTAGAATACAATTCTTTCGAATTCAATTCCAATTTAAGGTACGAAATGGGCCCTTATTAATCTTACTTCTTTTTCTTCAAAAAATGTCCACAATTTGCTTTTTTTTCTCTTTAAAAAAAATCCCTGACTTTTGAAAAGTGTTTGATCGACAGTTTCTAAATTGAAAATGTACGTTGAGGACAGTTTTTCCACACGAAAGTTGGGGGGACAGACTAACTAAAACAATATCTAACCTCCAGCAATCGCGACACCCAAAGTCTCCGGTTGTGGTTTTCATATCCGACAACTGTGGTCTCAGCCCGATTGATGCATCTGTGGAGATGAAACATATGATATCCGACCATGACCAGTAAACCAGCGGGGACTAGAATGAAATCCAAGTGTTCTTTCGTCCATGTCGGCCCCATTTCCGAATTACCCAGTCTTAGATGAAGATAGTGTATAATCCTTCATTTATGATCCGTAGAGATATCACTGTTTGCCTATGTAATTAATCAGCTGTTGATTAATATATTGGTTAGGTGTAGGTTACGTTAAGGTGGCTTGAAATTATCTAGAAGTAATTCGCCGTCGATCATGTTTATTCATAAAGTGAAGTGAATGTTACTATCAGTGAGGTAATTGTTGGGAAAATCGACCCCCCTCTTTGTATTAATTACAGTCTCTGAATGGATTAGGTGAATGTTAGTAGTAAATTTTAGTTCATGTCCCTTTCCATGCAAATCTTAAATAATAGTACTACTAATTTCTTGATCCATTACCAATAGCAATAGACGTCACGAGTTTTAATGTGAAAATGATAAAGTAAAAGAGAGAAAAACTTGATTGAAATACAATAGTTACAAATTATAGATGAAGTGGAGGTTAATGTTATAAAAATAGAATGGTCCCAAAACCCTTGTGTATATTTCCGAGCAATTGAAGATACGTAACAACGAAAGCAAATTACACATCCGTTGAGATATGAGGAATCATTTTAAAGATATTTTGAATGATCCAAAGCCATCAATCAAGATAAAGTTCTAACAAGTATAGTTAGAAAACTCGTTGATTAATGGATCAAAGTTCCTAGGCTTATCGACCCAAAATGTGGAAGATGGATGTCACCTGCTACCTAACCAATTATGTAAGCTAATCGGTTTGGATACACGAGGGAAAAGGCTAGGCAGACCATAACAACGAGTCACCTATTTACACTAAGGTCGAAGCTACCCCATAAATCATGTCAAAATACACACAAAAAGCCAAATATGTGACTCAAAAGTGACCAAAGGCCAAAGCCAAATCCCATATCCCTAGACCTTAAATGTGAAGCATGCACTCTTGCTTAGAATGTGATCATTGGAGACCTACTCTTCTATAGGAATATTGTCTAATTTTAACTTAGTTGCCTTGTACACATTCTCCATTGTAAAGATTAACTCAATCCTAGTTGGAAATATTAATTCTTCACACAAACCTACCTTACTTCTACGAGAACTAGAGATCTATCGTTGCTCATAATTAATGAAGGAGATTTTTGTTAGATAAGTCCAAAAGTAAATTGAGTATGTTTTAGGAAACAACAAATCTATGTAACCAAATTTTGTACAACCAAAAACTAGTTTATTTGTATAAAAATAGGTTTATTTATGCATTTTATTAAAATATATGGATACATATATAGTACATGGAAAGTGTATAATATTATGGTCATATATTTATGATTTATGTATATATTTTTTTAATTTTTTGGAACCATTAATTTTATTTAGTGCATACTTTAATTCAAAATTTAAAAATAATAGAAAGAAAATTCAAATATAAAAATAAAAATGAGGTTAAATGCTAATAAGTCTTTTTAACTTATCCACTTACTATATTTATGATTTTAATATATAATTAATACATCAAATATTAATATTACCTTATTTTGGTTGTACAAAATTTGATTGTTTATCATTACCCGGAAGTAAAATGGACGAAATATAAAATAATACTCCATGTTTGCATGGATGGATCTTTTGGCGCAGATTATTAGGAGATGGTCTCACAAAAAGGAAAAAAAAGGTCTTTTTTTCTTTAGTATTATTTTCACTTTAATTGGATTCTCTAATTTGTCATGTTGTGTATCAATATGGTCAAACTCGTACAAAGTAATCACATTGACCCACCACTATCATTTTACTTATCATCTTTAATAGTGTCTCCAATCCATTCTTAACCACAATTGGCACCTTTTGTGTCACATCCAAATGCTACGACCATTGCATTAAAAATTAACAGTTGGACACAATGACCATTTCAGGTGGGCTCCAAATTCAAAGGGAGACCGATTCCATCTCTAGTATATAAGTATCGAAAAATTTCATTAAATTCGACTTTAAGACTGGTGCAAACTCTCATGGTAGGACAGTTTCTGTCCCAACCAATTTAAATTTGAAGTTTGCTTGAATTGCTTCCGTTCTTCCTCTCTTATCCATTGTGAGTGATGTCCATCGCATCCCTCCTGCATTCCGACACCAACACCAACCTTTTTATGGTGTTTCATTCCACACATTTTGTATTCTGAATCCGTTACTAGTAGAATACGTAGGAAAGTGTACATAACTATTGATCAAAAAGTTTACAGCTTAAATATCAACTATCAAAAAAAAATCATGAATTTAACATTTACCGCAATTGACCCCCGCACCTTGAATCGGGTGAAATCATACTTGATGTAACAACTAAACTTTGGGTTTTGATCCTTGAATCTCTTATGAATTTGAGACACGTATGCGCCACACCAACAATATACTACAATATACTACGCGTAAAGACTTAAATACTTCACCATAGAATAATCGCTAAAGATATCAACTTAACAATTTTTAAAATTGAGGGACTGCTACAAATTTAACCACATTTTCTGATTTTTAATAAATTAATGTAATCATTTTCAAATTAATCTGTAGCCGTTCACGCGCTGATGCTGCGCGGCTTTCTATGGTCCGTGCGGTAGGGGCTGGTTTCATCATAGCGGCTTTATGTTTTGAGAGAGGGGGAGACCAACTCGCGTCACGAAGCGCGTGACGATGAATTCAGCAGTCCGTAGCTGGGCTGTGGCATGCAAGAATGGAAAGGAGCGTGGGATTGATAGATTCGTCCTTGTCCGAAATTAGTTCATGGTTAATAGACTCGTGTCACGTGACTTCTTGGACTCTTCTTGCTCACCTCGTCACTTTCAACTGCCCATGTGCATTGTTTTGGCAATAAAGCCTTTCCTTCCAATTAAATTATCGCAACTGTCATTATTATCTTTTGACCATATAAATTGTTATTCTATCTATTTAATATGGCCCCTTGGGCCTTCACGGTGCGCCTTTGGTTCCCGTATTTTGCGGCAATCCGCTCCCGAATATGATCTCCCCCCGAAACTGTTTCCCCCCGGCCCCGGACGTGTCCGCCCGCAGCCGGATCCCGACCCTTTCGAGGGTTTTCCTTACCCGCTTCGGGCCCTTTTCATCGAACCCGGGGGGCCCCAAGGGCGACGCCGGGGGTTTTTTCCCCCTTCTTTCCCTTTAAGGGGGGTTTCGGGGGCTTCCACCCGAAGCCTCCGCTTGTCGCGGCCCGAGATTTCGTCGCCCTTTGGGGTTTATCCGGGTGTCGAATCGGGGCCCAAACACACTGGGAAAAGGGATTCCCGCCGAAAGGGAAAACGGGAGTCTCCGCGGGGGGGGGAGTCCGCAAAGGGAGACGACCCCCCATGGGAAATTGGCCTAGAGGGGAATTCCATCGCCAACAACGACCCGATCCACCGTTTTGCTTGGGTTATCCGTGCGGGGCAGTTTTTTTTTCTGTTTAGCATCCGAATCGGATATGCTCTTACGTAATAAATCCATAATACAAGTGAAAGTGAAGTAAATCCACCTCTTTCTACTGCATGATCGCCACAAATACAAAACACAGCTTTATCAGCATTCCCCACTCTCCCTCTCATTACCCCCACCATTCGTAACTTTTACATCAACACCCATTCGCCACCAAAACACTAGCGCAGTAAAAAAAAAACACACACTAAAATCAAGAATTAGTAGAGCAAATGGACACAGACAGACCCCATTTCCTCACCTTCTCCTCTTCCTCTATGAAGCTCTCCAAATCCCTCCTCAGCCCCGCCCGCCCCGCCCGCGACGGCCCCCCCGCCCTCTCCTCCTCCCTCAGCCGCCGCCTCCGCCCCAACGGCAGCCTCAAATCCGGCCACGCCTCCCCCTTCTTCCCCACCCCCAAGAAGCGCGGCTTCGACAACCCCGAGCCCTCCTCCCCCAAAGTCACCTGCATCGGCCAAGTCCGCGTCAAATCCAAGAAGAAGAAGAAGAAATTACAACCCCTCCCCTCCCGCTCCCTCTCCCGCCGCCGTAGCGCCGCCGCCGAAGATCTCAGTTTCAGAAAAATCGACCCTCCGCCGCCGCCGCAGCCGCCACAGGAGAGTCATCGGAATCAGAGATGGGTGCATCTCCCGATCTCGATCTGCGAGGCTTTGCGGAGCTTCGGCGCCGAATTCAGCTGCCTCTTCCCTTGCCGGAGCTCTTGCTCTCCAGCAAGGGAAAAGAGCGAGAATAAGCGGAGCGAGCACGGCTGCGGGGCCGTGCTCGCGCGCTGGCTCGTGGCGGAGCGGGAGATCGAGCTCGTGGTCGGAGACGGAGACGGAGACGAAGAAGGAAATGAAGAGAGGAGAGTCTCGATTAGAGCTTCGAGAAGGCACGTTTTCGAGGATTTTGAGGTGAAAGAGGAAACGGCGGCGGTCGGCATTTGCATTCCGCCGCCAAATGCGCTCTTGCTGATGCGGTGCAGATCTGATCCAATGAAAATGGCAGCTCTCGCTAACCGCTTAAACGATTTAGACGGCGACGACGAAAATGATAAGCTGCATTTGGTAGGAAATGTTGAAATTGAAGAAATTGGGGAAAACGCTTCGGAATCGGAAGAGAAAGGGGATGAATTAAAGGAAGGCGTCGTCAGCAGCGAAGAAGAGGTCGAGTCGAATATGTCGTCTTTCGAGGCTCTCCTCGACCAGGAAAATGCAGAACAGTATGAAGACTGCTGCTGCACTGCTCAAGTCGAGGAAAGCCCTCTTTCTGCTGTTACTGAACCCAATGAAGAAGTTCAAAGCAGAGAAGGCGAAAGCGAAGAACATGAAAAGATGGAATTTAGTGATGTAATAAAAGATAACGACGACGAGGAAAAACACGAAAGGGAAGGGTTTAGTGTTGTAATTAAAGAGAACGATGAAGAAGAAGAAAACGAAGAAATAGAGTTGAATGCTGTACTGAACAACGACATGGATGAGGATGAGGATGAGGATGGAAATAAGGAGAAAAAAGAAGCGGAGAAGAAAGGGAAAGAGGAGGCGTTATTGCCGGAATGTTTGCTACTGATGATGTGCGAGCCGAAGCTATCGATGGAAGTTTCTAGAGAGACATGGGTGTGCAGCACCGACTTCACGAAATGGCTGCCGGAGCGGCCGCGGAGGGCGGCGAGGGAGCCGGTGGTGAAGAGGCGGCTCAGCGTCGATTCCAAAGCCAAGCCGAATTTGAGCGCCGAGCCGCAGCCGCCGAGGTCGTCGTGCTCGCTGCCGGCGGCGGCGGCGATGGCGTCGATGATAGAGCGGAAGCTGGCGGCGTGCGAGCCGTTCGTGCTGACGAGGTGCAAGTCGGAGCCGATGAGGACGGCGGCGGGGAAGCTGGCGCCGGAGTCGTGCTTCTGGAAGAACGCGGTGAGGAAGCTGGAGCCGCACGCGATGGGAGTCGGCGCGGCTGGTGTCGGCTTCTGAGCTGAGCTGAGCTGGCGTGGGATTAATTAGTGCACAGTGGTTTTGCTTCTAAGGCATGTTTCCTGTCTGTAAATCTTTTTTTGGAATTTTAAGAAATTAGGTTTGATGAATGATGATACTCAATTTTATTTTATTTTTATTTTTTTATAAATTTTAATGGAATTTGTATCTTCTATTTTGGGTGTTGTGATGTAATGTGAAGGGTATCTTCTTTTAGGATGTATTGTTTGTATATATATATTTTGTTTTTGTTTTTGAAAATATAATTCATAATGAGCTTAGCCAGGTACAACAGATTCTTTGTCCGTTTTTTCTATCGTTTTGTGCAATCTGCTCATAATAATTAAATATTCTTTCCATTTTATTTAAAGTGATTTTTCTGGAACAAGATTTTGTATAGCTAATACTATTATGTCAGTCGAGAAAATTTATTTTTATTCTTTCTATTCTGTGTCGTTCACTAAAATTAGCATCTATCCCGGCGCAAAGTGAGATACTCTCTGCGTTCTATTTTAACAGAGGTGTTTCATTTTCTAAACTCATTTTAGAAAAAATAATAATAAATTATAGAAAAACAAGTGCAGGAAATGAATCACTTCTATTGATATATGAAACACATGGGGTATTTTTTTTAGCATGAGATTTTAAAAAAAATTACTATAATAAATATAGAATAAAATAAGAAAGAATAATTATAGTAGAACTGAAAAAATATTTATCTATTAACACTTGTATTTATTTTCCTCTAATAATGCTACGAACTACTTTTATTAAGTATATCTCTTATTTAATAAATTTTGTATGAAAATTCATGTGGTCTACTACTAAAATTTGTACGTAATACTCCTACTAGTACTATGATACTACCTCTGTCCCTGAAAATTTGATACATGTTACCATTTCGGTCCGTCCCTGAAAATTTAATACACTTCATTTTTACCATTTTTGGTAGTGGGCCCCATATTCCATTAACTCATTCTTACTCACATTTTATTATAAAACTAATACTTTAAAAATAGGGCCACATCCCACCAACTTTTTCAACTCACTTTCCATTACATTTCTTAAAATCCGTGTCGGGTCAAAGTGTAGTAAATTTTGGGAGACGGAGGTAGTATTATCTATAAAAAGATTACTGTACATTTTTATTTAAAAAAAGCATCATTTGTAACGGTCACATTTTGTGTTGTATTGACATGCCAAAATGAGTTAAAATTAGAATAGATTTGAACCATATATAATATGCAATCTAGGCATGTGCCTCCATCACAATCACTAATAAGAAATGTTTGCAATCACATGAAAAAGAATAATACTCTTATATAAATAAAGTAGATTAGATTAGATAATTGGAAAATCAAAAATGGATGAAGAATGTGGAGGGACAGTCGACAGGCTGGGGTCTAGCATAGTGTTTGTATGTATTTGTCGATTGAAGCAAAAGGAGATATCAAAGACATGTGAGGTTCAACATTGGAAAATACAGAAGCAACAATTGTTGATATAATAAAGATTATGAAAGTTGCAGTCAAATGGGGCAAAGGCTGCCACCTACAAAAATCAATGCCACTTTGGCCTATTTTTCATCATATTATTGTATATTTGTACGTATATAGGAGTAATATTATTATTTTAAAATTTAAGGTTTTAATTTAATAATATAATATTCTTTAGAGGGGTAAATAATGTTCTCTTCCTCCGATAATCCGTTTTTTTGGTTTGCATAATTCTGTCTCAGTCAATATTGGTTGAGTCGTATTCCTTTTTGGATTGTTTGATTATAGCTGAGTTATTTTTTCTTGGTAAAAAAATACTTTACTCTTTCTTTATCTCTCTATCTTTTTCATTTCTACTTTATTCTATTTATACTTAATTCATTTAAAACAATTTTTCTTAAATCTCGTGCTGAAAAGAAATTTCTCTACTACAAAGCGACGGAGGGAGTATTTTCTACATGCATAATAATTTCTACAATATTGTTATACTTCCTCCGTTCCACTCTAAGTGAAGCAATTCTATTTTGATACGGGATTTTATATAATAGTGTTGTTTTATGAGTTAAGTGGAAAAAATAAAGTAAAAAAGAGAAAAAAATAGAGAGACTTATGTTTCTAGTTTTAGAAATGTGTCATTTAAAATGCGACTCCCAAAAAGGAAAAAAATAGAGAGACAAAAGGAATATGTTAAATGTTGAGAGATAATGTTACAAAAGATCAAATTTTTTCAACACAAAATTTAAGAAAATGATATTTATTGAGTTAAAGGAAGAGAATTAAATATGTAAGAAAAAAAGAATATGATAGATAATGAGAGAATAAAATAAAATTATAATGTTACTCCTTTATAGAAGAAAAATCAATCACTTTCCGTAGGACAATCTAAAATAATGTATAGTTGATTACTAGGGATATGAGTGATAATAAAATAGAAATAGTGCTCCCTCCATCTCCTATTATTATGTTTCCGTTTTTCATTTTGGTCTGTCCCATATTAATTATCTTACTTCACTTTTACTATTTTTAGTAATAGACCACACATTCTGCTAATCCAATTTCACTCACATTCTATTATAAAACTAATATATAAAAGTAAGACATCATGTCACTAATTTTTCAACACACTTTCTTTTACACTTCTGTTGCAATTCTATCCTCCGAAATCAATTGTGTTGCCTTTGTGAGCATATTTCTTAAAAAGTGTGTCGAGTCAAAGTGGACACGTATCGGGAGACACATAGAACAACATTTTCATTTTTAGAAAGGGATTGCGATAAAACACAAAATTTGATTTGTCCGATGCTCTTTAATATGTAAATGATGCGTTATTCTTCTGATAATGTATGTGTTATGTTAGATTTGAAGATACTGTTGAAATATAATTGGAAATAATCAACATATTAAGTCAATAAAATCGACAACGTGCTAAAACAAAATTGATTTGAACAAATATTCAAATTGTTAGTCGATTATCATGCTCTTGACACTCTGTGCCGTCACAAACAGAGAAACTGAAACAAGAATCACATCATCACCATTTATCTTGCAGCAGACCCGTCTCGCCCAGCCTCGGCAATGTCCACACCGCTGTCTTCTTCAATTGGCTCGATTGGTGAGCACCACTTAAAAAAAGTGCACTCTTTTCTCCCAAAACCAAAGTAGAGCCTCCCTTTTAGATTTGCCATGGCTTTTGACGATTCGGGACGAAGCAAGTTTCTTGCAATTGCAAGACGAGCCGAAGGTCACATCGCCCGCCAATCTCACCGGACCTGGTCCCGTACCCTCTCTGTAGGTCGAACGCTCCATAGATTACGAACTCGAGTCACAACAAGAACTAGTGATCTTCGTTTTTCACTCACCGTCACTTAAAATGAGAGGAAGAAAATGAATCTTATTTTATTTAGAATAAATAATTTTATTTTCAAATAATTAAAAATTATCACCAAAATGATTAAAATACGTTGATTGTCAATATTTAACGGATCCATCTATTTTGGTCTGATTGTGATCCTAGTTGAAATTATGTGATGCAATAATTCAAAACGTAATATATTGGACCAAAATTATAAAATAACCATAAATTTAGGACCAATTTTAGTCTTCACTCTGAATTACGAATTGAATAATGATATACATTCTATTTTTAAATGACAATGGTTCATCTAAATTCATTGAAAACTAAAATAGTTCAAGAAATGCTAAAAGAAAACAATCTAAAATTATCTTAAGACATTAAATATAATGTAAATTAGACTGAGGCTAATTTTCAACGTGAAACTAAGCTCCCACTATACTCAACAAGCAGCGTGAGCTCCCCGAATTGATGTTCGATAAATTATTTTTTTGTATGTAATTTATTACAAGAATGTAATATTAATTAACATTGTGATCCGATTTAAAAATGGCGAATTGTGAAAAGGCGAATACCATTGGACGTGAGCTCCCCTGCTCGATAAATTATTTTTTGTATATAATTTAGTACACGGATGTAATATTAACATTGTGGTCCTATTTAAAAATGCCGAATTGTGAGAAGGCATCACTGAATACCATTGCACGAAACATGGTCTTCCAAAGGATGCCTATAAACTTATTGTTGGAATATGAGAAATATGTCGGAAGAGTAATGATGTGTAGGAAATATATGACAGAATAATTGGTAGAATTAGGAGATGGTGATATGCGCAAACTAAATAACATTTTATTTTCAAACTTCTCATCTTGTACAAAATGATACAATTCACATATTTATAGGCTTCCTTATTTTTAAATTTAGATTTTTCTCTATAAAAATCCAGATATATTTTTAGATAATATCTATATTCTAGATAATTCTATACTTTACTAAAATTATCTGATATTCTAATACCTAATTCTAGAAAATTCTATTACATAATATTTAAATTTAGATAATATATAAATATTATATTGATGTTGGTATGTGTACGGTGTTGTAATTTACCATATATAATAAAATGTCAGTATGCGACAGTATACCGCGGTATATGAAAGTTTATACGGTAATCCTACCAAAATATTTGAATAACGTATCATATCTTATCGAAAATTTAGTGTTTACAATATTTTTTCCGATACGAGAAGTTAGTATATTGGTATTTCGATACTTTTACCCACCCATATTCCTAATTTTGATTGAATGTTTTTTTCCTAATTAAGAATATCAAGACTTTTGTGGTACAAAAATAAAGATATTTTTAGATAAATATACTAAAATAAATAAAATATACATAGAAAGTAGAGAATTCCAAAGGAAAAAAAATAAGAAAAAGAATACACCTCTCCATTTCTACTACTATTAAATTGGGTGCTATATCTGCAGCCGTTGCATTTTAACATAATCTTGATGAATCCAGCAACTGCAGAGTTGAAACATAAACAAACTCAACAAATACCTATGAATCTTCCTTGTGCATTGATGGACCTTATGCTAAAGCCATTTCTCCACTAGTTTGTGAATGCTTTGATGTATCATCTTTTTCCTTAACCATAAATTCTCTAGCAAGATCGCGAAGCTTTTCCTTGATCGAACCCGGGGAGGCTAATATATGCTGATTCCGATAGAGAAATATGGAGAAGAATATTGCTAAAGCTGTTGATGATGCTAGCCCTACAATGAGAAATAAGCCCGTAAAACGATCCAAATCAAGGCTTTCCAAGCCATCACCCGAGCAGCCTTCTGGCCCAAGCCATCTTCTTGTGATTGTATCGATCTTCCCATTCTCCTTGAGATTCAATATAACTGTTGAAAAATCGGGGACTAGTGGCGAACCCTTTCTAAACACCTGTCGTGTAAGATTTTAGTGAGAGTATGCGACAAAGTACTAATGCCCTTCTTGGTATGATGAAATGGAATAAATGTGAAATGAAACAAAAATTTCTTTGCGTTTTCATTCCATTATACCAAGAAGGGCCTAAGACAGACTACTTACAAATGCAAAACCAGAAGTCCTGAGGTGTTTCGGATCAATCATGGTGTACTTGTGGCAGTACTTGCTGAGGAAGAGCCTGAGATACGCGATTTCATCAACAATGGCGGCTACGCCTCCATGTTTGCTACCTTTGGACAAGGCCTCGTCGTATTCCTCAAACGAGGTATACTTTCTGGAGTTGTAGTCGCCTAGTATTATACCGTTGGAGAATCCGCGGGTCAAGAAGCCAGTATGGAAGCCAACGTAATCGCTTTTCTTGATCATATCGGTCGACTTGAGCTGCTGTATCGTTAGCATGGATGCCAAGTTTGCGGTGTAACTCGACGACAAAACAAGCACCACGAACACCCATACAATCACCACAAATCTAGTTAGGTTGCTCTTCACTTTCTCCCCTGTCATAATAGTAGTTCAAAACTTTAAACTAGTTAAGACATGACAAAATATGGTATTTGAGTAAGTATTGGGGACCGATATCAGTTGGCAACACAAAACATATCAATACGGATATATTTTGTACTACCAACTGATGGTTCTCATATTTAAGATAGTTCTAAAATGTTCCATCTCCGTAAAGACTATATGTATCACTTACTATGTGCATAAACAAGTGTTGAGAAGGAGAACCAGAAGATCATCCCGACTTGCTTCCCAGGTGGGCCTTGGAAATGTTCATTTACACGATGCTCAAGAACCCACACAACACATCCAATGAAGACGAAAGATGCCCCAATGGTCAGCCATAGGCCGGTTGTTAAAGGTTTCATGAATATCCAAGCGCTCTTCCTCTCATTACCCTTGATTGGGACGACAGTGGCGATACCTGATTCTGTGTAAGGGACGGTGAAATCGACGTACTTTGTTCTGTTCGCTAAAATGGTCACGTCTCCCACAACAGCATCGTATCTCTGTCATTGACACAAGGATAAGTACTTCAATGAACATGTGATCAACGGAAAAAAATCATGACTAAACAACGCTTGCTTACATCGAGATATATTTGATAAACGAGTTCATCGTAATATTCGACACTCCATGCATCCGTGGTCTCCAAAGGAATATACTCAAATGGAACAGGATAAGGCAATGATCTGATGACTTCTTCAAAAACATCAATGCAGAAACCAGTTGCTTCAACAGCATTAGTTTCTTGATTCCTTTCAACCTTGATGTACTCATTGAATCCCTTTCTGACAGGAACTCCAACTCTCAACTTCTTCCCACTTGCTGGAATCTCCCAACCTTTAGGCACGTTGCTCGTTTGCCCCGGCCACAAGATGCCTCGAAGATTCTCCTTTTCCGTTGAGTAAACCGCCTCATCACCATCCAACCTCACATCCTTTGAAATCCCATATTTCTCAGTCCAAAATCCAACAGTGTTGTCCACTTTTCCAATCACATTCACTACCTCAAACGCAGACGGCTGCAACTCCCCGTTGGTTATGCTAAAATCGCCACTCAACCCTTTCGAGGCAAAGTTTCTGAGCACACGAGCAAGTGATGAATTTCCTTTAACTCGCTCGATAGCTTGTCCTAAGGCTGTCATGCTGTCATAAGCCCACAATCCGAAAACATTGAGTTCTGTTCTGTCCATATCCGGATTCTCCGCATGAAGCCTCTTAGCGAATCGCCTAAACTTCTCGGATCGTGGAACGTAAGCCTTCACGCCTAGTACACCCTGCATCGCTTCAATAGCGACCGAATCCACAGAGCTCAGAAAACTGGTTAACGGATCAGAAATCAACCAAGCATACCCTTCACTCATCATCCCAACTTCTTTCGCCATTTGGAAGAAGCGAGACGCGAGATCTGGAGGCATGTGCACGATCAAGACCCTCGTCCGCATCCCCCTCAAGGCATAGAGTTCATCAAGAACTTGATCATCATCAGCATAAGGTGATATACAGCTCATGTTTGAGACAACAACATTGTTTTCTTGTAGCTTTGCTGTCAAATGTGGTAATAATCCACTCCCAAATTTGGTATTTTCATACACAATCACAACTTCCCTCCAACCAAAAGCTTTAAGTAGTGCTGCGATTGCTTTAACTTGAGAAGAAGACGGCCTCGTTGCTGGAGATATGACCGGAACTCTCTCCCTGTCGCCAATATCCATCACGAGGTCCGCCTGAGTGGACTTCTGTGGCCCGAGTATCGCCATCACACGCGCGTTCTTCACCAAATTGTTAGCTGCAAGGAAAAAAAAAACTAAACAAAATTAGTCCTTTTTTTTTCCTTAATCCAAACTGTTTAATATCACAAGTTGAATAGCATAACAGCATCACCAGCAGAAGCTGCAGCAACGACATCGCCCCTCGAGTCCCTGAAGTGAGGCACGATCATCACGGTGGTGTTGTGATCGCGGTTGGAGTTCCTATCCTCGACTGCCATCGTCATGCAAGCCTTGCACATCTTCCCAAGAGGCGTATCGAGATCAAGAATCACTCCTACGTTCGCATTTCCACTTTTCGACAAATCAATGCAAAAGCTCATCAAGATAAGCGTAGCAAAGCAACACAATCTTGAACTCTCCATTGCTGTATAATCCAAAATGAGTTTTTTTAAGATAACTAAAATGAAATCCTCAGAGATGTGGAAGGAATCAAATTTTCCATATTCCCTTAAATAAGTGCTCAAACTTTGCTTGAATTTAGACACTTGGTGGAGATTTTATGGCATTGGATTTGCCACGAGATAAAATAACTTTCCAAAAAGGGGAAAAAAGAGAGAGATCATGATAACGAAATTACTGACCTTTTTTTTTTCCTCAAAGAGACTAATTTCATGTTTCACACTGAATGTTCATAACTTCATATGGCTGCCTAACCATATTCAAATCCATCACATAAACAAAATGTAATAGAAAATCTGTTTGAGAAAGCTTCTGTATATACTCAAAAGTCCAAAGCTGAGTTCATACTTCGTCCAACTTGAAATTTAAAATTTCTACTATGTGAAATCATATAATTAAATTATATTTATCACATTCTAAAAGTCCAAAACTGAGTTTTTTAATAATGTCACGTGAAAAATTAATTATATAGTAATTTTAACCCAGTTGAATATTGAATAATTGAAATTTTCTTAAGAGTCCGTAGAAAATTTGACCCTCCAACTAGGAAGTATAAAGTATACAATAAAATAAAAATATTTTCATTTTAAAAAGGTTAATTGCCTATAATTCATAAAATTAACTTGATCAAATTGTGATTAGTCCAACCGCTTCTAGATTTTAAACAATAAATCATGAAGTTAAAAAAAAAATACTTGGCACATGGGTTATTCTTGTGATAGATGTTTCTAGTGGATTGCGACTTTATTGTTTAATACATGCGTTGATGTGAAATTCAATATTATAGTAGTACTCCCTCGTTCCAGATAATTCGACCCAATATTTTATTTTGGATCGTCCCTCATAATTTGTCCCACTTCATTTTTACCATTTTTAATAGTGGACCCCATATTCCACTAACTTATTCCTACTCACATTTTATTATAAAACTAATACTTTAAAAGTAGGACCCACGTTCCACCAACGTTTTCAACTCACTTTTCATTAGATTTCTTAAAACCCGTGTCTGGGTCAAAGTGTCCCAAATTATCTGGGACGGAGGAAGTATATGATACTCCCTCCGTCCCGAGTATTAGACTCACTTCTTTTGGGCACATGATTTAAGGAATTGATATTTAAATAAGTTAAAGTGGAGAGAGTAAAGTATGAGAGAGGGAAAAAGTAGGGGAGAGAAAGAGAGAAAAAAGTAGGTGGAGAATAAAATAAGATAGATGCTTTTTGCTAAAAAAGGAAACGAGTCTAATATGTTGGGACATCCCAAAAAGGAAAGTTGGTCTAATACCTTGGGACGGAGGGAAAAAAAAATTAACATGTAGCTTAAGGCAATAAAATAGACAATGATGATATATTTACCTAACATATAATTTTATTTATTCATGTTTTTGGTCGGTTAGTTGACTTAAAAACGTATTAGCAATTCTAAGTATAGTCAAGTCATCCTGAATATCAAAACAGAGAGAAAACTATGAACAAAATAAAATTAAACATGTCTAATAACAAAATTCAAAAATCACGTGCAAAATTTATGACAAACAATCTTGTGTAGGCGCTTCGCACTATCCCCGCCGCAATTAACCTCCCCCCAAGATCTACACGCATCAGTGACGGACCTACTAAGGGGTTTGGGGTCCTATGGAACCCCAACATTTTCACTATTTATACTACATATAGTTATAGTTAATTAAAATTTGCTTGTTAGCTCAAGTGGCTAACCACTACTAGGCTCGGTAGTTTCCTTGTCTGAGTTTGAATCTTAGAGTTGGACACCTCAACGTTAAAATCTTGCGTCCGCCATTGACACGCATTATGAGCGCACGCTCCCGGGAGTATATCTCTCAAATCAATCAACGCTCCTTTGTTTGTTAACGCGAAGTTTTGAGCTCAACCCATCCACATGCATGTGTATTTACCAAAATACCCTTGACAGTCATATCCACTCTCCGTAGGAACTGATGAAATATCTTCGAGAAACTGAAAAATTAAAACAAAATAATGCAACAATTAACGGCAAAAGACCTACACCTCATAATTATAAATTATAATTAATTCGTGATTTTCCATTCAAACCCATATTTCCCTCCAAATTGCAGAAAACCCCATCTTTCATTCACCTCGGTAATCCTTCCATCCTCTCTTCACCCGTCAATTCGATCAAGAAAACATTTCAAAATGTAGTTTTTGATTGTTCCGATAGTTTTCTTCTTCAATTTTCAACACACATTTCACTAATTTTTATCGATTTTTACCGAGTTGTAATTTTGATGATCATGAATCACTACTCATTGCAAGTATCTTGTTAGGGTTTTTCCGCCCCTTTTTGTTTTTCAGCTCATCGCAGGAGCTGAAATTGGGTATTTAATTGATTGCTTGTGAAGAATCAAAGATTGGAAGCTGCAAAAGGTTGGTTTGTTCGATTTCTTTTTTAAATTCCTGTTTTACATTTTCACTGCATTTAATCATATGTTTCATATCTGTTAGATGTTGAATTCAACCAATTTCTTGTTTAATTATGTGTTTGTGGCTATATTAACTTAAAAAATGAAATGTAGATGTAGAAATTATCTTGCAACAGAGATTAGCAGAGATGGATCTGTTTGCCCTGTTTCTGTTAAGCATTAGTTGATAGAGCTGATGAGTGTTATAGATTCTTGGTTTCTTGAGTGACGGCTAATTTCGTTCGTTAAATGGATATACGAGGACTTCAGAGAGTTTCGGGATTTTATACTTTTTGAGCTATATGTGTTGATTGTTTGCAGTTTTTGCAATTCACCATTTTAAGCACATTTACTTTCACCTCTGTTTGATAGAACCGATGAGTTAGTTATAGATGCTTCGTTTCTTGGAGTAACGGTTAATTTGGTTCGTTGAAATGATCATACTAGGACTTAAGAGAGTCTATCTTACTTGATGCTTGTTGAGACTGTATCTTAGTAGTTAATTATACATGTTGATTGTTTGCAGCTAAGTTTTGTCGATTTTGAGCATATTTACTTTCACCCTCGATTTTAAGACACGTGATAATGTAAACGAGGATGTTTCCCCAAATTAGGCCTGAGTGGAAACTATGAGATATTGCTGATTGAAGTAAAGGCGTAAACTGACCGAGCTAAATTTGTATCTGTTCTGTATAAGCACCTGATCAGATATGGAGCATCGGAACAATCAGCATCCAGAAACAGGTCAAGGCTCTGGCCAGCAACAGCCCGATCCTCCCGTACCTAATCCCATTGTCCCGAACGTCCCTCAGCCTAACCTACAGCCAGTTGTTCCTTTGATTGCAGTATATCAATATAGTACTGCTGTCTTCTATGGCACAGCTGACGGTGCACTATTCGTCTATTATTATCACCATTATCTTTATTATTCGTATACGGTACTGCCAAATGGAGGAGTAGTTTATTGGCCTACATTTCCTGCCCCTTTTCCGCCAATAGTACACGTAAATGATCCAAATATCAGACATCACGACCCTCCTCGTTTAGAAGCTGTGCCTGAAGATGTAACATTTTTTTTTATCCCCCTTGCTCACCTCTTGTTTTCAAGATATATCTGTTGGTCATAAGTTATGCTCTTGAGATGGACTAAATGAAGTTATGGTGATTGTTTCGACCCTTTCGTGTTGGCGGCCATGTTTAGGAGGTCGTGGCTCCCGAGATTCTTGGCCATGATGAAGATGCGGATGAGCTAGATGTTCTGCGTTACTATCCAGGTGGAAACTCTTATGAGGTAATAAGGGAGTTTATCGCTCTAATTTAACGCGCCCTGGATATGTCGAACGAAATCACGACTGATTGCTAATGAGTTTTCCTAAGGTCTTGGTTTTGACATTATATTTGCAGGAGCTTCTTGAATTGGCAGAAACGATAGGCAATGTTAGCATCGGATTATCGTCAGAGTTCATTGAACGTAATTTGAATGTACGAACGTTTGAGTCGTTGCCAACTCGTGACAAAAAATGGGTTATATGCTTGGTATTGTTCCACTACTCTCTGATATTTATTCTCAGTTTTGCTTCTTGTTTTGATTTTGGTTAGTTAAATATGATCATCTACTATTGTGACTGATTCCGGTTTTCTATGTTTAGGACGAGTTCAAGGCCGGAGATATTATCGGAACCTTCGAATGCAACCATGAATATCACAAGCACTGCATAAAGAGGTGGTTGCGGGACCATAATACTTGCCCGTTGTGCATGTCCCCGGCCCTGAGAGTCGGTTGACGTTGGCCGGAATGTTAGAACCTCTTGCAGTTGATCTCTTGGTTACTATTCTATAATCAAGAGCATTCAATATACTAGTAGTATATGATAAAAAATAATGATGAGATGATCTATTTACTTAACATATAATTTTATTTATTCATGTTTTTGTTCGCTTAGTTGACTTAGAAACGTACTAACAATTCCAAGTGTAGATCCTGAACACCAAAACATAGAGAATACTAAACGAAAAATTAAACATTCTATTAACAAAATTCGAAGATCACATGCAAAAATTAAGACAAACTCTTTTGTGCGAGCGTGTTGCACTATATCTGCCGCAATTCACCTCCCTCGGAGATGCACACGCATTGTGAGGGCATTCTCGTCTGCATCCCTGAGCATTTTGAATTTCCCTTTTATAAAAAAATCCCATTTCGTGGGAGTATATCTCTCAAATCAATCAACGCGCTCCTTCATTTCTTAACGAGAAGTTTTGAGCTCAACCCATCCGCATGCATTTACCAAAATACCCTTGACAGTCATATCCACTCTCTATAGGAACTGATGAAATTTCGTCGAGAAACTGAAAACTTTAAAAATAACGCATCAATTAACGGTAAAACCATAATTATATTATATATAAACCTCATAATTATAATTAATTCGTGATTTTCCATTCAAACCCATTTCCCTCCAAATTGCAGAAAACCCCATCTTTCATTCACCTCGGTAATCTTTTCAATTTCTCTTCACCCATCAATTTGATCAAGAAAACATTTCGAAATGTAGTTTTTGATCATTCCGAGGGTTTTCTACTTCAGTTTTCAACACACATTTCACTAATTTTTATCTATTTTTACTGAATTGCAGTTTTGAAGATCATTAATCACTACTCAATATGTATCTTGATTAGGGTTTTTCCGCCCCTTTTTGTTTTTCAGCTCATCGCCGGAGCTGAAATTGGGTATTTAATTGGTTGCTTGTGAAGTTGTCAAAGGTTGGAATCTGCAAAATCTTGGGGCTCTTACATGATAAAAAGGTTAGTTTGTTCATTTTAAAAAAAAATTCTGTTTTGCACTTTCACAGCATTTAATCATATGTTTCATATCTGTCAGATGTTGAATTCAACCAATTTCTTGTTTAATTATGTGTATGTGGCTATACTAACTTAAATAATGAAATGTAGATGTAGAAATTATATTGCAATTAAGATTAGCAGAGATGGATCTGTTTGCCCTGTTTCTGTTAAGCATTAGTTGATAGATCTGGTGAGTCTTATAGATTCTTGGTTTCTCGAGTGACGGCTAATTTTGTTCGTTGAATGGATATACGAGGACTTCAGAGAGTTTCGGGATTTTATACTTTTAGAGCTATATGTGTTGATTGTTTGCAGTTTCTACAATTCACCATTTTAAGCACATTAAATTTCACCTCTGGTTGATAGAACTGATGAATTAGTTATAGATGCTTCGTTTCTTGGAGTAATGGTTGATTTGATTCGTTGAAATGATCATACTAGGACTTAAGAGAGTCTATCTTACTTGATGCTTGTTGAGACTGTATCTTAGTAGTTATCTATACATGTTGATTGGTTGCAGCTA
The DNA here is from genome assembly GCF_023119035.1 of Salvia hispanica. Lineage (NCBI taxonomy): Eukaryota > Viridiplantae > Streptophyta > Magnoliopsida > Lamiales > Lamiaceae > Salvia > Salvia hispanica. The sequence goes on along the minus strand of NC_062965.1, from coordinate 18,847,641 downwards.
AGTTTTGTCGATTTTGAGCATATTTACTTTCACCCTTGATTTTAAGGCACGTAATAATGTAAATGAGGATGTTTCCCCGAAAGCACTTTAGGCATGAGTAGAAACTATGAGATATCGCTAATTGAAGTAAAGGCGAAAACTGACCGTGCTAAATTTGTATCTGTTCTGTATAGGCACCTGATTGGATATGGAGAATCGGAATAATCAGCATCCAGATGCAGATCAAGGCTCTGGCCAGCAACAGCCTGATCCTCTCGTACCTAATCCCATTGTCCCGAACGTCCTTATCCTACGGCTTCCTGTTCCCACAAACCAGTGGAATCTTACCATTCCCCTGATTTTAGAATATCGATATACTGTTGTTTTCCCCTATGGTTCCGGCTATTATTACTATCATTATTTTCATTGTTATGATGGAGGAGCAGTTTTATGGCCTACGTTTCCTGCCCCTTTTCCGCCAGTAGAAAACGTAAATGATCCAAATATCAGACATCACAACCCTCCTTGTTTAGAACCTCTGCCTGAAGATGTAACATTTATTTTTTTCACCCTTGCTACTTCACCTCTTGTTTTCAAGATATTTCTGTTGGTCATAAGTTATGCTCTTGAGATGGACTAAATGAAGTTATGGTGATTGTTTCGACCCTTTTGCGTTGGCGGCCATGTTTAGGAGGTCGTGGCTCCCGAGATTCTTGGCCATGATGAAGTAGATGAAGTTGCAGATCAGCTACAAGTTCAGCATTTTGATATAAATGATCACTCTTATGAGGTAATAAGGGAGTTTATTGCTCTAATTTAACGCGTCCTAGATATGTCGAAGGGAATCACGACTGATTGCTAATGAGTTTTCCTAAGGTCTTGGTTTTGACATTATATTTGCAGGAGCTTCTTGCATTGACAGAAGCGATAGGCAATGTTAGCATCGGATTATCGTCAGAATTCATTGAACGTAATTTGAATGTACGAACGTTCGAATCGTTGCCAACTCATGGCGAATGTGTTATATGCTTGGTATTATTCCTTTACTGTCTGACATTTATTCTCAGTGTTGCTTCTTGTTTTGATTTTGCTTGTTGTGACTGATTCCAGTTTTCTATGTGTAGGACGAGTTCAAGGCCGGAGAGATTATCGGAACCCTCGAATGTACCCATGAATATCACAAGCACTGCATAAAGAGGTGGTTGCTGGGCCATAATACTTGCCCGTTATGCAAGTCCCCGGCCCTTACAGTCGATTGACGTTGGCCAGAATGTTCGAACCTCATCAAGAACATTCATTTTTGTATACACATTTGTTTGTTGTGGTTATCATGAGATGCAGTATTTTAGTTGCCACCACACTATCCCGAGAAGAAGTATCGTGTATCAGATTGAATCCATCTAACCGAACAACATTCATAAGACTGTATTCATTCGAAACCGAACAACAATTGTTAAAAGGCTTGTAGTATAGATATTAATATGTAGTTCCACATACATTACACAAGAAAGAAAATCAAATCAATGTAAATTCTGTTCACTTGTTCTTTAACTTGAAGATGAATTCCGGGATCACGCGCTGCAGCAACCGATCTTTTTGACTGGTGGAGCATCGACGTTTATGGTTTGCCCCTTCGGAATCGCTGCCGGATCGTCGCCAACCTCAAGAGCTTTCCGACTGACCACGGAGTATATCTGTGTGAGCACTTCCGTGAAAGCATTCTCAACATTCAAGGACTCAAGTGCTGATGTCTCCATGAAATACGTCTTCTCCCTCTCGCCGAAACCTTGCCCGTCTTCGGTCGAGACAGCCCGGAGGTGGCGCAGATCCGCCTTGTTGCCTACCACCATGATCACGAGGCTTTGATCCGTGTGGTCTCGGAGCTCCTTCAGCCATCTCTCAACGCTTTCGAAAGTTACTTGCCGGGTGACGTCGTACACGATTAGCGCCCCGACTGCTCCCCGGTAGTAGGCACTGGTGATCGCGCGATATCTAGAGGCATAAGTAATGATAACAAATTGATTAGATTCATTTTCTAGAAAATATTCCGAATTTACGCATTTGATATTTTTCTAGAAAACGCTAAATCCACCTAAGAATTTGACAATCTGACCCATCATTTTGTTGCCAAGTCACGTCAAGTGGAAAATAATCCAAAATGATGAGTCAAGTTCGTCCAATTCTTAAACGATCCATGTTTTCGATATTTTCTAAATCCACCTAAGAATTTGACGATCCGACTCATCATTCTGTTGCCAAGTCACGTCAAGCGAAACATAAATCAAACTTTTTGCAAAACGAGGGAAATTAAATTATCATAAAAAAGCAAAAAATTAGTGAGGTTTAGCAAAAGGAAACCATGGAGATTTCTGAATTGCAAAAGCCAAATCACATTTCATTCTTAAACATCAATCAATGAATCTCTGCTACAGTTAAATCAGCTTAACATCCAATCAAAATCAAATCAACCTGATCTACATTCTACAAATCACAAATTCGTTCGGAAAATGCAACAAAAACGAAATTCAATCCGTTCAAATCCCCAAAGCCCTAATTCTTCCCCCAATTGAGAAGAGAAATGAGAAAATAGAAGAAGGATTACCGTTCCTGGCCGGCGGTATCCCAAATCTGAGCCTTGATGACCTTATCATCGACGCGAATGCTGCGCGTGGCGAATTCGACGCCGATGGTGGACTTGGAGTCCAAGCAGAACTCGTTGCGAGCGAATCGCGACAGCAGATTCGATTTTCCGACGCCGGAATCGCCGATCACCACCAGCTTGAAGAGGTAGTCGTAGTCGTCCTCCGCCGCCCTGTAGCCGCCCGCCATCTCCGCTTATCCAAATGCGTCAGTGTATGTGTGTTTATATAGATCGATTGGATTTGGATCTGGATGATTGGATTTGCAAATTGCAATATCGCAGGCAATTTCCCGAGAGATTTGTGGGGATTTGTGAAGATGGTAAGTGGGAAAGAGCGATGAATGCATAATGCGAAGCAAAATTTTCTAGATTTAAATTTAGCGCCATTAATGAGCTCTATGTATATGTATAAAATCCTTGAAGTATAGTGAATAGTCAATAGTCTCTGTTGAAATGAGAAACTATTATCATAGAATTTGATGGAATTCACTAAATTTTGCATATAATTATGTTATAATGTTGTAAATTTAATACTATCAATGCTGTAAATTTATTATTATTATTTTTATTCTATAATGACACATGTGTTTTATTCAATGACAATTATAGTTAACTAAATTTAATAATATGACAAATTAAATATAATATTATGAAAAAGTGTATTTTTTTTAAAACCTTTAACTATCATGATGTTAACATACATGTGTGATAGGATAAATCCAGTGTTATCACGACATACATTCAATATTTTGATAAAGTTAATTCAGTATTACAATGAAATGCTTTCAAAATTATAAATGCATCCCTAGATATGAATTGATCGATCCAATTGAAGGATTTTAACCTGTCACACCCACACCCACTTAAATAGTTATGTTTTTGTATAAATGAACTACTTTCATTTCGAACAGTATTTGGAAAAATTCGATGAAATGGAAGAGTCGCTTAATAGATAGGCCAGCCTATTAAATCAAAATATAATGGATGAATTAAATTTAAAAATTAAGTACATATAGAGTTTTTATTTTTTACGAAAATTTTAAGTAGATTCAGAGTTGAAAATTACTACTACTATTCAATTCCATAATATTGATTGTAATATGGTTATATTTGGTTACGTTAGGGCAGTGCAGCACATTTTAGTATCATATGTCCACCCCATGTGCACTCTTTGCTTTTGTCCCCAAAATTTCCTTCTTCAGTTTCTTAGTGTTTTCACTATATACCAATTGGCCCATGGGCCATACACATGTAGTAGTATCAGAGAAATGTTATCTCTACTTGAATTAAGATGAAGTCATTAATAATTTGAAATGATCTTATAATTAAGTGGCTTGTTTGGGGTGTACTTATTGAGTGGGTATATATTAATTAATTAAGCGAATTTAAGGAGACACGAATAATGATTAGCGAAAAGTTGCATGTCACATTATAACGACTGTCATGCCTCATAAGAATTCTTAATTTTGAAAAGTCTCCAACCCTTAAAAAGTTGAGTAAAAAGTAGAATGACATTGGTTCGTGTAAATCGATTAAGCAAACCCCCTAACTAGTAGTATGAATTCCTATCATAAACGAAAGTGACTCAATTTTTTGAGATAGAGAGAGTACTACTACTAAAATTGGAAATAAATAAAAATGAAGATAGGTTCCAAAAATGTCACATCGGCACGTGGTGGGCTGTTGCCCCCCTCATTATACAACCTATACTTTCCATCAAAGCTGTTGGTTCAGTCACTTAGATTATCATCTTAAAAAATCCCCCCAGCTGTTGCTAGCTGTCCAACTTCCATGTGACACTCTTTCCCTCCTATTTCTTCATTACAAACAGATATGGCTAGTATTTCCTTCTTAAATGAAAAAAGTTCTTTTTCTTGGTATGAAATTTTACACTCCATTATTATTTTATAAATTATATCAAGAAAAAATAAATATGAGAAAAGATAGATGTTTCCAAAAAAATATATGTAGCATTACACTTTAAATGGAACGTCGTGCCAAAAAAAACAAGTCATTTTAAATAAGATGGTGGAAGTACTGCCTCCATTCACGACCAACGTAAATCCTTTTTTATTATAAGTCATTTTCTCTTTTCTATTTCTTGTACATTTTTCTCAAATGTATTTAGTCTCATTTTCATTAACATTGCTTTTATTTTATTTTTTCATATTTTACTATTTTTTACTCCATTTGATCCCAACTAAGTTGAGTCGTATTCCTTTTTGGGATGTCCCAACTAAGTTGAGTCATTTTTTTTAACAACAAACAAAACATTCAATCACTCTTACTTTATTCCTCCATCTACTTTATATCTTTCTTACTTTTTAATACAATTTCTTAATCTCCGTATCCAAAAGATTTGTTTCAACTTAGTCAGGACAGAGTTTACTATTTTTTATAGTAAACTCATGACGTCACTATTACAAGTTACAACTCACAACTATCCCTAGTAGAGTAGTTTACATTTTTCTATTCAAAAAATTTTCACAACATTTACTAGTTAAAAAATTGTCCAATTTAAACCAAATAGACTTTATTTGAAAATAACAAAACGCATATACCATGTCTCTGTAGTCCTCACTCTATATATACACAGACATAACATTGTCCCATCAGACACCTTAATTTTCTCGACATCATAAGGACATCTTTTGGTTTGGTTTGGTTCGGCTCGAATTTAATTAGGTCACTTCGATTGTTAGTTATTGTCACATATCGTTGTACAAAGTGAAACAAGAAATTGGAATCACATTCTTTCAATTGAAGTGCATGGAACATTTGCCCCCCAAAGCCCCCACCACCATGGCGGCGGCGCACAACTGGCCATCGTTTCAATTCCACAATACGCTGGCCGCCGCGCCACCAAGCTCATGGGTGGACGATTTCCTCGACTTCTCCTTGATGCGGCGAAGTTCCCACCGCCGCTCCGAGAGCGACCCCATTGAATTCGTCGAGGACGCTCACGGCGGCGGGTTCGATCGGATCGACGACGAGGAGCTTCGGAACATGTTTTCCGACGACCTCGTCGCGGTCGGATCGTCGTCGAATCCGTCCAGCGTCAACCCCTCCACGCCGTCCGATCAGAACAGCGACGGAGAGATTGAGAAGAGGGCCGCGACGGAGCTCCACCGCGTTCAGCCCAAGGCTGAACCGGTGGAGGTCGACAGCTCCGATAAAGCGGCGGAGGCGCTGCAGACATATAAATGCTCCGACAACGCCGCCGGAGATCCTAAACGAATCAAAAGGTGAAATTCTGTTGAATTAATTTTGCCCATGTTTTTCTTTTAATAAATTGCAAATTTAATCAATAATTTTTGAAATCTTTCAGTTTAAACGAATAATTTTTATTTTGACAAAAATCGACCATTTTTATACTCCATTTCAATTTTTTTCTACTTAGCAAAATTATATTAAAAATTATTTTTCTCAATTAACTTGAATAGGAGAAAATCGATCATTTAATTTTTCTTACTTTATTCTCAATTATATTTATTTTCTTTCTGTTTAACAATACAATAGTTTTCCCTATTAACTTGAAAGGAAGAAAATATTAAATTGATCTCTCTATTAATTAGTATATCTAGATTCTAGATAAATAAATATTTACACCTTCTCCCAAAAAAATTGTTTGTATTTTCATTTTGGTTCGCACGTTAAAATTAGACACATTCTAATAAATGAGACATGACTCATTTCCACTATAAATATTCAAAAAAAGTTTTGTAAATATCGTATTGTACACAGCAAATAGTTGTGAAGCAATACTCATGATTTTAATAACTAAGTAAGTATTTTGTCAATTATTCAATTTTAATATGGATTATAGTAATAATTTTATTAAACTCTCTTGCAGAATCATGGCAAACCGGCAGTCAGCCCAGAGGTCAAGAGTGAGAAAGCTGCAATACATTTCTGAGCTTGAAAGGAGTGTTACAACCTTACAGGTACATCAAATAAATAACATAGTTAAATGTTTAATTCTGTTTTCATGCTAAATAATTGCCAAAAAAGTAATTATGATAATATATTAGGCAGAGGTATCTGCATTGTCGCCAAGAGTAGCATTTCTGGACCATCAAAGGCTGCTACTGAATGTGGATAACAGTGCTATTAAGCAGAGGATAGCAGCATTGGCTCAAGACAAAATATTCAAAGATGGTAACTACAGTACATTTTATTTTTCAATTATCAAAAAGTTTATTACGGAGTACAATATTTCATCTTGTCAGGTGTTAGAAGTCTCATTTTTAGTAACTCAATTCACTCGCATTCAATTACAGTATAAAATTTGTATAGTAGAGATGAGACTCACCTTTCACTCAGAATATACACACCCAATTAATTCATTAAATTCTATATCAAAGCAAATGAGACTATGGAATTTAGTCAAATTCTAGTAATCACAAATTGACATCTTTTGGTGGTACTCAAACGGTATTGATGTTACGAGAAAATTATTTTTTTCCTTTCTTTTAATTTCTTTTCTTTTTTATTTTTTCACATTATTGCGAAGACTATTTGAGCATCACCAAAAGTCGGCATTTTGTATAAATATGATACGATCGAAAAACTTTAAACTTTGTGATTCAGTATTTCATTTTTAAACATTATAGATTGAAAGAATTTTATCAAATTTCATGATTTTAACAGATATGATCCCTTTATTATTTGCAAGTTGGGCATGATTTTTGTGTAAATTAACTTTTCATTTAATGTGGAATACTAATTAGTGTAACAACACGCCTCAAATTAATCTACCTAAACCGATTCACAACGAATAAAACTTATTGTTTGACATCGGATATACAGCCCACCAAGAAGCACTCAAGAAGGAAATAGAGAGGCTGAGTAAAGTCTTCCACGAGCAAAACATGAAGAAGAATGTGGAGGCGCCACCGCCGGAGCCGCCTTTGAGCAACCAGCGGCAGGCGGCGGAGAAGGAGGAGGAATAATATAATGATATTTATTAATTTAGGGAGAGAGAAGCATCACATGGTGTGTCTCTCCCTTTTTTTTTCTAATCTAATAGTGGGACTTTTTTCTATTTTGTTCTTTTTTAAATTAGGTGGGATAAAAAAAAAAGGGAATTTATAGAAACAAATTCTTGAAAAAATTCATTATTATTTGTTTGAGTTCGGTCCGTATATAACTTTGATCATTATTTAGATAATTTTTGTATATTTTGTTTAAAGGAAATGTTGTGCTACACATATCTTTAGATTTGTCCCTATTAGCCAATTTGACTGATGAGTTACATTTATGTGACTTATAGAGATATAACCAAATGATAATTATAATTTGGTCATTGTTAGGCTGTTGGATTTTCGAATGTGATGTTAACATATGACATATAATGTCAACAAAATATCTTATTTAAACTTGGTTCGCATTTTTATGACGCAAATTGATGTCTTTCATATGTTTTATGCCGATGAACATTTTTATAAAGAAAGTTGACATTTATGTATTTTAATCCTGATGATTCATTCTCTAAATCCAACCATCAATATTAGATTGTTATCCACAAAGATAGCTTAGTAGGACTCTACCTAACTATTAGTGTTGCATACTTGCGGCTCGTTTGATAAGAAAGATAGATATAACAAGATTTGTTAAATAAGATAAGAAATGCGGGCTTCGTGTCAAGATAAGCTCGGATGAAGGTTTTTTCGTTGTTGTTTGGTAGACAAGAAATTATCTAGATTTTGTATTAATAAATCATAATAAATGAGGTAGAAATGCTATCCGATCAAATTTATGAGATACATATCTTTGTATTTAAAGGAAAAATTTGCAGGCTCGGATGGGCCATAGAAAATACCACGGGCTGACATAATAAGTTAACTATGATATCAAACACTTAGAAATAGTCATATATGTATCTATATCTAGGCATTACTAACTTATCAAACGAGCCTTTATGGGTAACAAATGTTGCTCTTCATATTTTTTATTTGATAGTGTTGTAACCCATCCAAAAGTTAGGATTGTAGAACATGAATGTGCATTTACCTTCCAAAAATCCAAAATAAATCTCTCCCTCGCTATAGAAACACGCAATATCTAGCTCAGGACAATGAAACCAGTATCCCGAGCTAGGCTAAAAAGACATTACAAACAACTTAACAGTACATTCCACATACCTAAAACAACTTCCTTTTCCTGATCTTGAAACTGGATGACCGAATGACCTCATCGTCGGCAAGTAGTGTGTCGGAGAGAATTTTCAACGACTCGGGCTTGGTGAAGTAGGTGAAAAGAAGGTAGATCCCATCCATGTACGTGTTCGTCTCTCCGGCCTTGTTCTTCTTCTTGATGCTGTAAGCAAGTGGGATCACGCCACGGTTGAACACCTCAACGTACATCCCACCACCAGCTACTAGTAACTGCACGACAACCCACATTCAACAGAGTTTTACATAAACCATAACTTGTGGAAATGAATATTCTCCCTAAATTAGCCAGGTTGAAGCGCAATTTAGTTGGCAAGATACTTCTCATTTCCCACAACCTCAATCCCATCCAATTTCACACCAACACACAAAAATTATCGACCCAATGTTGTAAAATATAACATAATTCGCCTTAATCATCTAAAGGTCTATTTGCCAGGGTAGATAACTCCGCTATCTTGAGGTTATGTGATCTAAAATGATCTAAAATTTTTGTTCTTTATCACGTTTTACCTTATCTATCTTCTCTGCCCAATGACCCCTAAAGATTGTATTTATGACAACTATCTATCAATTGATTCAATTTCTCAATTAATGGCTCCCTAAATACGTCGATAGAATCTCATTCCTATAAACTCAACTTGGAACACGATCAACTCAACTTCAGATTCATCGACAACATGAACGCAAGTACGCTTCGTTCTCGATTCACCGAAAACTTCTAAAAATTTTGAAAATAAAAACAACAAAAAATCAAAATTCATCACCTCTTCATATTTTTGAGTGAATGTGAGGCGCTCGTCTTCCGACATGTCGGGGCGGAGGACGACCATGGTCTCGTACTTCCGGAGCCCGGGCGGGCACTGCGGCTCCTCCTTGTCCTCCGCCTCCGGGAACCCCGGCGTGGCCGGCGGCGCGTCGCCTCCTTCGAGGTCTCTCTCGAAGTAAGCGAGGTCGAATTCGGCCTTCACAGCGGAGACAGACGAATTCGGCCTCGCTCTTCCCGGGGTTCGGATTTTGAAGGAGGTGAAGGCGGAGAGGGAGGTGAGGGAAGAGGGTGGCTTTGATACTGTGAGAGCACACGACGGTGGAGAGGCTGTGGAAGCCATTGTTGTTTGGATTTGGAGCGGTTGATGGGGTTGTGATTTCTAGTTGATAGATAAGGTGATTCAAGTTATCAGCGACTTTTCTTTGCTGAAAACAGCGACTTTTCTTTTGGAATCTCAAACTCATTCAAAAATACCATAAATTTTTATTTTTATTTTTATTTTTATTTTTATTTTTATTTTTATTTTTCATCAATCTCTACTAGTATAGTAAAATAAAAGTGAAAATTTAAAGATAAGGATTGAGGAAATAGAGCCCGTGACATTTACACGATTGCAAAATTAATTACTCTGGATATCCTATCGTAATTAGGCCTGAAAATTTAATTCGTGGGTTTCGGGTATTCTCGACCCAGTCTCAATATCCAATGGGTTTTGGATACCCGAAACCCGAAATTATGGATTCCGGTACGGGTTTAGGTAGTTAATGTTAGGATTTTTCGGGTTTAGGGTACCCGAAACCCGTATTAGGGTACCCAACTAATACCCGATTAAACCCGATTAATTATGTATTTGTGATAAATATTTTTATTTAGTATATGACCTATGGCCCATAGGGTAAATCTAGGGTAACTTTATTTAATCACATGTAGATTTATAAATTTTTCGTGTGCCTCACTTTTTCAAGTTTCCTTCACGCCGTTGCTGCTGCTCTCTTTTGGCCGTTTGCTCTCTTCTTTATATTCGTGTTCGATTCATATTGCATTATTTATGTTCTTACTTGTTATCTTTTGAAAATATATAGTTAATTAGTTATGCTTTCTCCATTTTATTTACATGCTCATGCATGCTCATTTAATGTCTTAAAAAATTATTTTAATCTCTTTTATGTTTCAATTTATACCAAAAAAAATTTAATTTTAAAATTAAGTACTGACTATTTTTCTAATGTCTATTTTATAATATAGAATTGTGGTCAATAAATAGTACTCACTCCGTCGGCGAATAGGAGTCCCGGTTGAGTTGGGTGCGAGTTTTAAGAAAAGTTTGAGTGTAATAATTAAAGTGTGTGATAGTGGAATGTGGGACCCATTTATATTATTATTTATTTTATTCTTTGGAATAATGAAATCTAACATTAAGAGAGAGAGTGAGAAATTGCAATCAAAGTGAATTAAAATTAATTGCAGCTTCTAAATTAAGAGAACAATGGGGTCATTTTTTATACTCCCAAGATAAAATGTCTAACCGGGACTCCTAATGGCGCACGGATGGAAATGGCCAACCGGGACTCCTATTCGTGGACGGAGGGAGTATAAGTATTGTGTGATTTTTAATAATTTATATTCTCATCACAATTTAATTTATTATAAAAGATAAATTTAAAATATAATAATTTCTGGTTGTTGGGTACCCGAATAGTTGGGTTCGAGTACCCGCATCGGGTATTAGGGTACCCAAATTCACATACGGGTCAGGTATTGGGTATGATATTTTTGAGATTTCGGGTTCGGGTACCCGAATTTTCGGGTTTGGGTACCCGCGGGTACCCGAATTTACACCCCTAATCGTACTAGTTTGTAAATTGGTATTAATTTTTATGTTATTATTTAATTAACTTTACTATTTCATAAACTAATATTTTGATGAGTAGTGATAAATGTACATAATTGTACGTATATAATCGAATTTTTTAAATATTTTACATTAAAAATCGATTTGTAAACATTGATGGATTTAAAATAAATATCATACTAATTATTTTGTAACATTTTAAAAAATTGAAATTTCTTAAATATTTGTATATTATTTATTTTTTTACTATATACTGTATAATTAATTCGAATCAAACTTGAAATCATATTACAATTTAAAATAAAATTTCTACATCACTTCTTTTTTATTTAACAAATAATAAAATTAATTTTTAATTAAATTCAATTAAATTTTAAAATTCAAAGATATTATATACATATAAAATTTATGTATCTTTTCTCTATTTTGATTTATGTTTTTCATCAGTAAAAATCAACACCACCACACACCAATAGGCACTCGAACTACCCTTATGAAAATTGTATTTTACGTTATAATTTTATCATTTATCAAGGTTATATTACTATCTTTTACCTTAAAAAAGAAACAAAACAAGATACAAAAATGTTCGTTTATACCAAATTCCTTAGTCCCTTCCAGGCTTCCAACATAAAAAAAAGAAAAAATATCCTGAATCTAGACAACTAATTGCTTAATTAATTACAAATGTCTCTTTTGCACATTCTTTATCAACCAAGGTCCCGTAGCTCAGTTGGTTAGAGCGTTGGTCTTATGAGCCGAAGGTCGCGGGTTCGAGCCCCGCCGGGACCAATCGCATCTGTTAATTTTTTATTTGTTTAAAATAAAATACTACACAACACAACTGTATGAAAAAAAATTGTTTAACATTTTCTCCTATATTACATACAACCTTGGGCTTCCATAATGATTTATTGGGAAAGTATCATTATTTCAATGTCTAGCGAATAGCGATATAAAATATGTTTCTCCTAACCATTAAAACAACGTGATAATGAACCAAAAACCTTAGGATATTGAGCTGCGAACAATGAATATGACTATATACCACATAGCATGATTAAAATTTCTATAACTACTAAGTAACTCCAAGTAAAAGAGTATGGATCAATGGCGGATCCAAAAAACGAAAACTCATGGAGTCAGAGATAGTATATCAGGTCATTGTTGATGTCGGAAGGCAAAGACAGTGCCGATAGTCATTGCTAGCAATAGAAGACGGGTGATGAAATAAAACTAAAAATATGTCCTACAAGGTGGGGAATGGATAGAGCCACCGCACCATGGGGTCAACAATATCTCCAAATAACGAATTACTAAGATGCTATTCTTCACTCTTCTAGGACTCATGCAGTGAGTGAATTAAGATGTACCAACAACCATTGACAGACACCATGTCTTTGCAAAACATTTTATTTATCTTTTTTCAAATTTACTTCTTTGTTGTTTGTGTGTGTGAGGTAAGATAGAATTTAAGCTAGATTTCAAAAGATTTTAAAGGCACTGCAGGGTAGGGGACCATGAATACATTGATGACTAAGTTCCAAATATTGATGTGTGTGTAGTGAAAGGGCATCTTCTTTATTTGGCATCTCATTTCTTAGCCCATTGGATCTTCTAGTATTGTTCACTTAGGCACAGTGCAGTCTCATTTAATGAAGCATACCTCATATTTGAAGAAACTAGTTGTGGTCTTATATTATTTGAAGTGCATCCCATACATAGAGGAGAGATATGGACTAAATGCAGTATCATTCATTGAAGCATACCCCGTGTATACTTTGATTTCTTTTTACTTCACAATTTCGATACAGTATAACTCAATTCGTAGTATTTAATTTGATCTTATTCGTTGAAGCATATCTGATAGGTAAAAGGAAATCATTCAAACCTAAAGATGTTCTATCTGAAAACTAACTGATAATAGGAGGACCGACTCACAGTCTATATTAAATCCCTCCCTTATCCGGTCTGACTCGGGGGGGTCTCGATGTTGGTGGAAAACGACCATTATCCGAACGCTCCCCAACACCCAAGCACGGATGGAGACGGGGAAGGATGAGTCGCTTTACCTATTCCTTTTGCTGGACTAAAGAAGTTGATGAGCTTTCAAGTAGTAAAAGCAAAACAAGTAAAGATATAATTAATGACTTCCAACTATCTCTTTGACACCATTAATTTCTCTTCAAGTAACAACCTAATTATTCCTAGTTGTGTCATCTAAATTATACTCCTACTAATAAACAGCTCAATTAATTGTATTTTTCATAGAAAATGCAAGATTTATGGCATTCATACTACTTCACATAGTAAATATAACAAAATTCAAACTCACTTGATCAAACCTCAATCAACATGACATAACACCAAATTAAAAGCAATTATTGAGTTGAGTACATGACACTAGTTGAACATACAAAAAACAAAGTAGCAAACGAGAAACGAAACAATACATTACACGCAGACGACCAGAGTCTCTCGATCTTCTTCCTCGTCTTCCGCACAAATTCCCGATCTCTCTATTTAAAATTATTATAATATCCATTAGACAGACACAAATAAAGATCTAGATTCATAACAGATACTGTTCCGTATTTAAAAATTTAAATTTTAAACACAACGGTTAGAGAACTTACTTATCAGTGACGAGAGCCGGAGGAGGCGGAGGATGGCTTATCGGAATAGCCGTCCTCGTTTCGCGCGTGGGTGGCGAATCCGGAGAAGCCGGAGGCGAACGGATCGTCGGCGGATGGATCCATCCACGCGCGAATTGAAGGTGTGGTATTGGACTGAAGGGTTCCCCTCTGTGAAACAAATTGATTTTGACCTAACATTTGCTGAAATTGGTGGTGCTCCGCCCATCCTTCGATTCCGATCTGGATCGGATGCTGCTGCTGCGGCGGCGGCGGCTGGTGGTGGTGGAGGAGAATCGGCTCCTGAAACGACTGCAGCGAGAGCCTCAGATCCTGGCTGCGGAGCAAATCGGAGTCGGCGAAGGTGTGAAACAGCCGCATCGCGGCGGATCCGCTTTCCGGCGGCGGGAAACTCGAATTGGAGGCGGAATCGGCGGCGGAGAGGTCGAGAGAGGGCGGAGGGAAGGCGGAATTGGAATTGTCGGCGGCGGCGGAGGGGGCGGGGTGCCAGGGGGGGAGCTGAGCGAGGTCGTCGATGGCGGATTTGGCGTGGCGGAGGAGCCAATCGACGGCCTTGCTGGGGCGGTCGTAGCCGAGGCGGTCCTGGACGTCGTAGAATTGGATGGCGGTGTGGGCGGCGAGGCGGACGCGGCGGTCGCGGGGGCCCTTGGCGGTGGAGACCTTGCTGTGGCGGTCCTTTTTGCCGGTGGAGCGGACGATGTAGCCGCCGTCCACCGCCACGATCTCGCCGCCGGCGTTCCTCATAAGCGCGAAAAAATCAGATGTGGAATAATGTTTTGATTATAAAATATTTCATTTAAAGGAAATGCACTAATAAAATTGCATTGTGTTGATTTTATTCATTTGTGATTTAAATTATGTAAAGAGAGAGAATCGAGAGATGGATTTGGAGTAGCATCACTGTCATGTTGAGAACGACGTGATACAGCTTTTGTGGTATTTGTGGGCACTCATTTTTAGTCGAAAATATCTTTAATTTTGGCTGGAATTTGTTATTTTCGGTGAATTTTGAATTTCATCTTCGTAATAATTTAGGTCGTTATGTGAATTTGTTATGTTTGGGCCGGAATAGAAAATAATAGCTTACGTGGCAGTCCAGTGGCACTATATATGACATGGTTATGTTGTTAATTTTGTTAGGCTTAAAAGCTCGGTTCAAGTCAATGTATGCTACTCCCTCCGTCCAATTTAAATTAGGAGTCACACTTTGATCGGACACGGGTTTTAAGAAATGTAAAGAAAAGTTGGTTGAAAAAGTTAGTGGAATGTGAGATCCATTTTTTTATATTGGTTTTATAATAAAATGTGAGTGAATTGAGTTAGTGGAATGTGAGGCCTACTTACTATTTATGGTAAAAATGAAGTGTGACTCTTAATTGGGGACGGATAGAAATGGAAAAGTGTGACTCTTAATAGGGGACGGAGGGAGTATCTCATATCTACAGTACCAAGATTACATTATACTTTCATAATTAATTATCTCACTTTTTTCCTAAGGTTAATTTAATCTTTAGATAAAATCTTATTTTTGCTTATCATATAATTGTAGTATCTCATTAGCATAATTGTCTAACAAATTAAACGTCAGATTTCATCCTTCATCCTGCGTGAGTGACTCTCTTCTTATTTTACTAAAGAGGATTAATAATGAGACTTATCTTTTTAGTAACAAAAACTCCATATTTATTACACGGAGGATAAACATTTTACAAATTAAGTTGTGTTTCGTGTTTCGTCTACCTCTTTTTTTTCACCTTCTCTAAAAGAGAAGACATGCCAATATTTTGACGTCAATCACCTCTGCTAATTGTAATTGACATAATTTTTTACCTCCCACGTCTGGGGGAAGATTGATAAAGAAAACTAAATACGAAGTTTATAATTTTGCTCGACACAATTACAATAAAATGAAATAAAAGAATCAACCGAAAACATATGAGCTTAAGCGTAGCCTTGGAGGCCGCTTTGTGGCGCGGCGTTTCGTCTCAATGGACGGCCCAGGTAGTTGGGCCAGGTTACGTTCTCTTGGCTTGGTTGGCTTGCTTTTTTAGATCTACTCGGACTTGTTTATAACATAATGTCAATAAAATAACTTTATTTCGAATGCATACCAAATAGATCATGATACGACATAGAATATGAAAATTTATAAACTTCTTATTATAAAAGGAGTACTTAATAAATAAAAGGAGCGTCCAACTGCAATATAAACCACATCGTCGGCTCTTTGGGCATAGTGAGAGTATATTCCATCGTTCGCAACAATATTAATATCATAGACCACATAAGATTTTGAGGCAGAAAAGATAAAATGGTCGGTGATAGATCATTTAGTTAGTGCTAGTTTCTCTTATGATATTGGTTTTCTTTCGGTTAGTTGATTCTTCCCTTTTGAATGATTCCAACTACCCCAAAAAGTAAGTACTTTAAAACAAACAAGATAAGCATAAATTGAAAAATTGAAAACAATGGGAATTAGTGAGTGATCCAAAACAAATGCTTTTTCCATAGTTCTATTTTGGGTTTAGTTAATTACATAAAAATATTGCCACTTTTTGTGGTGGGGATTGCATTGGTCGGCATTTTATTTCTTTGTTGAAATTAACACTTAATAATACTACTATAATTTATACTACTATTTTTCCTTGCCCAATTTTCTTGGTAATAGTAAGGGCACACGCAATGCAGCCGCCCGGACACGGCTGCATTGCACAGCCCATTTCTCGTTCAGCTGCCTGCCAGTCCATCTCGACCGTTGATGGTCGTCTGGCCTCTGAGAAAATCTATGTTTAATTATATGTTTCAATTACTTTTTTTAGTAAATTTTTCATTGTTCCATTAAGGTTTGTTGAAGACTTGAAGTGCATATTATTTAAAGAGGATTTAATGTTTCTTTTCCATTCAATTTTTAAGTGCATCTTTTAGTGCTAGTATTATTTAATACCACTTAATCAAATTTTCACCTCTCTATTCAATTTATATTATATATATTGGGATGAGGCAAGTGTCACGGGGAGTTGGAGTGCATTGCATATCAATCTTACTTTCACTCCTCATGGAACTTACCGTTAGAATTAATTTAAAAATATTATATCAAATTACTAAGCAAAGATCACTTTTCAACCTGCTAATATTTATATCCTCTACCAAACAAGCTACCCTAGCTAATACCCCTAATATTTAAAAAAACAAAACAATAGGATAAGGATAAAGAGACATAAATAAATTAACCCTTTGAACTAACTAACTTCAACCTCACCCTATCCATGAATTATAAGACAATAAATTGGCTCTCTCCACCGGAAAGGCGGCAAAATATTGGCAATTGAGACTAAAGGAATGAATATATAACTTTTAAATCCACGTCGGCAATTGAATATACTTCAAATGGTAATGATACCCTCACCACTAACTCCACATCATATGCATAGAGTCTCAACCCCAAACCGAAAGAGGCGTAAGCTTAATTATCATATCACGCTTGACGGCCGTCCACGGTGAGTGGCAGACGCAGAAAAAAATATTACTATCAGGAGTTTTGCTACCTTTATAGGTATCAATTCGATTGAGATGTTTCATTTTAGAATTGATATATTTTATCAATATAATAACTATATAAATACTGGTATGTTTGATTAAAATGAAAACTATATATGTTTATTGATATAAGTTGGTCTAAAATATCACAAACTTTACATTTTGTTTGTTATTTCACATGGCAGGTCAATCACCATATCCAACTAATGTCCGTGCATTTTTTATCCTACTTAGACTACCGAGTCAACATGATTTTCTACGTAGCTTTTTATCCTACTTGCCGCAAACTTAAAAAGTAGTCTAAAATATCATAAATATTTCACGGTTATCCACATATAATAAGATTTTTGCCGAAGATTATTTGGACTGTCATGGCTAACAAACAAAATGTAAAGTTTGTGATATTTTTAGACCAATTTTAAAGTTAGTGAAAAATACTAAAATTTGACCAAAGTTTATGATTTTAGGGACCAATATCCCTAATATATACTGACTCAATATTAATTTGCATATTCATGGATGTTAGTAGGATTTTGTAATGCCGACTGATATAAACTAAGTGTAGTTTTCCTCAGGAATTTGATTGCATGGCGTTCCAAACATGAGCCCACTTTAAATCTCGAGTGGAAAACCTTCCTCTAAATTTGGCTTCTTATTCTATTCTCCTTCTATAAATAACCTCTCTCCAACCTCCACATTTCTACCTTCATCTCTATTCCTACACACACTTGTAATTGACATACACACACATATATACATACAATTAACAACATGGCTGCCCTCAAATTCTGGCTTTGCTTTGTCTTGATAGCATTCACATTCTCTGCCACTCAGTCGCGTCTCCTCCCTCGCGCCTCTGCACCTCCCGAGGGACGGGCATTGATCGACAACGCCCGAGAGGCGATCAAGGAGAGCTTGGAGAGGAAAGAAACGGCGGAAAACTGGTACCACGAAGACCGGGTCAGCCCGGGCGGACCCGACCCGAAACATCACTAATGTGTTATAGCCTATAGTGCTAAGAGTGGCTGTAAAGATGGAACATTAGAGACAATGAATGTGTTTCGAGAGAGTGAGAGACATTTTTCTTCTTTTTTAATTAAAGAATCAATTTTGTTTCTCCTTTTATCATGTGGATGTGCTGATTCGAAGCTCAGATTTATTAGTTGGAAGAGAAATGTTAAATGCTAGTACTATAGTTTTTCATTTTCACATTACTTTTCCCTTTTTCCTTTTTCCCATGCTCTTTTAGTTTGATTTAATTATACAAAACAGTTGGGGTCACTTGCAACCAATTTAATTTTTATGTACTTTTGGCCTATTAATGGTCTTTGCATTTTTCAATTTAATTAGTTTATAAAAGGGAGAATGCTTTACAGCTAAGTTAGTACAGTATAGTTTTTGTAATTCACTCGGTCTCATATTTTAACTTGACACAAATTTTAAAATGGAGTATATAAAAGTAAATAACAATTATTGGAAATTAAATCCTATATTTCAATACTCTAAATTAATGAGCTTTAAAGTTAGATTTCAGTGCAAAATGATGATTTTATACTTCCTTCTCCCACTAAAAAAATAATCTCTTCATTTTATTATTTACTACTACTATTTTTTTTCCTTCTTTTATTTCATATTCCCTATGTCCCATTATAAAATGAAACGTTTTCCTTTTTAGTTTGTCCCATTAAAAATGAAACGTTTCCTAAAATGGAAACATCTTTATCGCTACTTTTTCATTTCTCTTACTTTACTCTCTCTTCATTAACTCACAAAACAACACTACATAAAAACTTGTGCCGATTTTCAAATGTTGCATATTTAATGGGACGAAAGGAGTATATTTTACCAATTCCAAGTTTAAATTTATTTCATCTACTAATTAGGATGAAAAAAAATATTATTCTATTCACAATATATTAATATATTCATTACACTCTCCGTTCCACAATAATTGTTACATTTATTGTTAGCACGAGTTTTAAGAAATGTAAAGAAAAGTTGGTTGAAAAAATTATTGGAATGTGAGGCTCATTTTTTAATATTGATTTTATAATAAAATGTGAGTGAAGTGAGTTAGTGGAATGTGAGACCTACTTCCCATTATATTAAAAATGAAATATGACAATTGTTGTGGTACAGACTAAAATGGAAAAGAGCGACAATTATTGTGGAACGGATGGAGTACATGATTACCTCACTTCTTACTAGAGGCCATGTTTATTCTTACTCGTCGTCATGAATCTTCAACAAATGTTTCTTGGCGCAGTTTTGATGCAACCCGAAGAAACAGTCGGAGCACTCATAAACCAAACCATCATCACCCAATTTCAATTTTTCCCCACAAGCTCCACACCGCCGCCCGGCGCAAACTCCATCCTCCAGCCGAACAAGCGCAACGGGACATTCGTGGACATCCACACGAACATCCGCACCCACCTTCATCCTTGAAAGCCAATCGACCGAGGGAATGCAATCATAGTGGAACCACTGATCACACTCTCCGCAGCTGTAGTGCCACCGCGGCGGCCCCTCTCCCTCCAAAATCTCCTCACATACCTCACAGAAGAACTCATCCCGACTGCTGTATCTGCCCTTTGACTCTCTGGGGGCGGCTGTAGTTAGCAGGAGAGGGTGCGGATCGAATATATGGCGAACTGTGCGTGGAAGCAGGGCGCATCTGACGTGGAGGTTGAAATCGGTGCAGCTGCTACAGCTGTAGCTGATTCCGGTCAGGGTAGAGCTGCAGCAGCTGCACTTTTCATCGAATTCGGTGGTGGGAGACATGAAGAGGAAGTGGTTGCTCCTGTGAGGCGCGTGGGTTATTGCAGGAGTGATGAGGGCGCAGACACAAGGTGAAGTCGCAGGTTGTGCAAGAGTAGGCAAATCCGTTGCTCCAAAGATGACAACCTTCGAGAGACACATGGACTATATTAGGATATTCGAATTTAGAACAAACAGCCAGAAAAATTGCGAATTTTGGTTAAATTGTGGTCCGTCCTACACTCCTAATAATTTTAAAATTAAATGTAATAATCATGAATTTTAACATTTATCAATACGACCGCTAAATCATCAACATGTTACTACGAATAGGAACTGCTGATTTTTTAAAGTAACAGTATATACCAAAATTCATGATTTTTGTATCAATTTTGCCCTGAAGTTAAGGTTGGTTTTAATTGATTAATGTAAACAAAAGAATGGAAGTCATTGAACATAAAAATTCAGAATCTTTTATTGGACAAGTAATACGCTTGTTGAATCAGAGGTGTTCTAACTCTCTTTGATTGAACCATGTATCAGAAATTATTCCTTCATATCGATGGATTCACATGCAAGATTTGATTAAACGGTAAAAGCATTCACAATGGTGGTGGAGCCTATCTCACAGCCTATCTCCATTTTTCTCTTGTCACGTTAGCATTTTACACTAGCTTATCTCCCTGCAATGGTTCGCCCTATCTCACGGCCCATCCCACAACCCATCTCATTTCTACATCAGCACTATCTTGTTTTAATTTTCTGCACTATAATGATTATTATGTTATCAAATAAATTATGTGTGTGTGGGAACCACACCAGAGAAACGTGTTTTGAGCTGGTGGGCTTCCCGGAGTGGTGGGAGGAACGGACCGGCAAACCAATCCCGCCGCACAGGGGAGGAAAGGCAGCTGTAGCGGTGGCGGGTAGCGGAGGTGAAACCGTCGCCACCGTCAGAAGCAACTCAGGAGGAGCCGCTACTAACCAAGGCGGCGGGCTACCAGTGGGCGAGGACACTAAGACCGGAACTGCCTTGGTCGGAATTGCGGCGACGGGGAAAGCTTCCACACCGACGGAGGCGACGCAAATGGAGTGGGATGGTAAGTTAGGGTTAGGCGTGGGAAACTTAACCCTAAATTCTCCAAATTCTGCTAAATTGGAAACTGACCCCAAATATTTATATAAATTACACTTTGTACCCCGCCTAGATAATCCTTCCCTATTTCGCCCACCTAAAAACCGCAAAATACAAAACCGACCCCAAACAGCCCAAAAGTCCGAAAATAGCCCAATACTTTGCCAAAATTCCTTTCAGCCCCTCAATGATTTACCCAGTTCCTATGCTTTGTGTGCATCGTTGTTAAGTAAAAGTAAAAGTTGGATTTTTGATTGTGGAGCCACCGACACAATCACTTACGATGCGTCAGATATTACTGATATGCACGATGCACCACACAATTACATCCAAACTGCAAGTGGAGAATTAACTGAAGTAAAAGGGGCAGGAACCGTGAAAATTTCACCATCCCTAACATTGTCGAATTGCTTATATATCCCGTCATTATCTCATAAATTGCTCTCCATAAGTCATGTTACCAAGGAGTTAAGCTGCACACTTTTTGTCTTTTACAGGATATCGGAACAGGGCGGATCATTGGACGTGGCACTGAGAGGGACGGTCTGTACTACGTTGATGAGATAGCTCAAACCGGAACCGCTATGCTGACTCACGGGTCTACAGAAAGGGAGGCGTGGCTTTGGCATCGCAGATTGGGGCATCCATCTACGGGTTATCTAAAAGTACTTTCTCCTAAGTTTTCTCTAGATTTAAATTGTGAGACTTGTTCATTGGCCAAGAGCCACAGACATTCCTACAAATTGAATAATACTCTAGTTGATTCTCCTTTTTATTTTATTCATTCCGATGTGTGGGGTCCTTCACCAGTTATTGGGGGTCAAGGTCTTAGATATTTTCTTCTCTTTGTGGATGATTGCACTCGTATGACATGGGTGTATTTTATGAAATAAAAAACTGAGGTTTTTGAAAACTTCGTTCATTTCTTTAAGAAAATACAAACACAATTCCAGAAAACTATCAAGGTCCTTAGGTCTGATAATGGGGGGAATTTGTGAACTCCACCATGAAAATTTTCTTTCTCAAAAATGGCCTTGTACACCAAACCACTTGCCCATACACTCTAGAACAAAATGGCGTCTCAGAGAGAAGAAATCGTACCCTTCTAGAAATGGCTCGTTCCATGCTGATCGACTCCCACACTCCACGAAAATTTTGGCCCGAAGCTGTTGCCACTTCTGTCTACCTTGTAAATCGTCTCCCAACAAGCACTCTAAACCTTCAAACCCCACTCAAAACACTTTCAGTCCATACTCAAATTCCTTTACCTTTAACCCTTCAGCCTAGAGTGTTCGGTTGTTCAGTTTTCGTCCATATACCCAAATATGAGGGGAGGGATAAATTATCTGCTTGTGCAGTCAAGTGTGTATTCGTCGGATATGGGGTAGATCAAAAGGGATATAGGTTTTATGACCCTAAGTCAATTCGCGTTGTTACTACCATGAATTGCGATTTCCTTGAAAGTGAATACTTCTTTACCCACCTTAGCGGTCAGGGGGAGAGTGATACCATAGACCCGCTAAGTCATTTGTCAATGCCAAGTCAACCCGAAGACCCTTCAATGCCGAGTCCACTGGAAGTCATCAGAATCACAGATCAAATCTCAAACGTACAACAGACCGCGACTCCTAGTGACATTGTTCCAGATCTTCCCCTACTGATACCTACTGTAAGTTCATCTGAGCCTGAAACTGTCGCTAATAATGATACTTGGGTGGCTGATAATTCTGAGACAGATACAGAGGCTCATATTGAGCCAGAAATTTGTGACTTAATCGAAGAGCAGGTGACTGAAGAGGTTGGTAGATACATGCTTCCGCATCGGTCAACAAGAGGAGTGCCACCTAAAAAATATAGCCCGGAAAGGATAAGAGGAGCGAAGGCCCGATACGCAATTGTGAATATTGCAACGAGGCATATATCTGAAATGGCTAAAGCATTTGAAGCAGCATTATATGAAGAAGAAAAAATTCCATGCACAGCAGAAGAGGCTTGGAGACACAAGCATTGGAGGGAAGCAATGCTAAAGGAGATGGGGGGACTAGAGAGAAACAACACTTGGGAAAAATGTCAAATCCCAGATGGAAAGAAGGCAGTGGGATGTCGGTGGGTCTTCACAATTAAGCGACGACCTGATGGTTCTATAGAAAGATACAAGGCACGACTGGTTGCCAAGGGATATACCCAAACCTATGGTGTAGATTATTCAGAGACCTTCTCCCCGGTGGCAAAGATGAACATAATCCGAGTTTTACTATCAGTTGCTGCTAATAGAGATTGGCCGCTACACCAGTTCGATGTGACCAATGCATTCCTTCATGGCGAGTTAAAGAAGGAAGTGTATATGGAACCACCTCCTTGTTTCAAGAATGGTTTCGAAAAGGATGAAGGGTGTTGTCTGAAGAAAACCTTGTATGGTTTAAAACAGTCTCCTAGAGTATGGGTTCTGAAGATTTACTGAGACTATGATGAAGAATGGGTTTAAGCAGAGTAACTCGGATCACACCTTGTTTCTAAAAAGGCGTGGAGATCAAATTACATGCTTGATTATCTATGTTGACGACATGATCATCACTGGAGATGATGTTGAAGAGATAGAGCGTCTCAAGGGGAGTCTATTCCAAGAATTTGAGATGAAAGACCTCGGAAACCTGAAATATTTCCTAGGGATAGAGGTATTGAGATCAGAAGGAGGAATCTTCCTAAGGCAGAAGAAGTATACTTTGGACATCCTTGCTGAAACAGGGCTATTGGACTGCAAGCCGGTCGAAACCCCAATGCTAGTGAATCATGGACTACAGATCTCTGAGAAGGCAGAACCAACGGACCAAGGGAGGTATCAACGTCTAGTTGGAAAGCTCATCTACTTATCTCACACCAGACCTGATATAGCTTATGCCGTCGGAGTAGTAAGCCAGTTCATGCATCAACCTCAAAAGGACCATTATGAAGCTGCATTGAGGATCATCAAATATCTCAAAGGAACAGTTGGACATGGAGTAATGTTCAAGAAGAATGAACAGCGAGGAGTCTATGGTTACACTGATGCAGACTGGGCAAGTAATCTAGTCGACAGGAAATCTACAGCAGGATACTTCACATTTGTAGAAGGAAACTTGGTCACATGGAGGAGTAAGAAACAAAAAGTGGTTGCACTGTCAAGCGCTGAAGCAGAGTTTAGAGGAATCAAGAGTGGATTGACAGAGATTCTGTGGCTACGAAGATTAATGGGTGAAATTGGACTAAGCCTAGAAAAGAGTCAACTTGTCAACTTTTCTATGACAATAAAGCATTAATCAGTATATCAGAGAATCCAGTTCCACATGATAGAACTAAATATGTGGAAGTCGACAGACATTTCATTAAAGAGAAGATTGAGAGTAGAGTTGTGGAATTCCCGTTTGTTCGGTTGGAACATCAGCTAGCCGATATCCTCACGAAAGCGGTCAACTCGAAGAACCTTATTAGTGTACTTTGCAAGTTGAACTTTGGAGACCTCAATGCTCAACTTGAGGGGGAGTGTTAGAAAATAAAACAAGATCAAATCAGAATCAAATCTTCACACCAAGTCCAGAAATAGATTGATCCTGCATTTAAATGTAATTGATTCTAGTCTCCACTCCAAGTCTTACCATGTACATAGACTATGTAAATCTCTATTTAAAGAGAGACCTACAATGAAATATACACACAGTAATTAAACCAAACATATTACACGCTCTTTTCCTTTCTTCCTTAATCTAAAATGTTGCTCGTACCATTTGAGAGTAACTCCTAAAATCCCGTGCCGGCTAAGGAATGTGTCATCTTAGCCGGGACGGAGGGAGTAACATTTTCTTTAACAAGCCTACATTATTCAATTTTCGCAGTCGTTCCGAGGCATCGCCGGCTCGGCCGTTTGCGTCCCCGAAAATTCTGCTAACAAAACCCAACTCACCAGAAAGTACTTTATTCAACATTGGCTCATGGGAATCCGGCCCAAGGTTTTAATTAAACTCAACCCAAGACTCATACACTTTGGCCCAATAAAACAAAATCCACCTGGGCCAACACTTAAAAGTAACCTGGCCCAATTTATGATAAAACAAAAAGAAAAGAATGAGGGAAGGAGTGAGGTTGTTCGAAAGTGTTGGGTGATTACTTCCGATTGATATAACCGATTGGATCACAATTTTTGCAGATTGAGGAGCTCTTGTACAAAAAAAACGCATGGAATAAAATAAATAATCCTCGTGGTAAGGAATTATTAAATTCAAATTGTGATTTCATCGTTACATATCAAACTGGTAAAATAAATTATTTAGTGCCTGGTGTTATTCCAAGCACTTAAAAACAATTAAAATCTATTCGTTCGAAAAACACAAGCACAAAATTAATCAATGTGCCTCATCGCGTAATAAATGAAGTTAATTAAGTCAATCGCGCAATCAACCACTTAATTAGGTCACAAAAATATCAAATAAAAATATCTAGTAACATGTATTTCACTCGAGGCATTTAAAAAAACATTAAATGCAAAATTAGAATTCAAAATGCGGGCGTTACATAAAGTCTCATTTATTCCCTTCATTTCACACCAGTTGATTCTAAGTTTTGACACGAAATCACATCATCCGACCCAAGTTGGTTATGGATAGAGTATGAAAATCACACCATCCGTCGCATCATCAGTTGAGTCATTAGTTTATCAATTTGTATGAAAATTTGTATCTACCATTAATAAGATTATTTGTAATAGACAGAAAGAGTATTATTTTACTAAGGCAAATGTATTCTATATTCATTATTTCATTACAGTGCTTCTAACTAAATGTCATGTTTATTTTGACTCATCGTGAATCTTCAACGAATGCTTTATTAGAATATTAAAATATAAACTTGTAAATATCTAGATATTATATAAATGAGTCATATTATAATGCTTATAGCACCCTAATCCAAAATCAAGATCAAATCTCCACCTTTAAATTTTAAAATGAGTGGAGAGATTAAATCTTACGAATCTCAATAAATAGTAGACAAAATACCAACAAAAGGGTAATATCGTCATTATGTTATCATATGATAATTTTCGTGAATGTTTTTTTCATATCAACAGTGTATTACAAATATCAACAATATGACATACGAATATCAACACTAGTACAAGAAAATATCTAACACATATTTATTGAGATTTTTACATGGTTTTATTGAGATTTTTTGATGTATTTGTTGATAAAAATCTGATTATTAACATTTACGAAAACTAAAATAAAAAATATCAAATTTCATCATCCGAACGTCGTCGGAACATATGCAATTGAGATCTCGTTGGAATCCTTATAAAATTATCTTTAATTTGATATATTTTTTGCAAAAAAATAATTTAAATCGAGAGAGTTACGTAAATTTAAAGTTTTAAGATGATTTTAATGAGAGGGAATTGACATTAATACCCTCTAATTTTATTTATTAATTTTCTTAATTAAAAATATAATCCGTGACATTATTTCAACCACTAGATCTTCTAATCTAATGGCTAAGATTTAGTCTTAGTTTGGGATTGCTAATTAGTTAGCAATTGATCACTTCCCTTATACAAAACAAATATCTAGATATTATGTAGAATTATCTAGAATTGGGGAAGGGAATATCTAGATATTTTGGTAGAATTAACTAGAGATAAAATTCTCTAGAATATAGATATTTAGAATATAAAAGTATTAAGAAGGAGAATATCTAGATATTTTGGGAGAATAGTCTAGATTAATAGATATTATGTAAGAAATATCTAGATTTTTATAGATAAAAATCTAGATATTTAGAATATAAAATTATGAAGTAGATGATTCTAGAATAGGAAGGGGATGTCTATAAATATGAGAAAGTTGTAATATTTTGTATAAGTGGACAAGTTGAATTCTTGAGAAGTTTGAGAAATAAAAGTGTGTCTTACTTTCCCCACATCATCAACATCTCCTAAATTATTTCCTACATAATCTACCCATCCTCCTCTCAAATATTTCCTCGAAACTAAATTACTCCAACATATATCTTATATATTCCAACAAAGCAGTACCAGAGCCATAAGTTCCTACCTGTAGTATGGCTAACTTGTCGTCGTTCCAAGTCCCCATGCTCAATAAGAGCAGTTTCGATAATTGGAGTATCAAGATGAAACTGTTATTGGGAGCCCACGATGTTTGGGAGATCGTGGAGAATGGCTACGAGGAGCCGCAAGACGAGACCTATCTATCCCAACAACAAAGGGATAGATTGTGAGATGCGAGAAAGAGAGCCAAGAAGGCTCTCTATCTCATCTACCAAGCTCTAGGGGACGACGATTTCGAGAAGATCTCGAGTGCAAGCACCGCCAAAGAAACGTGGAAGAAGCTCCAAATCTCGTGTGCTGGTGCGGAGCGAGTAAAGAAGGTACGCCTCCAAACTTTAAGAGGGGAATTTGAATCTTTGCATATGAAACAGTCCGAATCAATTTCGGATTATTTTTCAAGAGTCTTGGCGGTGTCAAATCAAATGAAAAGAAATGGTGAAAAATTGGAGGATGTTAGAATCATGGAGAAAATATTGCGCTCTCTAACCCCTAATTTTGAGCACATAGTAGTTACAATAGAAGAAACAAAAGATTTGGAGGAAATGACCATCAATCACTTATTGGGTTCGCTACAAGCATATGAGAAGAAACAAAAGAAGAAACAAGAAATTGTGGAGCAACTTTTGAAGTTGCAAGTAAGCCCAAAGGAGAAAGAAGAAAGCTCGAGCAATGGTGGTGGCCCACAAGGAAGAGGTTGCGGAAAAAGACAAGATCGTGGTCGTGGTCGAGGATATGCTCGTGGACGTGGACGTGGACGAGGATATTTTTCCAACAATGAAGAAATAAAGGAGTTCCCAAATATGGGACGAGGAAGGAGCAATCCACAGTCGAGGTACGATAAATCTTCAATAGAGTGTTATAATTGTCATAGATATGGGTACTATGCTTCCGAGTGCAGAGACACATAATCAAAAGTTGAAGAAAAGACCAATTACGTGGAGAACACAAATGAAGAAAATGGATGTGTTCTTCTAGCTTATAAAGGAGAAGTTGGAAGAAAAGATGATATGTGGTACCTCGACACGGGAGCGAGCAATCATATGTGCGGGAACAGGAGCATGTTCGTGGAGCTTGATGAATCAGTAAGTGGCAATGTCTCCTTTGGTGATGAATCTAAAATTCTAGTTAAAAGAAAAGGCAAGATTCTAATTCGTTTGAAGAATGAAGCTCATGACTTTATTTCTAACGTATATTATGTGCCCAATATGAGAAACAATATATTGAGTCTTGGACAACTCTTAGAGAAAGGTTATAACATTCATATGAAAGATTATAGCCTTTCAATAAGAGATGGAAAAAATGATTTAATTGCCAAAGTGCCAATGTCCAAGAATAGAATGTTTTTATTAAATGTTCAAAATGATGTGTTGAAGTGTCTTCAAGCATGTTATAAAGATGAGCCTTGGCTATGACATCTTCGATTTGGGCACCTGAATTTTGGTAGCTTGAAATTGCTATCAAATAAAGAAATGGTATGAGGATTACCACCCATCGAGCACCCCGATCAACTCTGTGAAGGATGCTTAGTTGGGAAGAACTTCAGAAAGCCATTCCTAATGGAGTCAAGTTCGAGAGCTCAGAAGCCATTGGAGTTAATCCATGCAGACTTGTGTGGACCAATCAAGCCAACCTCCCTCGGTAAAAATAATTATTACCTACTTTTCATTGATGATTTTTCAAGAAAAACGTGGGTATACTTCTTGAAGCAGAAATCAGAAGCATTTGACGCCTTCAAGAAGTTCAAGGCTGCCATCGAGAAAGAAAGCGGTCTACAAATCAAAGCAATGAGGACCGACCGAGGTGGAGAATTCACATCCACGGAGTTTCTGGAATTTTGCAAAGAAAGCGGAATTCGACAGCTACTAACAGTTCCGAGATCTCCCCAACAGAATGAAGTGGCTGAACGAAAGAACAAGACCATCGTTGAGATGACTCGAAGCATGCTAAAGACGAAGAATTTGGCGAAAGAGCTTTGGGCAGAAGCAGTAGCGTGCGCCGTGTACCTGTCCAACAGGTCCCTAACAAAAAGTGTATGGGGAATGACTCCTCAAGAAGCTTGTAGCGGGAGAAAGCTTGGGATCGCCCACTTAAGAGTGTTCGGGAGCAAAGCCTATGCACATGTACCAGATCAGACGAGGAGTAAACTCGATGACAATAGCAAACCATACATTTTCATCGGGTATGACTCTAACACTAAAGGCTATAAGTTATATGATCCAAATTCGCAGAAAACCATGATTAGCCGAGATGTGGAGTTTGATGAAGAAGAAGTATGGGATTTTGGCTCAAACAATGACTTCACCTTCATACCTACGTTTGGAGATCAAAGAACAGGCGAACAGATAGGAGAGGAACATCAAGAACAAACGACTCCACCTACATCTCCCACATCAGCTGTCAGAGGCTCACCACCATCTTTCTTGAATGAAAGAGCAACACAACGCACAAGAAGTTTGAGTGAAGTGTATGACGACACCCCAAGGTTAGAAGATCTCACCTTATTTTGCTTATCTGCTGATTGTGAACCAGAAGAAGCTACAACAAGGGAAAATTGGCGAGTTGCGATGGATGAAGAGATCAAAGCCATAGAGAAGAATGACACGTCGGAGTTCGAGTGGCCACAAAAGGAACGAACAACTATTTGTGTGTATAACAAGTCGGCGATTGCGCTATCTAAAAATCCAGTGTTCCACAACTGAAGTAAGCACATCGACACCCGCTACCACTACATCAGTCAGAGAATGCGTTGCAAATCAGAAAATTCAAGTCGAGTACGTGAAATCGCAAGACCAAGTTGCCGATATTTTCACAAAGCCCCTCGAGTACGAAGACTTTATCCAGATCAGGACGCTGCTCGGAATGACAAATCAAGTTTAAGGGGGGATGTTGTTATATTAAAATATAAACTTGATTTTGTAAATATCATATATTATACAAATATCTAGATATGGGGAGTGTTATATTGCTAACTCAATACCTAATTGCTAACTACAACTAAATAATAACCATTAGATATTCAAATTAAGGGCCTAGATCATCAACCACGAAATGTCAATACGATCAACAAAAAACGTCAATAAAGCCATAGGATTAATTCCATAAAATATCAATAGGGGTATTAATGTCAATTAACTTCATGTTTAGTTATAACTAACTTTTAAAAGAAATCCCAAAACGTTAAATTCATATAACATATATCAAATTAAAATTAATTTTATAAGGATTCCAACGATATCATACATGCATATGTTCCGACGTCAAAATTTGAAAAAAATTTGAAATTTTTTCAATTTTTTCGTAAAGCAGAAATGTCAACATACTATATAAAATATGTCAATATAATACATGTAGAATATCAATATAAGCAATGGGTTAACATTCTTAAAGCATTGTGTTGACATTCTCAAAGCATTATGTTGATATTTCCGAAACACTATATTGACATTTTTTTATGGGGAGTTTTGAAGGGTGAAGCATCTGAAGAAGATGAGAAAGCTGGCATCAAGAAGCAGGATCTTCAAGATAAGGCATATTCCACTCTGATCCTCAGCCTAAGCGATCGAGTATTGAGAGAGGTTTCAAAGGAAGAAACCGCAGCTGCTGTGTGGAAAAAGCTTGAGTCATTGTACATAACTAAGTCCCTCACCAACAGACTTCTCTTGAAGCAGAAGTTGTTCACATTTAAGTTCTCCGAATCAAGAAGTATTGGGGAGCAGCTTGAAGAATTCGCTAAGTGTGTGGATGATCTTGAAAACATTGAGGAAGAAATCAAAGATGAGGACAAAGCTCTTATGCTCCTCAACTCTCTGCCTAAAAGTTTTGAGCAGTTCAAAGATGCCATTCTTCTTGGCAGGGATTCTAAAGTCACTTATGAAGAAGTACATTCTGCTCTAAAGATGAAGGAGTTTCAGAAGGCAACCACAAAAACTATTGATCCCGCTGCAGAAAGTCTCAATGTGAAGGAAGACTCAATGAAATCTGGGAAGAAAAAATCACATCGTAGAAGCTCGATTACACACACAAGGATTATGGGGCCCTCACTCGCTTGGGTAACAATTGGTGGATGCGTGCATTTCTGGACATTCATTGATGATTTCTCTAGGAAAATACGTGGATTTATATCATGAAAGAGAAGTCGTACACTTTTGATAAATTTAGAGAATGGGCGCACCGAGGTAAACAGTGTAAAAGAAAACGCCATCGAGGTGTCTTAGAACGGACAATGGGTTGGAGTTTTCTTCACATGAGTTTGATAGCTACTTTTGCAAACTCAAAGGGATTAGTAAAAGGCATAGAACTATGCCAAATAACCCCCGAACGGAGAATGAGAGAGCTAACCGCACCATCCTGGGAAGAGTAAGACGCATGCTCTCTCGTTCGGGAATGCAAAGTTTGGGGAGAAGCTGCCGCAACCGGCCGTGCATCCGCTCGAATAAATGTCCATCCTCACCATTAACATGGACACACCGTATTTGAGATGGTATGGATCTCATGGAGATTATGCAAGATTGAAGCCTTTCTTGGACGCAAGGCTTATTCTCATGTTAAGAAGTAAGCTGGAAGCAAGGGCAATCAAGTGTGCAATGCTCGGGGTATTAGAAAGGTGTGAAAGGGTATAGGTTATGGTCTAAGGAGCTTGGTAACAATGAGTCATCATCAAGCCGGATGTGACGCTAGTGGTTCGCCCTATATTGAGCGTAATAAATCGTAATGAAGCAAGCTAGGCGATAACACTTCAGCTGAGGCGGAGCCGCTTGAGAAGGAGAGTCTGTGGATTTGGCAAATGAAGATCCTCAGATAATATCAAATGATGAAGTTAGTCAAGAAGTTGATGATCTCGAGAAACTATCGCCTTGCTAGAGACAGACAAAGAGTGATAACTCCTCCAGCCTGATACAACAACTCCAACTCAAGCTCATTATGATCTCAGGTGGCGAAGGGATAGAATGTTCGTAGCCATTGAACTACAAGGAAGCATTGAGAAGCAATGAGAGCATTAAAATGGATTTTGAGATATCTTAAGGGATCTGATGATTTAACCAAGGATGCAGCCTTGGGTTTCTGTGACTCGGATTCTGCCACCAACATACATCTTCACTTTGTATGGTTCTGCTATCTCTTGGAAATCTGGTCCACAATCTGTAGTAGTTCTATCGACAATAGAGGCCGAGTACATTGCACTTGTTGAGCTTGTAAAAGAAAGTTTTTGGGTTAAGGGAATTCTCAGAGATTTTGGGATTTATCAAAAGGCTGTCACTGTGCATTGTGATAGCAGCAGCGCGATCAGTCTAACTAAGCATCAAGTGTTCCACGAACGGATCAAGTACATAGATGTAAGGTTGCATTTTGTAAGAGATGAGGTGAACAAAGGGGAAGTCAAGATTCAGAAAGTGGGAACAGAAGACAACCCTGCAGATATGCTCACAAAGGTGCTGCATGTGTCCAAGTATGCACATTGCTTGGATCTGGTGACTGTGGTTCAGAGATAAGACAGTAAGGTGGAGACAAAGGGGGAATAGAAGATTGATCATTGTCCAACCTAGGTGGAGATTTGTTGGAATAAAGGTTGAGAAATGATTCAATTGGGTAGGCAGTTATTTCAGTTATGAAGAGGTTCAAGATTTGGTTAAAGAGTTAATTCTTTTCTCAATCTGATTGGTGGCGCTTCGGTGCATATAAAGACTAAATCCAGCTCATTTTTTGGGATTCATTATTCAGCCATTCAACATTCCAAGTAGAAGTCGATCTTCTTCTACATTCAATACAACATACAAATCTTCTCTCTTCTCTACAACTTCATGATCGAGGGTTTCTAAGGAGTGATGCAGAGATGGTGTTGAGTTAGTGAGTGTGTGTTGTAACTCGTTTCTGAGAGTGTATTCGAGTGTGTGTGTTGTACACGATTAATCAATAAAGCTATTCCCTTCCCGTGGACGTAGGCCTACAAGGCTGAACCATGTAATTCTCCTGTGTTCTTTCTTAGTTTCTAGGTGTTTCGATTGTTCTTGAGAGTTCTTCACCGAAGCAATTCTAGTTCAGATTGAATCTTGTTCACTGATTCACAGTATTATATACGAAATTAATAGGAAGGGGATGTCTATAAATATGAGAAAGTTGTAACATTTTGTTTAAGTAGACAAGTTGAGATCTTGAGAAGTTTGAGAAATAAAAGTGTGTCTTACTTTTCCCACATCACCAACATCTCCTAAATTATTTCCTACATATTCCACCCATATTCCCCTCAAATATTTCCTCCAAACTAAATTACTCCTCCAACATATATCTTATATATTCCAACATGTTTCTTGGCGCAGCTTTGGTGCAACCCGAAGAAACAATTGGAGCACTCATAAGCCAAACCATCATCACCTAACTTCAATTTTCCCCCACAAGCTCCACACTGCCGCCCGGCGCAAATACCCTCCTCCAGTCGAACAAGCGAACAGGACATCTGTGCACATCCACACGAGCATCCTTACCCAACTTTATCCTGGAAAGCCGGTCGACCGAGGGAATGCAATCATAGTGGAACCACTGATCACACTCGCCGCAGCTGTAGTGCCACCGCCGCGGCCCTTCTCCCTCCAAATTCTCCTCACAGACCTCACAGAAGAACTCATCCTGACTGCTGCTGCAGCCGCCCTTTGCCTCTCTGGGGGCGGCTATGGTCAGCAGGATAAGGTGCGGGTCGAATATATGATGAACGGTGCGTGGCAGCAGGGCACATCTGACGTGGAGGTTGAAATTGGTGCAGCTGCTGCAGCTGTAGCATATTCCGGTCAGGGTAGAGCTGCAGCAGCTGCACTTTTCATAAATGCGGAATTCGGTGGTGGGAGACATGAAGAGGAAGTGGTTGCTCTTGTGAGGTGCGTGTGTTATTGCAGGAGTGATGAAGGCGCAGACAACATCCATGTTGAAGTCGTCGCAGAATATGCAAGAGTAGGAAAATCCATTGCACCAAAGATGACAACCTTAAGAGATACATGGACTATAGATTAGGATATTAGTAGAATTTATAACAAATGGACTAGATTAGCTTTCGACCGCCCATACATTTACCTTTTTTCCAGTTTTGGTAATTAAACTCATACTCAATTAATTCATTATACCAGTATAAAATTAATATGCAAAAATAGATTCATATTCCACTAATATTTTCACTCGTTTCTTTTATAAAGTTAAATAAAATTTTAAAACTCATATCGAGTCAAAATGTGACTCTAAATAGCGGGCAAGTGGAGTAGATTATAAAACAAATGGACTAGATTAGAATATTAGAATTTAAGACAAATGGACTAGATTAATTAGAATATTAATAGAATTTAGGACAACTGGACTATATTAGATATTACTCCATTCGTCCATCATTAACGTTCAATTTTGTCATTTACATCCATCCACCAGTAAATGTCACATTTGTCTTTTTACTACTTTTGGTAATGGGCTCACAATACACACTTTATCCAGTTCACATTTTATTTTAAAACTAATATAATCCACTAGCCTTTGCTTTTTAACTTTCTTTTACATTTTTTGGAATTCATGCCCGATGAAAGTCAACCAATTATTGTTGGACAGAGTGAGTAGAATTTAGGACAAAAGTTTAGAAAAATTGTGAATTTTGGGTAAATTCGGGTTCATCCCCTACCTTTAAAACCAACAGTAAAGATCACAAACTTTAACATTTTTCTCAATATCCCTATATGCTCTAATTTGTGTTATACTCCCTCTCTCTCATATAAATCAAGATATTCTCTTATATTTTTGGTAATTTCTTTCTTTCTAATAAGGTGGGTGATAAGTCGTATTCTAAGCCTTGATTACTGGTCAGTATGTCATGAAATGCATGTATTATCTCGCAAAACAGTTGCTCAAGTGTGCAGAATTAAGGGATCCAAGCCAGTTGGAGACGATTCAGGCGACGCAAGTGAAAAGAAGTGCTAGAAGGGTGCAATACTGACCAGGATGCATGCCAGAGAAAAGGCTCGAGATGGAGAAGAAGGATAGCTGGGATGATCATTAACAAGGGCAGAAAAGTCAAATCGACAAGGAAGTCTACCCTAAAAGCAAGGGCAAGCCTCCCTATAAAAGAAGCCACTTGGAGAGAGAAAAGAGACTTGGTCGTTCACTCTTCACACTTAGTAGAATTCTCTCTAGAAGATCAATCCTTCAGCATTATCCAGTCTCTCGTTCCTCGCCACAGCTATGGTCACTTGACGTCCAAGAGTCTGCCGGAGAAGTCATCAATCTACCGTTCCAGCCAGTTTGTCGTAGTAGTATAGCAGTATCACCGCCCGGAGTGGCAAAACAATCGTTATTTGCTTTCTAGTTTAATTTTTACCTGTTTTCTTCGTTGGATCTGTTGCAAACATTTATTTTTGTTGCCTTTTGAAGTACTTGATGAAGATCCAAACGTTTGTTATGAAATTTCTATTCCGAATGTCTCTTTGGTTTGAGTTTGCTTCATTTTGCCTAGAAAAGCTAGATCTAGTTATCGCCTTTAATTTCTAAGTGCGTGCATGTATTTTCTTTCGAGTAGGCTAGATCTGTAGTTTTTGATCGAAATTTGTAGTTATGTCTCAGTTTGAGTTTCCGTGCATAAGGTTTCCTGTTCTGCACTGTGATCACCACCTTGCATGTTAGTCAGTAGAGGTAGTCCGCAATTTCAGCTGTTCATCTTAAGTTAAGCATTTTAATCAATGGATCTTGAGTTTGAAATTATGAATCTGAGTTTAGTCATGGAGTTTGTGTTCATATGATTTCTGTCAATACTTGGTGAAGAAGAAAGCATCAAAATCAACTTTACATTGGACCACTTTTGCTTTTTAGTTACTTTTGCTTTTGTCTCCTAGTTTTCAGTTGTACCTTCCAGACCTGTCAGAAAAGCCAACCAGCCACCAAATATACCATGTTGTCTAAATTTCCTTTTTTAGTAACTGTCTACTTTTCACATGTCTCTGAGATACCTTGTCCCCTATTTTCACGAACATAACCACGTGCCTGTTATTT
This sequence comes from Salvia hispanica, assembly GCF_023119035.1. NCBI lineage: Eukaryota > Viridiplantae > Streptophyta > Magnoliopsida > Lamiales > Lamiaceae > Salvia > Salvia hispanica. Next base: position 18,811,038 of record NC_062965.1, on the reverse strand, counting down.
TCCCGCCTACTAGCCAGTAGAGTACCATCTTTATTTCTCGTCTAGGTAGAATCCCAACCCCAAAAGCGTGGTAGCTAACCAAAAACACCCAGGAATATCACCACAGCTATCCGAACGTGTCCATCCTTGTGGGATTCGACCCTTACCTCCATTATATTAAGCAGTAGAAGTGGATTGAGGAAATTTGTTTGATACCAGGTTCCGGTTGTCGCACCAACGACTCAGCTAGGTCGGAATCTCATTCTGATCAGTTGGATACACCCTTGCATTTACACACCCAACCGAAAACCTGCACTTTCAGTGGGTCACATTCTCCACTAACAATACTATAAATACTTTTTCTTTCTATCTCCCTCTTATTTTACCAATTGTGCATTAGTTCTTGTGGCATTACATACCTTTGCATGAGAATCCTGCAGAGATACCATCCGAGTTAGGTGCTTTCGGGCAGAGCACGAGATAGTGTTCTCTGAGATCGTGAGCACGGTGCTCGATTCGGGTTGGAAGATGAGCGCAACAGCCATGGAGATAGAAATCCGGACATTCAGAGCAGCTGTAAAACGGGGGGAGAAACATATTGGGTGCATGCATTGCATACGCGGTGCCAAGATCGATTGCCATCATCGTTTTCATGGAATATCAATGGATGTTTGTGGACTTCAGAGAAACCATCACTGCTGCTGTCAATTGCAGTAATATCATGTCTTATATAGGGAATGAGACTCGTCCGTTCGTCTTCCATTGGCAAACGACCAAGGTCGGAAGCTTTTGCGTCTCGCATAAGCACTGCATTTCATTTTCAAACAAAATCGTACGACAATATATAATACTCCCTTCGTCTATAAAAAATAGTTATAATGTCCAAAAGTGTCAGATTTTGCTTTTTATCGAATGTAAGCGACTAGACGAAGAATTTAAGATATCCGCAGTCACGGGCTCTTTGAACAATTGAGCATGCATGACATAAGAATGACTGAACTCGTAGAAAAACACTCAAAAACCCTAGTTTATTTTAAATTTGGTAAACCCTAGAAACTCAAAAGAAAATAAAATGAAAAATAAGAAATTAAAAATAAATTTGGAAAAACAATAAAAAAAAAACTATTTAAGCTTTTATACTATTTCGGATGGCCAAATTCTATCATATATCATTCCATATAAATTCTTTGATTACTCATTTTCAATTTTAGAATCACACTTATGTAATATCTACATTATTCTCTATATATTCACTTAACATACAAAACAATATCGCATAAATTACGGAATAAAAGTAGATGTATACATACCTGGCTTGAAAGTTTGAGGGCTCCGGCGGGCGCAACTGATGTGAACAAGATAATCAGTACATTTGAGACAAACAAATGCCCCAAAACTCCCAGTATGTACTTTAAAACAGATTAAACATCGGGAAGAATATGAAGTAGGGAAATTATAGATGAGAAAAAGAGAATGTTGGTGTTGTTTATAATTTAGGGCATTGAGTAAAAAAGCACAATCTGGATGAATCCAGTAACCGCAGAGGTTACAAAAATAGGAAATAGTCAGCCTCTCCGGCTTCAGATCATGCTTCGTGTTGCATGCGCCGCAAGTTAGAGAAGATGACTCCCTTTGCCTAATGACCGTCAAGGCATGGTTGTGGCTTTTGTGCTTGATCTTGAGGTTTAAAACACAAAATAAGTCGAGTCGAAAGTCACAACTAGGGTTAGGGCAATGGTAGAACGAGGTCCCACAGGTTTCGTTGCAGTAGCGGCATGTATAGGAAGTGTCATCTGGCTGCGGATCTTGAACCAGCTGGTTGATCAGGACTAGGGGTTTGTGCGGGTGAAGCTCGTGGACATATTTAGGCGACAGACTGACGCATTGTTCGTTCAGGAAAAGCTTGTCGCTGCCTAGAGAGAATGAAATGGATGGAGTCGAGAAGATGGGCTGCCTGCAGTAATGAAAACATATTTTCGTTTACTTGACTCAATACGACAAGTTAAGATATTACGTAGATTTTATAATTATTTTTTAGTTTACAAGAATATTTATCTTGATAAAACTAGGAAATAAAAAAAAAAAAAAAAAAAAAAAACTCTAAAAGAAGATTAAGAAACCAAACATACTCTAAAAGACGATGTTCTCTGTCCTACGGTTATCTGACCTAAAAAAATGTGTGCTCTTATCATGTTTAATGCTTTAAAGAAAATAAGGAAGCCAATTCACTTTCCGAATTTCAATTCTATTTTACAACACATGCACAAAAGCACGAGCATATGTATTGTTAGTACATAATTAGCATTCGCCTACAAGATAAGACATGTAATGACTTCTTTAAATTCTGTTTTACTTTTCGCATTTTAATAATTTATTTCAAAAAATATGTACAAAACCAAGAAAATATGCATGTTTTCTCAGCATAAACATTTTGAAGAATTTTTGGAGTTTCAGTATTTACTTTCCGCATTTCAATTCTATTTTACAATACCGTAACTGCAAGCGCAGCACAAAGAAGAGGTTTCGCTGTCCGGATCCACAACTCTTTCAACCTCGAGTTCTGTTGGAAATTTATATGGAGATAAATGAAACAAGAACAACAAAGTGAATACTTTGTGTAGAAAACTCTTGTTGAATACTTGAATGAATAATGAGTACAAGGATCATCCTATTTATACTAGTATAGGAATGCACTAGTTGGATGAACCTACACAAATACATGTATCAAAATTTAAGTAATACATAGAATTAATATTAGAAGTTGGACCATTGGTTCATGAATCTAGGAAATGCATTAACCTTCAATAAGTTCGCTGCCGGAATACCAATCTCTTTCGAGCATCCCAAAATTAGGAGCTTCTTCTTCTAGAGCAGAGTGTGTTCGCACTCTGTAATACAAGTTCCGCGGACCCATTTTAGCGTGTGGGAGTTGGTCTGAATGAGGATAAGGACCAAGATGTTAAATTTATATTGCTATGAAAATAAATGCTTTTTTTGGATTTCCAAATAACAATGGATTAAAATAAACAATGAATTCCTAACCTAATTACAAAGGAAAATCGGATTCTGTCGGGTGATGATTCTTATGTCAATTTTGTTTTGCTCATCTGTTTCTTTACCATTATTCCACGTTTCGTATATTAAGTACTTTCACCATATGATATTGTCATATTGATATAACTTTATCACATCGTCTGTCAAATAATGTCTCATTTGGTCATTTCAACAAGTCCCTGATTTAAGGTCTCATTTATTTTCTTCATCTCATATTAGTTGAGTCGTTTGTTTTGCCATGGAATTAAAAATATTATACTTTCTAGGTTATATATGTAGATAAAATAAAGTAAGACAGAATAAAGTAAAATTACTTCATCTGTCCCAAGTTGGTTGGGTCGTATTCCATTTCGGCAATCCCATTGTAGCTGGCCTGAAATTCTGGTTTTTCTTGGTCTTGATTATATTCACATTCTTCGTCTCTCAGTCGCGTCTCTCCTCCCACCTCTGGAGAGACGGGCATTGACCGACAACGGTCGAGAGTCGATCCAGGAGAGCTTGAGGAGGAAATAAATGGAGAAAAACTGTAACCACTTCGATCGGGTCGGCCATAGTGGACCCGGCCGGAGACATCACTAATATATTATAGCCTATTGTGCTAAGAGTGGCTGTAAAGATGGAATATTAGATACAATGAAAGTGTTTTGAGAGGCATTTTTTTCCTTTTTTAATAAAAAGGTTCAATGATAATTTCCCTTTATCCTTGACGTGCCGATTCGAAACTCAATATATTAATTGGAGGAAAATGTCACATGCTTTTTTCTATAGTTTGTTATCTTAGTTTAGACTAACCAAAAAAGGAAATTGAGTCATCATACACAGATGGACTATAAAATAGAATGTTACTTGCAATTTATTATTCATTTATTTCTTTCTCATTCATCGATAATATTATTTTTCACGGACAGATAGAATATTATTTTATTCACACAAATGTAATATATTCATTACTTGATTACAGAGCTACTGGCTCGATGTCATGTTTATTCTGACTCGTCATGAATCTTCAATAAATGTTTCTTGGCGCAGTTTTGGTGCAACCCGAAGAAACAGTTGGAGCACTCATAAGCCAAACCATCATCACCCAACTTCAACTTATCCCCACAAGCTCCACACCGCCGCCCAGCGCAAACGCTATCCTCCAGTCGAACAAGCGCGATGGGACATCCGTGCACATCCACACGAGCTTCCACACCCACCTTCATCCTAGAAAGCTGATCGATCGAGGTAATGCAATTGTAGTGGAACCACTGATCACACTTGCTGCAGCTGTAGTGCCACCGCAGCGGCCCCTCTCCCTCCAAACTCTCCTCACAGAAGAACTCATCCCGACTGCTACTGCAGCCGCCCTCTGCCTCTCTGGGGGTGGCTGTGGTCAGTAGGAGAGGGTGCGGGTCGAACATGTGGTGAACGGTGCGTGGCAGGAGAGCGCATCTGACGTGGAGGTTGAAATCATGGCAGCTGCTGCAGCTGTAGCAGATTCCGGTCAGGGTAGAGCTGCAGCAGCTGCACTTTTCATCGCTGCCGAATTCGGTGGTGGGAGACATGAAGAGTAAGTGATTGCTCTTGTGAGGTGCGTGTGTTATTGCAGGAGTGATGAGGGCGCAGACAACATCCATGTTGAAGTCATCGCAGATTGTGCAAGAGTATGCAAATCCATTGCACCAAAGATGACAACCTTGAAAGATATAACCATGAACATTAGTCAAATTCTGAAACATTATAAAATCGGCAGTAAAAATTGTGAACTTTAACATTTTTCTCAATTTTCCAATATAATCTAATTTGGGTGAATGAAAATTTCTATAAGGACGAGACAGACAATCCATGAATTTATCATTTTTGTAAACACATTAACAAATATAATAACTAAACGACGTCATGAATTTAAAAATCATATACTTTGAATCAACAATATATTGCGAATAAAATAAATTGAATATTTCATCATGGAAAATCGAGAAAAAATGTTAAAATTTACTCCCTCGTTCAATTAGTGTTGGATCATATTCCATTTATTTCATGATGTGCCAGATTCTGGTCTGTCCATTGACATTTGAAATCAGAATAAGAAATCAAGAAGTTTCATTTTTTTCAATTGTCTCATCCGTATACTATATGTCGTCTTTTAAAAACGACGTGTTTCTTTTCTTATTTTTGAAATATTGCCATTTTTACTATCACCAAAAGACGTCAATTTGTGTATAGATGAGACAATTAATTGAGAAAAATTGAAACTTAGTGATTTAATTTTTCACTTTCGAAATATCTGTCTTTAAATGAGTTTTCTAAATATCATCTTTAAATGCTAAAGCCTCATTTTTGTTACAAATCTAAATCATACTTCTCTCTCTATTATTTTTGCCGTGTATCATTAGATGATAACACGAATTAATAACATTGCATGAAGGAGTTTAATTTCTACACTCCATAATTTGAGATTGCATGCAGTAGAAATTTCAAACTCATCGTCTAAGGCTGAAAAATGATTTTTACACAATATCTGGGGGGTATTATCATATTTTCCAGAAGATACTAGATTCTTTTGTGAAGGAATTTAGAGGTTGCTGGGGGTGTCTTTGCAAAAGAATGGGGTGGCATTTTATATATATCAAAAGTGGAAGGGTCTGGGGATAGATCGTAGACTTGGACGAGGTCAGCTCTGACTCCGAACGTTGTTGCGAGGCTCCGCCATAACGCCTTGGCAGATTGGTGTTGAGCAAATTGCAAGACGAGTTTTGGCTCCATGTTTTGGATGAGCCAACAGCGAAGTCGGAAGCTTGCCATTTGTTGAATTCTGATCGGTGGTTTTTGGGGGATTCAGATCTCCTTCGATGTATTCGAGTTTCTCTCGATTGCCGATGACTACTCGCATGAGCCGGGACCATACAGAGAAGTTTTTTTCCATCTAACTTGAATCCTAAAGATACAGATTCAGTTTGTTTGGACATTTTGTGTTTGGTTTGGTTGATACTCACTTGGTTTTGGCTGTTTTTCAGGCTTTGGAATGGGTGGTGGTAAGGCTGATTTTTGCCTTGAGGGGTTGAGGGGTATTGAACGATGATGAGCACTTCTCTGAGTTCTCAAAGAAAATAGGATCGAAATCTTGCTCTTGATACCATATTGAGATTGATAGTTTTGTATATTTGATTCATTGAAGAAGATAACCAACATCCATGAATTTATACAAGTGTTGGTGACTGTTGGGATACAACAATAAATACAATCTTGGAACTAGTCTACTCTTGAAACTAGATATTATAAATGTTCACTTCTTGTAATTTTTGACGTATATTTTTTGGAACTCATACAAACGTTCTTATATACATTTTTCAGAAAAATTGGAGTATTTCTTTCTGTCGTGTTCTCCACTCTCTAGTCCCAACCTCTTCAACAAATGTTTCTTGGCGCAGTTTTGATGCAACCCAAAGAAACAGTTGGAGCACTCGTAAACCAAACCATCAACACCCAACTTCAATTTCACCCCACAAGCTCCACACCGCCGCCCGGCGCAAACGCCATCCTCCAGTCGAACAAGCGCGACGGGACATCCGTGCACATCCACACGAGCTTCCACACCCACCTTCATCTTAGAAAGCCGATCGACTGAGGGAATGCAATCATAGTGGAACCACTGATCACACTCCCCGCAGCTGTAGTGCCACCGCCGTGGCCCTTTCTCCAAATTCTCCTCACAGACCTCACAGAAGAACTCATCCCTACTGCTGCAGCCGCCCTTTGCCTCTCTGGGGGCGGCTGTTGTCAGCAAGAGAGGGTGCGGGTCGAATATATGGTGAACAGTGCGTGGCAGCAGGGCGCATCTGATGTGGAGGTTGAAATCAGTGCAGCTGCTGCAGCTGTAGCAGATTCCGGTCAGGGTAGAGCTGCAGCAGCTGCACTTTTTGTAAGTGCGGAATTTGGTGGTGGGAGACATGAAGAGGAAGTGGTTGCTCTTGTGAGGTGCGTGGGTTATTGCAGGAGTGATCAGGGCGCAGACAACATCCAAGGTGAAGTTGCATTCGTCGCAGGAGTATGCAAATCCATTGCACCAAAGATGACAACCTTGAAATATATGTAAAACTAGATTAGGATAATTTAGGACAAATGTTCAGAAAAATTGTGAATTTTGGTAATATCTCGTTCATCCTCCCTACCTTTAGTAAAACTCTTAAACTTTAACAATGTTCTCAATTATATGGTCTAATTTGGGTGAAATTATATTTAAAAATTCTACAAGGATCATATCGCACGTGAACTTTATTACTCCCTCCGTCTCCCATTAAATGTCTCATTTTTCCTTTTTCGTCCATCGGCCAATAAATCTCTCATTCACTTTTACCATATTTGGTAAGTGGACATTACATTCCACTAACTCATTACACTCACATTTTATTATAAAACTAATTCTCCCCCTGTCCCATTAGAAATGAAACGTTTTCCTTTTTGGTCTGTCCCATTAAAAATGAAACGTTTCTAAAAATGGAAACAATACTCTCTCTACTTTTTCTTCTCTCTTACTTTACTCTCTCTTCAATAACTCACAAAACAACACTACATAAAATCTCGTGCCGAAAAGCAAATGTTGCATATTTAATGGGACGGAGGGAGTATATAAAAGTAGGTCTCACATTCCACCAACTTTTCTATCCACTTTACTACATAAAGTCAAACAAGTTCTTAAAACCCGTACCGATCAAATATGGGACATTTAATTGCGGACGTAGGGAGTATTTTTCTCAACCTATTGAACAAATACTAATAATTCAGCCAATTTGAAATAACTGCAGTCCAAATCTATAATATTATAAATAGAAAAGGGAAATATTTTATTATGGGAAAATTGAAAAAAAAATGTTAAAAGTCGAGATTATGACTAATTTTTTAAAATTACGAAATAAGCCAGAATTTGACAAATTAATTTAATAAATTAAGATTAGATTTTATTTAACTAATGTAATCAAAAGAATTTAAGTCAATGGGGAATTTAGAAAATACTAAGAATTTAGAACACGTTTGTTCGATTAAAGATTTTTATAGTTTTCTCTTATTGAACCGTATATCACAAATTATTCCTACATGTGGTGTGGCGTAGGGCGTACGTACCATTTTTATTGTAAAAAGGGCAAACGTATTAATTAGTAGATGATGACATGAATTTATAACAAACCTTTGCATGAGAAGCCCGCAGAGATTCTATCCGAGTTGCAGGGTGCTTTGTGGTAGAGGTATAGATAGGATTCGTGAGCATGGTGCTTGATTCTGGTTGGAAGACGAGAGCAGCAGCCATGGAGATAGAAATCTGGACAATCAGAGCAGCTGTAAAACGGGGGAGAAATATATTGGGTGCATGCATTGCATACGCGGCGCCAAGATTGGTTGCCATCATCGTTTTTGTGGAATATCAATGGATGTTTGTGGACTTCAAAGTGACCATCACTGCTGCTCTCAATTTCAGCAATATCATGTCTTATATAGGGAATGAGACTCGTCCATTCGTCTTGCATCGGTGAACGCCCAAGGTCGGAAGCTTTTGTGTCGCGCATAAGCACTGCATTTTATTTTATTTTAAAAAAAAAACTAAGAAATTAAAACTAAATTTGGAAACCCAATACAAAGACACTTTCAGCCTTTTAACGATTTCAGATGGCCAAATTCAACATATTCTATTTCACAAGCCCAATGAGAATTTCAAAGCACGCACTCAAGGTGACTAATTTTGGAAAATGGAAACACTATTATCCATATATTCACTTGACGCACAAAATAATAGTATCGCATAAATTGCGAGATAAAACTAGAGCTATACATACCTGGCTTGCAAATTTGAGGATACCAGCGGGCGCACCAGATGTGAACAAGATAATTAGGAGTACATTTGAGACAAACAAATGCCCCAAAACCCCCCCTATGTAATTTAGAACAGATGCAACATAAGGCAACATAAGAAGTAGGGAAATTATAGATGAGAAAAAGAGAATGATGGTGATTTTTATAATTTAGGGCATTGAGTAACAAAGCACAATCCGGGTGAATCCAGTAACCGCAGAGGTTACACAAATAGGAAATAGTGAGCCTCTCCGGCTTCGGAGCGTGCTTTGTGTTGCATGCGCCGCAAGTTAGAGAAGACAACTCCCTTTGCCTAATGACCGTCAAGGCATGGTTGTGGCTTTTGTGCTTAATCTTGAGCTGCAAAACACACGAAAGGTCGAGTCGAAAATCACAACTAGGGTTAGGGTAATGGTAGAACGAAGTCCCGCAGGCTTCTTTGCAGTTGTGGCATGTATAGGAAGTGGCATCTGGCTGCGGATGGGGAAGCAGCTGGTTGATCAGGACTAGGGGTTGGTGCGGGTGAAGCTCGTGAAGATGTTTACGCGGCAGACTGGCGCATTGTTCGTGCAGGAAAAGCTTGGTGTTGCCTTTGGAGAAGGAAATGGATGGAGTCGAGAAGATGGGCTGCCTGCGGTAAAGAAAACATAGTTTGGTTTACTTGACTTGATACGACAAGTTAAGATATTACTTAGATTTTGAAACCAAACAGACTCTACTCTAGGTTTCTCTGTCCTAAAGATATGTGTTTTTATCATGTTTTGTTTTATTCGTTTTTCCTACCAAACTACCTCTTAGTTAATGCATTAAAGAAAATAAGGAAGCCAATAATTTCAGTATTTACTTTCCGAATTTCAATTCTATTTTACAACACATGTATGAAAGCATGAGCATATGTATTGTTAGTACAGAATTAGCATTTGCCTGCAATTTCACAAAATACAAAACCAAGAAAATATGCATGTTTTCTCAGCATAAATATTTTGAAGAGTTTTTTAGTTTCAGTATTTACTTTCCGCATTTCTATTCTATTTTACAATACTGTACCTGCAAGCGCAGCACAAAGAAGAGGTTTCGCTATCGGGATCCACAACTCTTTCAACCTGTTCAGGATACCAATCTCTTTCAAGCTTCCTAACATAACGAGTTTCTTCTTGTTGTTCTTCTTTACCTAAGAGTCTTGGCTCTCTGACCATTTTAGCTTGTGGGGAGTTGGTCTGAATGAGGATAAAGACCAAGTGTTAAATTTATATTGCTATGAAAAGAAATGCTTTTTTTTTGGATTTCCAAATAAATCAACAATATTCCTAACCTTATTACAAAGGAAAATCGGATTCTTGTCTAGTGGTGATTCTTATGTCAATTTTATTTTGCTCATCTTGTTTCTTTACAATTATTCCACGTTTCGTATATTAATTAAGTAGTTTCACTTTTACAATAATATGATATTGATATAACTTTATCACCTCGCCCGTGAAATAATGTCTCATTTTGTCATTTTGGTACATCCGTGATTTAAAGTCTTATTTATTTTCCTTTCGTCTAACTTTAGCTGAGTCGTTTGTTTTGGCATGGAATTAAAAATATTATATTTTCTAGGTTATATATACGTAGATAAAACAAAGTGAGACAGAATATATAAAGTAAGAAATTACTTCATCCTTCCCAAGCTGGTTGGGTCGTATTCCATTTCGGTCATCCCATTGTAGCTGGCCTGAAATTCTGGTTTTGCTTGATCTTGATCACAATCAAATTCTCCGCCTCTCAGTCGCGTCTCTCCTCCCACCTCCGGAGAGACAGGCATTGACCGACAACGGTCGAGAGGCGATCAAGGAGACCTTGAGGAGGAAAGAAATGGGGGGAAAATGTAACAACTTCGACCGGGTCAGCCATACTAGACCCAACCACAAACATCACTAATACTCCTTCCGTCCACGAAAAATAGACAAGATTGAGAATGACACGGGTTTAATGTATAATTAGTAAAGTAAGAGAGAGATAGGAAAAGTAAGAGAGGGGGAGTGAAAAGGTAATGAAATGAGTGTTGGTGGATTGTGGGGTCTACATTTAGAATGATGTGTAGGGTTAGTATTGGTCGAAAACTTTCTTTTTTGAACTTAGTCTATTTTTGTTTGATGGATCAAAATGGCAAAACTTGTCTATTTTTCGTAGACGGAGAAGTATATTATTTCCTATTGTGCTAAGAGTATGAACTTTGCGTTTTGTTGCTCTTTCCGGTCTTAAGCGAGAAAAAACAGCCATTTTTTGGGATGGGAATTGTATGAATGGGGATATAAAATTTAAATTGCGGTTTTTTGGATTTCGTTTAAAAACAACACTGAATCTTCCTAAAATAACTATAAAGAAAAATCCGATTCTCCCGGTTGATGATTCTTTGGATTGGGCTCATCATGTTTCTTTATAGTTTCTACGTTTAGTATATTGAATCCTTTCACCATGTGATATTGACATAGAATTATTTATTACAGGGAAAGGAACAAGAATCAAAAGATGCAGAATATGTGTCTATTGACATGAATTATTTATTGCAGGTAAAGGAACAAGAATCTTTGGTAAGGATCACTTACGGCAAATCTTAATTCATCTCCTAATACATACACACACATGAGTGATGGACCCCACCATCATTTATTATGCATGTATGTGTGTATGTATTAGGAGATAGATTAGAGTTTGCCGTAGGTGATCCTCTCCGTTATCCCATCTTTGAACATCAAATTGAGCCCTAAAAAATGCAAAGGACCAATCTAGCTGCCATCTTCTCCACAACTCTCTCTAAATCTCCAACCGACCCGGCGAGGGGCAGCAAGCTGCATTCCGAGAGTAACGTCCCGTCCTCCTAGGGTATAATAAATTCGGCGGTCGTTAACTGGGCAACTTAAATGCAACAAGAACAAGGCTAGGGTTTCATTAAAAGGGATTTGACCTAGGTATTTAACAACTAAGGAGGAAATAAAACCAGGTTTAATCAAGAATAATCAATAAAAAGTAGCTAACATAAATGACGATCAATGTCAAGAGTTTAACAAGAAAATCAAAGGAGAAAGATATCGTAACTACGATCCAAAAACAAACGGTTGACGTAAGCTCAACAAAATCCACGACATGTCTCAATCGTCTAAGCGAAGGGAAAAAAAATAAGTTCAAAATGACTAAGTGATAATAATGAGTTTCGAAATTTAGCGGAAGCATCCAAGAGAAAGTAAAGCCATGTATGAAGACACGACTACACTCGAGGTTCAAAATATCCATCTTATTAATTAAGTTTGCTCAACACCCGCCAACGCTCGTCGCCATTCAACCTGCACATAAGGAAAACACATGCAGGGCTGAGTATTTTGAAATACCCAGTGAACTCGTTGCCAAAATATTTTATTTAATAAGTTATGCCACCCTTACCATAGTAAACTCGAGTTTTAAGCATTTAAAAAGAATATCACGAGTATCACAAAAATAATTTCTTAGACTGGCCAGTCAAACATCTCCCCGCTTTTCTCATCAATAATCACAATCACAATCACAATCTTTCCATAGTGCGACGAAAGTGTGGCCACACTTTTCGCCCACGAGACCGGCCGACTAGCAAGGACGGCTCCCGATCCCACCGTGTACACGGCCTGGTAGGGTTTGCGGCCCATACTCAGACCCGAATTCGTTTATATATATCCATTGCCACTATAGCCTAATGGAGCGTACTCACAAACTAGGCATCAGGCACACAGTATCATCAAAACAATCACATGCATGGCATAATGTTTCAAACCACCCTTATAACACCAGTCAATATTTTTTTTCAAGAAATAAGAGAGTTTAAGAATAAAGCCCACCTCGACTGCTTAGATTTCAAGTATGTTCTTTCCCTTTGTTATCCTGCTTCGCAACCGAGGTTTCACCTTTTTACCACACATGTACATACCAAGTATTAGTCCCAACATAAATTCCTAAATCATGCATGTCTCGCGTTCTCCCTTTTCCCATCGATTTATCTTAATCTTACCAATCAAAATCAAGTCATATTCATCACATAGATTCATTCACATCTTAACTCTAGATCTACCATCAACATATGTCGCCAAGAGTATTTTGCCAACATACACACACCACACACACGACGCACACACATGCACACACACACGACGCACACACATGCACACATATATTCCACATCCCCTTTATCCCACTTTCACTCGATCAAGATGCATGAGGATTCAAGAATACCGATTAATCGGTTAGATGAAGAAGAATTAATATAAGAATACCTTTTTGGAGAAAAACGAACGGTAGAAACAAAGTAGAGACTTGGTTCTTCAAAAATCTTGAGGCTCAAACTCAAATTCTTCTCAGAGGATGAAGGATTATTGGAGAAAAGTAGAAGAAAATTAAGAGAGAAGAAGAAGAGAGAGGGGGTGAAAATTTGGAGGGTTGGGGTTAGGTTTTGCTCTTATTTATAGGGTCCAATAAAATCTTTAGGTAATTAAATAGAATATTTGGAAAGATTTTATTCTCCACAATTAATTAAAAACAAATATTGCAGAGTAGAGAAGAAGAAATTAACAAAAATAAGCTCTAGGGCTCAAGCATGAAATTTTCGAAAATGGTGGCTTTTAATTAGCCAAGATTTTGTTTTGTATATTTTACGGAGTAGAATAAAATATCACGGTGCAAAATAAAAATAAAAATCCTCCCATTGGAGAAGGAAAATAGGCGTGTAGTAGGCCTTTTAAATAAGGAATGGATTTTTAATATTAACTAAAATAAGATATGGCAAGATCTCCTTGAGGTATGGTAAGATTTGCTAGAATATTTAATTATAGGTATGGAACGAAATCAATAAGGGATCAATTAAAAATAAAATAATTCTTTCCTTCCCAAATATAGGTGATTTTCGAAAATCACCTAGAACAAGTGGGGGCCGATTTTTCTCATTAAAAATAGGGAATAATTGGGTTTTGGATTTAATTTGGATAAATATCCCAAGAATTAAATTAAATCCGGAAAATTAGGATTTTCTCCAATAAAATGAGTGGTTTTCGAAAATTCCAAGGGAAAAGGTTATGGAAAAAATATCCTAATAATCTCATTCACCCATAAACAATTAAATCATCACATAATTCCACCTTTAATTCAAATATTTGCATGCCACGTCATATAATCAACAAGTTTGACTTTTCAAACTTCCAACGCAACCCTAAACTCGACTTGGTCATAACTTTGTTCCTCAATTAATTCTCGTCTCCTAAGTCATAAATTAGGAAATTAAATTCTTGGCTCTAAATTTAGGGTTCGAAAATGTGGGGTGTTACACCGAGTGTCCAACTTCCCGAGAGCAGACCGACACTTGGGATTGCGATAGGTCAGAGAGGAAGTCGCAGTTGGTTGCGGTGAGGAGGGCGAGCTTCCTGGCGTTGACGACGGATTTGGATGGGGATATCTGTGAGATGAGGTGCCGGAAGAAGAAAATCCGAGCAACCAGTCAGGCGGCAGTGGGGAAAGTGACTACCATTTGGTGGAGATCGAATCGCAGGTGGCGATTTGCAGTATAACCATATGTACCCGTGATTCGAGTTGATACATGAGTCCTGTCACCGGTAGCCTGACAACTTGGCGTTAAAGTCCTGTAATCCTCAATCGGAACCAAGCTGTATACACCGGATTTCATTGTGAGCCGACCCGCTCCTGAACAAGATTTTAAATGAAAATTAGCATAGTGTTATTTATGGCACCAAGCGCTACAACTTAAGAAAAAGGAGTAAATTTGCATTTGAATATTAGTTTGATTTTGTTCGGAAATGGGTTTAATTTCACTCTGTTTCGTAGCTTGCTTTTAATTAATTGTCCCAAGATTTTAATTTCACTCTCATCATTTTGATGTTTACAAATTGGACAATAATGGAATCGGACTGGTGCAGCAATGATGGAGATGCACTAGTGTGTGAGAGGGAAAATCTTAGAGGTGAGATTATCAGTAAAAACTAAAAAGGAAGATGAATGCATTGACTCTAGTTTGTGAAGAAGGTGCCACATAGGATTTTGGGTGTTTTTTAATATTTTAAAGAGTACATACATGTTACAATTTTATTGGTGGGGTAGCAAATGGTATATAATATGGAGGAGGTGATCCGCTCCGGCTTAAACCAAGGAAAGGAACAAGAATCAAAAGATGTAGAATATGTGTGTATTGGCCAAACAGTTATGTTTAAACCAAAGGGAGTTTGAATCATTGTGGCGCTGCCCTAAAAAATATTGTTATTAAGACCTGATTCCATCATAATAGAAAATCCAGAAAAGAGTTTATTAATATGCTCGAATCTTAAGATTAGACAGGAACGGATCCAAGTGGGTCGGGAGGGGTTGACTGACCAACCCATTGACCCATATATTTCCGACTTCACGGCAACGGCTCTGCGCCTCTGCCCTTCTCCTTTTTTGTGTTTCCCTCTTCGGGAGTATTTATTTAATTTATTGATTGGCAAAAATATTCTTCTTACATATGGAGAAAAAATTCTCATAGTCCAGAGTCTAGACGTACCAAATGAATAGTTGAATCTATAGAGTTGAATAGTTCTATGATAAGTTTGGTAAGAAAATGAATCCTATATACGAACTAGTAGGACCATATATAAATTGGAATGGATTACTAGACTACAATATGAGAACATTATACAAATATAAATAACACCGACAAAATAAATTTGACTTTATATATAACACCACCACCACCGTACTAAAAAATCAAGAAAATTATATACTAATTCAATTTTATTAAAACTACAATCTTCTGGTCTTCAAACTTCTGCACCACAAGATGAAGAAACAAAGCAGTCTATATCCCACAACAAACCCAAACATCACCCCCAAATTGCTCCATTTATGTGACTCCTTCAACCCTTGCTTCCTCAAATACTCATCCCCAGAAATCACACACTCTCCCACCACTCTCTCCACACACTCCCTCCCTCCATACTCATTGATCACCAAGCACTCAAATGGGTACTTGAACATGCTCAAGTAGTGCATGAACACCCAGTACTCCGGTATCCTCTCCTCCGCGATGAAGTACCCGGAGAAGAGGAAGAAGGCGCCCATGATCCCCGCGATCAGGGACGCCCCCATGATGAAGTCGGGCACGAGCGCGGCACAGCACGCCGTGAGCGAGCTCGACATCATCACCACCGCCCACGCGACCAGGGCGAAGTAAAGGAACCCGCCCGGGTCGCGGCGGAGGCCCACCAGCCAGTAGGCGGGCGCGCTGTAGAGCAGCGCGACTGCCCCCAGGAACGGGAGGAGCACGAGCGCGTTCGCCAGGGCATATGACGAGACCCTGTAGGCGCCTCGTGCGACCTCCCGCGCGAAGATCCTCCTCTCCTGGAGGAAGATCGGGAGGCCCTCCGTTGTCGAGGAGAGGAGGAAGCTCAGTGTGAACGCGAAGAACCCGAGGCGGGTCTGCATCACCGCCTCGGATTTTTTGCGGTCCCCGCCGTTGTGGACGTCCATGTACACCGTGCCGAGGATGGACCCCACGGCGAGTGCCTGCAAGGCCCTAGCCGTGAAGAGCTCCTTCGTGCGGAATATATTCCGCGCAAATCTCTCTCCTAGAATCGCCACCTCCTCAAAGTGCGAGTTCGCATACGATGAGGTGGCGGTCTTAGCGTTGACCGAATCTATTTTCCTGCAATTACTGCAATCGCGACTATCGAGGTCGTGACCAGCAGCAACATCGATCCGCGGATCGATGTTGCTGCTGCTGGCGACCTCGATGGCGAACTCAAGCACGTTTATATGAGGGGGGATGCGGTGGCCGGAGCTAACGAGCCGCTCCTCGAGCGACTCCAGGGAGCCGTTGTGGAGCGCGCGGCCGCCGGAGAGGAGGAGGAGCCGGTTGATGAGCTCGAGAATCCGGAAGCCGGGCTGGTGGATGGTTAAAACAACCGTCTTGTGTTTAGTAACCGCCATTGATCTCAACAAGGAGACGATGTGAAGCGCCGAGGCCGAGTCCAAGCCGGAAGTCGGCTCGTCGATGAGGAGCGCCGCCGGGTCGTGGATCAGCTCCACGCCGATGGAGAGGCGGCGCCTCTCCCCGCCAGAGATGGACCCCACTCTGGACCCCGAGATGTGGTCTAAACCGAGGTCCTTCATAAGCAGCTTGGCCCTCCTCCTAGCGCCGCGCTGCTCAGGCGGAAGCCTGAGCAGCGCGCTGTAGGTTAGGGTTTCCTCCACGGTGAGGAGAGGAAACAAGGCGTCGTCCTGTGTGACGTATCCTGAAGCCCGGCCGAACCTTGCAGGTTCGGCCGGGTTTCCGTTAACCAGAATCTCGCCGGAGATTTTTCCCGATGGGATTTCTCCAGAGAGAATCTGGAGAAGCGTGGTCTTGCCGGCTCCACTGGGGCCAGCAATCGCGGTGATCTCGCCGGGACGGGCCTCGAGGCTGACGTTGTCGATGACGAGCTTCGTGGCCGGGCTAGCCCGGCGAGGGGTGAGGGTGAAGGATAAGTTGTTGGTTTGTAAGGTGTAGGATGAAACCGGCGAAGTGACCGGCAAATCCATGGATTGAATAGTGGAAAGGAGGGAAGGAAAGGGAGAAGGGATATTTAGGGGGTGTGAGAGAAAGGGAGGTGGTGAGCTAACATGCACCAAACCATGGATATATTTGGTTAGAGAGAGAGAGAGAAGAGTGTGGAGAAGTGGCATTGGCTTGACTTGAGAGTGTTTCTTGTGAGATGGGACAAGATTTGGGGGTGATTGAAGTTATGTGCAGGTAAACTGTATGTTGACCATGCAAGGTTGGTGTTGGTGGTTTCATTTGTTTTCTACTCTATAAAAATCTAACATCTCTACTATGTTTAACCTTTTTTATTTATTTTTTACTCCTATATGTTTTATTGATGTATAAAATTATGTGCCACCATGTCATTCCATTAGTTTATTAAAATTAAATGATTAAATATAATTATAGATTAAACTAAAGAAAAGTGAGGCATCAAATTTGGTAGATTGAATCCAATATACCCCCACCAACAAACTTATTAAATCATAATCTTACTGACACAATGGAAAATGATAGCATATAGGTAAACTATGTTTGTCTAAAAACAATTGTTTGGACAGATATCACAAGTTTTTATCCAAAATTAATAAAATAATAGTAATATAGAAATAATTACAATAAATAGATAAAGATTAATTTAAATGAATTAATCAAAATATAGTTACATGACTATTTTTCAAAAATGAGATAATATTAAATTGACTAATAAACAAGTCTCACACTCTCATCATATGCTCATTGAGCTTTTCCTTTTCCTTATTGAATATTCGTTGTTGTTGGTTTTAAATCATTTCTCCATTCCTTTAAATGAACCTTGTATTAGAGTAAAAATTTAATGGTCCAAACATGTTGTCTTATAACCTATCTAGTCGATTATAATTGTAGAAAAAGAGAAAATAAATGGAGAGGAAATATTCGTGTTATTATGAATGACTAGACATATTTGACAATATATTCGGAGAACTATATTTATATTCCTAATACTCGAGGTTGAAAGCAAGAAATTTTGTTCGATTTTAATTTGATGGTGTTGATTGTTTCATTATACTCCTACTCTATAAAGATCTGACATATATC
The DNA here is from genome assembly GCF_023119035.1 of Salvia hispanica. Lineage (NCBI taxonomy): Eukaryota > Viridiplantae > Streptophyta > Magnoliopsida > Lamiales > Lamiaceae > Salvia > Salvia hispanica. The sequence goes on along the minus strand of NC_062965.1, from coordinate 18,792,536 downwards.
AATATTCTAATTGCAAATAGTTGATTCATTCTTTTCTTGGGTGTACATGTTATGTTTAAGCTCAAAAACTCTCATGCGTAGGTATATCGTTGTTCTCTATTGCACATATAATCTTACTTTAATTCGTTACACCTATAAAAATGTAGAATTTTTCCACTATATATCTACAATACCTATTTAAAATAGACACCAAAAAATACTACTGTATATGTTTATTCATATTTATGGCTATTCAAAATTAATTATACAAGAATCGCACAAATGTACTCTCTTCATCTCTAAAAGTAATACTCCATCCGTCCCAAGGAAGATGACCCCTTTCTTGGATGGCACAAGATTTTATGTAAATTTATTTTGTGTGTTGAGAGGAGAGAGTAAAGTAAGAGAGAGGGAATAAAGTAGAGATAAAAGTGTTTCCATTTTAAGTAATGTGTCATCTTAGTTGGAACAAACTAAAAAAGAAAGTGGGTAATCTTCAATGGGACGGAGGGAGTATTTGTCATTTGATCTGTCAGCACAAGAACTTTCCACTGTTACTATTTAATCACTCTGTTCGTTTCAAAATAATATGAATTCAATATTCCTTTTTAGTTCGTCCACAAAAATATACACTTTGAGAACTCTATCTTTTCAAAGAGGTGAAACTCATTCTCCATTAATATACTTTAATTACTTTTTCCTTCTATTTTTCTATTACTTTACCAGTTGTGCATTAAAACTCATGTTCAATTAAAAGTGCATATTCTTGTGTGACGGATGGTAATTTTTTTTCTTTTTATCTTTAATTTTACCAATTTCACAACTAAATTTTCCAAAATCATTATTTTTACAGGAAGAAGGAAATTTATTTCTTTAATTTTTAGTTATAAGACTTTGATCTTGTTTTCTTTCTTATTTTACTTCATTATTTTAATTCAACTTATCCAATTCAACAATTTTAGAGGATAAAGGATTGAGAATTTTTAAATTTTGTTATTTGTTATTCAAATTTTTTAAAACAAATTAGATTAACTAAATTTCATTATTTTATAGACAATTTACTCTTTTGTTTTTACCTATTTTCCTTCACAATATTTCCAATTTTGTTATTTATTTTTCCATTAAAAAAATCTCTTATTTTCCCTATTACAAATTACTAGGGGTGGGTAGGTACGGTATACCTTACCAAAACTACTATATCGTATACCTTACCGTAAATACGATATGCGAAAAAGTCATACCTTTACCTTACCAAAATTTTCGGCATACCGAACTTCAGTATACCTTATTTTCGGTATGACGAATTTTCATACCGATACCGTACCTCATTTTCGGTATACCGTACCGAAGTTCGGTATACCTTACTTTTGCGGTATACCTGACTTTCAACATCAATTAAAATGTAGAAAATTAGATTTTTAGAGTATTATTTATATTTAATAATTTTAAAAAATAAATTAAATATAATTTATTCATAATTATATTTATATTTCACAATAGATTTTATAATTTAAAAATATATAAAATATATTTTATATATAATTGTGTTTATATTTTTGTGATATATACCTTAGTTTACGGTATATACCTTAATTTACGGCATATACCAAAATTCGGTATGCAGCGGTATACCGCGGTATTTGAAAATTCATACCGTTACCTATCTTTCGGTAAGGTATCATAACGTATCAAAAGTCACGGTATACCGAAAATTCGGTATTTTTTTATATTTTTTCGATATGATAAGACCAGTATTTCGGTATTTGGATATTTCTCAACCCTACAAATTACAATGTCACTATTTCCAATTCGACTTTATCCAATGCACTTCCATCCCCGCGCACGCAACCGCAGTAACCGGTGGCGGCTTTCAACTGCTACGCATCGAAGCGACACCGTTTCACCCCCACAGCCGGTAACTCCCAGCTCCTCCATCACCGGCTACGCCGGTACCTCGTATATTCTAACCCCCTCCATATTTATCTACAATATTCTTTTATGTCGTATTATAATAATTCTCGATAAATCTCCAATCATTCTTCTCCTTCAACCTCCGTTACTTCCGCTCGATCGTTATCTCCACTCCTTTTTCTGTAAGTAGTCTCCTCCAATTCATCGATCGATTGTCTTTGTCGCGGTGATCGTGGATCCGTTTGATTGATAATTTGATGGTTTGACTTGATCCGAATTTTGTTCGGTTTTGGTCGGATTCAATCCTTAATTGCGGATCTCCGATTGTTAGCTTTAGCTGTTTAGTTGATTTAGCTGGTTTTTCACTTTATGATTCTGATTTTGGCTTGATTGTGTGTGATTACGTTTGTTATTGTGATGGATTTGTGATGGAAGAGTTGCTGTAGGCTATGTTGAGATTGGATTTTAGGGGGAAATAGTAGTGGAAGTACTTGTTGGCTGTGTTACTTACTGATTTGGTGAAGTGAGAGTTTCTGTGGGCTATGTTGATGGATTTTCTGGATTGACTAGCTAGCATCAAATCGAAATCTATCAGCATCGCCACCGGAACGTGCTGAGAAACGAGCAATATTGTGCTTGAATAACTATGCTAACTTTTCCAGCTCCTTGGAAGATATGAATAAGCTAGGTAGGAGGTAGCGATCCGCGTGAATGATAGTTGATAACGGCAAGCCATATGTGGATAATGGTTATGTATACTTGTACTATAAACTATACTGTTTGTTGTCGGATTCACATTCACCGATTCACGTTGTGGAAAATGTTGTTGAATTGTTAATGTATTGGGATATTGGTCCATAAAGCCAAGAACTTTTGCTTAATTCCGGTATTTCCCACCAACTTCAAAATTGGTCCAAAATAGCACAAGCTTTACATTCCGTATTTGTGTTTCCAACCCGACCCAGATAAGATATTTTCGACAAAAACATATTCTACGTGGGTAACATTGAAACGTTTATGATATTTTAGACCACTTTTTAAGTTCGTGACAAGTAGGATAGAAAGCCATGATGATTTAGCTATACCAAGTAGGATAAAGAATCCATGTATGTTAGTCGGATATGGTGATTGACCAGCTGTGGGAAATAACTCAAAATGTAAAGTTTAAGTTTGTGATATTTTAGACCGGTTTCAAAGTTCGAGGGAATACCAGAATTAGGCCAAAGTTCATGGTTTTAGGGACTAATATCCCTAATGTATTTCATGTTTTTGGCAATTTTTTAGGGCTAATATTTTTGTAATATTTCATTCTGTAGATAGGAACTATTGGTGGGTTGGCAGTCCTGTAAATGGCCGATAATGAAGAAGCGAAGGAAATTGGTCCAAGGGGAAATGAGTGGGAAGTTGTATCGCTCACCGCGTCTGCATATGCTGCTGCTCCTGGACCCGAACCAGTTGACTCAAGCGAAGATAGCATAATGATGTTAGATAAGCACGAGGGTGAAACTTCAAATGCCATGTTTATGTCTGGCCATTTTGTTTTTCCTCCAAACCAGCACGAGAATTTGCCAATTGAACCTGAATTCAACGAAGTGGACAGTGAAAAGGGTGGAGAAGATGATGTTTCTCAGTTGGGTATAGAGGATAGAGTTAAATCAGATCCGAAGGATGAAGACAGTGCAACTATTGAAGGACTCATGACTGAGGAGTTTCCTGGAATTCAGGTACTTGATATAAAAGGTAACACACTATCTCTAGGTGGAGCGGATCTGGGAAAAGATATGGCCTTTGACAAAGCGCAAAGTATTTACACCCCTTCGGAGTTTAGTTTGTTAAATAGTGAAACGGCCATGGGCATATCCAATAATAGTGGGGACGGTGCAGGAACTGATGATTCAGTTGAACCTCTTGATGCCTCTGTGGATCCTGACTTGCCAAATTTCCAGAAGGCCGTGGAGGGGGGCAAATATGATGATGCTGACCTTCCTTGTGAAGCTTGGTGGAAAAGACGGGCCTTATCAGTGTATGCTCATGCAAAAGAAGCAAATACGGTCTGGTCTATTTTCCTTGCAGCAGCTGTTATGGGACTTGTAATTATCGGCCACCAGTGGCAGCACGAAAGGTGGCAGATTTTGCAACGTAGGATACAGTTTGGTATTAATGATGAGGTATTCCCTCTTAACTATATACACTCATTTAGTGAATTGTCATCCTTATTGTATTTTCCAGAACACTATGCTATTATTGTATGTTAAGCAGCTTATACGTACTCTCGAGCTAGACTGGTGACTTCTGGTTTAATTAGATGATTGCTACTCCTTAAGTTTTCTAGTAGATGCCTTGATATTCCTGTGGAACGTATAGCCTGATAATTAAAGAAGGAAAGTAGAATGTAGAATGAAACAAGACAAATTAGGAGCAAGTGTGTCTTTGTTGAGGCATTCTACCCCTAGCCATTGTTCTATCAAAAGTATGAACAAGCACGAGAAGAAAGATGACGGAAGAATGTTGCTTGTGTATTTGAAATTGAGGCTTTGCTCTCAAAGATATTTGTCATTGTATATTTCAGATTTACACGGCCAACTGCTCCCTAGGAATAATTGTGTTTGGATAAGTGAAAAGTTAATAAACATACGAGTTGGAATATCTTTCAAAATCTGATGATTTTTTTCCCATGAAAGCAATATATGATGCTGAAGATTCATCTACCTATTCGCTCTGTGTTAATTGACTAGATTTTGTAATTTGTATGTGGTTCATGTGCAGAAGATGAGCAGGTTGCTTGCTCCCATATCCCGCCTTAAAGACGTTGTAATTGGTGGCCACAGACGGGGTTCACTGATTAGAGGGAGCGCCTCATCAGAACGCTAAGATGATGACGAAAAAGTTTCATTAGGGGTAAGAGTTCTACCGCATGTCATACGCAAGTTCTATCAAATTTGACTGTATATCTCTCGAGTCTCGACTAAGCCTGTTAATATTTTCTTCGTCATGCTTCCATCATGATGAGGTTTTTCTTGATATTTGAAACTGTGGTGTTTAAAGTAAGTTGTCAAATTACTTATTTTCCAACCTTCTGCGCTCTGATTTACTTATATGGCTGCTGTCTCTGCTTCTACTGGGCTTCATATTGATGCATCTTTATGTTATATTACTACTCTAGTATGTGAGATGGGATGCTAGTTTGTGCCAAACGAGGTTGAAGTCCATCATTTGAAGTATTTTAGATACAAAATTATAAAGTGATTATAGCTTATTGAAATCATGGAGTTTGGTTTGGTCAAATCCTGCTTAGATTGAAAACAAAGTAATGAAGGTTCAATTGTTCTCAATTGTCTTATCCGTATACAGAACGACCGACGTCTTTTGGGGATGCTCAAAACAATGTTGTTTGGTTAAAATAAGTAAAGAAAAATACTTATTTTAATAATACAATATCATATTGAGTATTCCTAAAAAGACGTCGTTTCGTATATGGATGATACAATTGAAACTTTGGGATTTAATATTATGTTTCAAATCTTATGAGACTCAATAGAATTTGATCAAACTACGTGACTGTAATCATTATTATTCCCAAAATAAGCATATGGTATTTGTAAAAAATTGGTGGAACAACCATCCATCCTTGCCTAGCTCATCAACTAATTGTGCAACATATATACCATAATACCATCTTTATTTTTCTGTCACATGCATGTGAATTGCATAAAATAGATGGGGGGGGCCTTAAGATTATGATTGTAGGAACAAATAATATTATTTTGGAATCATGTTCATGTGAGAAAATAAAAGGGCCTTTTTATTATGATTAGTTGAGGCTTTTTCAGAAGGATCCCACAAACTCCTCACTCAAAATATCCAAAACAATGCAAGAAACGATAAAAATGGCCATTTTTTTCTTCCAATTCCCATGTGAACTTCACGTGATTTTGCAGCCCATTTCATGAAACTCCCTATCCAATGTGTTTGTTCTCAATTTGTGATATTTATGTATTTCCTTTTGCAATATGTGGAAATATATAAGTATAAATTGAGAGATATACAATGTAGGAGATTTTGTTTATGTTTTTCTGATATTTATAGCTCAATTATAATTTGGTAAGTTATAACAAAACAAAGGAATGTTTTGGACTGCCTTAGCTCTTGATTTTTAAAATCTTATTGTAGATTAATTTTGAGGATTATGAAGCACTTCATATTTTTTTATTCATGAGGCACGCATCTACTTTTATACTCCCTCCGTCCCGGAGTATTAGACTTACTTCTTTTGGGCACATGATTTAAGGAATTGATATTTAAATAGTTAAAGTGGAGAGAGTAAAGTACGAGAGAGAGAAAAAGTAGGGGAGAGAAGAGAGAAAAAAGTAGGTGGAGAATAAAATAAGATATATGCTTTTTGCTAAAAAAGGAAATGAGTCTAATATGTTGGGACATCCCAAAAAGGAAAGTTGGTCTAATACCTTGGGACGGAGGGAGTATTATATATGCTTCCAAGTATTATGGAGCAATTCACATATACTCCCTTGAAAGCTTATTTTTCTATTTTGATTCGTCCGCAAATAGAATTTTCATTTTTTTTGTTAATCCATCAAGAAAAGTATCATTTCACTTTGTAAAAATAGGATACACATGGCACTACGTCTTGCAATTCATATTTTTTAAAATTCATACCGAAAAGAAATGAGACTCTTGCTTTTGAATAAAGGGAGTACTATTCATTTTTTTTCTTTTCTTATTTAAAAACAGATGCTAGAATCGAAATCGGTTATAGAAGGATGGTGTGTGCTGATGCCACACCATTGGTCGAGACACGTCAACAATTGTACAAGTATAACTGTGTTACGTGCTTTGTTGAAGACTTTGCAATGTTGTGCAAACCTTTTTTTTATAGCACAAATTTGCACATGCTCTAAGAAACAATGTGTGTTCACACACAAACTCTCACTCATGTGCATAAACATGGTGGATTCTGAAACATGATTATTGGGTCTGCAAAACCATAAATATTTTAATATAAATCCGTACACCTAAACAGTCTGATGTTAGGTATTTCGATGCATTCCTAGTTGCACTTCTTTCCACATGGCACCTCCACTACTCACACATCTCATTACTAGATTTAATTATTACACCTATCTTTGTTCATGAAAAAAAAATCTTTATAATATACGCTACAAATTTAACTGAAAAAAATTGACAACTACTAATAGATAGAATAAATAGAGATTAATTTGGTGGAGAGAATAAATGAAAAAACATGATTATTTACATGGACATAGATAGATAGTACTATCAAAGATATATTCAATCAAATACAATTTGACATTTGATTCTTTTCTTTAATATTTTTAATATGTTTCTTTTAGGGTATCAAATTTAAAAAGTAGTGTTTTGTGAATTAAGTGAAAAGGATAATTAGAGAAATAGATTGATTTTGTCAAAATAAAAGATGACTTTTTATTCCGAAAGTTCTAAAAAATAATACGAATCGATTAAATTGAGATGGAGGAAGTATATAAATGTTAATAGCTAAGCAGTACAAGACTTTAATATATATATATATATATATGGGGACGGGTTTGGGAGAATAAATTAGGTTGGCCAAAGAGGAAACAAACTTTTTACATGGAACGTGGGGTTGCTTATATATTAAAAGAGGGCCACTATTTACATAATTATTGGACAAATCATATGCCACATAATTCTACATCGTCACCTCATAATTATTTTGGCATTATCCTTGTCTTCAATTTCTCTTTATCTATATTTCTTCAGGATGATAGTACATGTGAAGAATAGGATTATAGCTAGTGATGTCAATTCAATTCAAATTCTAGTATGAATAAATTTAAAAATTGAAAATCATTTAACTTGATCGATCCATCTCGAAACTAGCCTACTAGAGATAGCATGATTAATTGATCTAGGTTTGAGGTTTTTATAGGTTAGTATGACTATAGTTCAAATATAATAATACTAGGGAATTCAAGAGACGAAACTTGTGGGCATGGCAAAGTGAAGAAGAAGATCGTGGGTCGAAAGCAGTATACCAATAAAATGAAACAAGTCAAAGTGAGATAGCAATTGACAACATAACAAAGATGAGCAATGTAGCAAAAGTAGTTTTTCTGATATTATTGTAATTTAGTTTAATAGGGCCAGAGTATATCTATGTATGTATAAAACTGTATTACTCCTACTATTATGAAATATCAAGAAGAATATCCTATATATATGTCTGTTTTTATATTCTTCATCTCACTTTCTGCGATTTGAAAATGTTTGAAACTTATACTTCATACGTTTATGAGAATAAAACGTATCAATTGGTGTTTTCACTAATATCGAACCGAACGAATCCTCACACTGAACTCACTAGCTTTTAAATTTGGATAACTCATTATTCCTCAAATAATACACTGCTCGCTTTCCTACACACTCATGCCTTCCTGGACCCTAGCTGGCAATACACATGTTCATCTTTACCCATATATACATTTTATATTTTTATTTAAATAAAACATTATATACTCCATCATTTGATCTTTTATCACACATTGATTTAAATGTTGACAATTTTTTTCTGGTCGGTTTTAACTTTCCTTAATTTTCTAAATAATAATAATTTTACACTTCATTATCTTATTTTATTTATATAATATATGTCAAATTTAATTTAATTGTCTTAAATATTTTCCTCTCTATGTCCCCGGGACTTGGCTCAGCCACTGAAAATTTAATTTAGTAAGTATGTAATAACCAAATTTAATTGAAAACATTAATAATAATAATTCTCATTTTCTTGGGTAAATAATCATAAATTAAAAGGTCACGACCTGAAGGACGTGCAAAACCTTTAAATTCAGACATTAACCTTTTATTGCTTGGCAACTGACATATAAAATAATAGTTCTTCAGTTCTTCTGGCGTGTAACTAATATAGGTGTATATATATGTGTGTGTTTTTTTTTAAATAAAGGAAGTTTAATCTAAATTAAATTTTCAGTTACAGTGGTTAGTGGTATTTGCCGTTTTATTTAATATGATACAGTGTTAGTGGACCCGCAGTTGATAAATAGTGATGATACATTGACACGTTCATATGGATACATTTTATTTATTTTGGAATAAGGTTGCATTTATTTTATTTTATTTAAGAATATGGACACATATTGTGTTTGTGCGATTTTGGATGCATCTATATACAGATAAGAAAAAATAGTAGTATCAAATAGAGGTCATACAAATAGAAGCATTAATATTGTATGTATAAAATTACAATTAAACTACTCCTAAAACTCAATGTCCATTGATATTGTTTTGCATGAAAGTCAAGTCAACCCTACACTATCATAACTAAATGAATCTCGATACAATTTTAATTATTCGATAATATATTACTCTAGTAGATGCGAATATTCGGAGATATACATGGGTTATGCCACCACCAATTCAATTTTAAAATTTTGAATTTCACAAAATTAGTTATGCAAAAATCCTGTTAATATACACATTTGTTTCTTGAAAAGGAAGAAAATATAGTTTCCAAATGAATCTATGACTTATGCTAAAAATATTATCTATAGATCTAAGCACTTTCATTAAACAGCATAAGCTTAAATCGAACAACTCAAACATTTTATTATTTTCATTTTAGCGATTTTCTCATTTAGTTTGGTGTTAAGTATACTTGAAGTTAATACTAGTAAATACTGATGGGTGTTTGTCATGTAAAACCAAGTCGCGATTCTACTATAGTCCGTCAACCCGTTGGCAATAAGATGTTACGTTCTTGCCAAGCTAGAGTAGCATCTCATCAAGAAACTAAATACATTGTCAAGTTGATTATCTGGTTGCACCAAATTGTAGATGTAGGAGGAGTTTTTCGATCATGTGCGGATCCAGCTATACTAATTGTCTCTTCTTAAATTCATAAATTTTTCTTATATAACTAAATTTTGCTCTCCTCAAATGAAAACATGGCTGCGTCCCTGTCTCTGAACCATGATAAATAATATTAATATGTATATTTTCAACTCAGACGTATTACTGAATTATCGTCACATAGTAAGCATAACATTTCATACAACTAGCTAGTTCTTACACATTCATATACTCAATTTCACAAGAAAAAAAAAAAAAAAAAAACTTAAGAGAGTGAGAACTGAGAACTTAACTAACACTAATTATTACCTTGTCAACTACATACAATAATATAGGCTCAAACCTTCGTAGTAAGTATTAATGCATATGTGATAATGTGAAGAAACAGAATAAAAAGCCAGTACAGAATGGCCGTAGCCTGCAACTCCACTTTCCTACAAAATTCATTTTCCATATAAATAAATCAAATAAATAATTTGTGGAAATTAAATTTATTCTGACTTGTTCAAGAAATTAATTTTAATTAAATTAGATGGGGGTTGAAAAATTAAAACTAAAGTGTGCTGAAACGGTCAACCCATATCGTCATTAACTTGATGGAACAATTAATTTATTTGGTGCATGATTATTTGTTGATCAACCCCACAACCTAGTATTTAATCCTCAATTATGTTTGCACTTATTTCTAAATTATCCCACTCTACTAAATAGAAAATGAAAAGATTCCATTAGTTACACTTTACGTTACTCTTAACATTATATAATTATTTTATTTATTGTTACAATTGGTTTCCTACTATCCTAATATTATAATGCCAGATGTTAACCTACTATTTTGTACAAACAAATAGTTATTACGTTTTCATATTTATCTTCTCATCATAAACAATCGTCTAATAAATAATTTATACAATTTGAAAAAATATGATAGATATGCATAATTTTGCGAGAGTTGGAAAAGGACATGGTAACACATCTCATCTTAATACTATTGAAATTCTTCAATCATAGTCAAAATCTGTACAATTTGTGTAATTTTAACTTTGGAATACAAATTATATGTGTAATTCTAAATAGCTTTATTAGTTTTCAGAAAATCATGTCTACACATCAGTTGAAATCTTGATCTCAATTTTTTGTCAATGTTCTAAGTTTCTCCTCCCAAATATAAAAAAAAGAAAAAAAAAATGGAAAAGAAATATCAGAAAAGGTAGCAAAAATACTACTATAACAAATAAAGTGGAATAATATTTGATCAAAATAACTAAATCTCACATACATTCGATTAAGTTTCTCATGATTTCACACGAAAATTACTTAATCTTTTGAAAAATGCAAAAGAGAAAAGTAACATATTGTATGATATTTAGTCAAACAATAGTAACATATTGTATGAATACAGATATGATTACAATTATATAATACGTGTAATTTTGACTTTCCAACTACAGAGATCATATATGTGTTCTTGCCAAAACTAAAAAAAGGAAAGTGTGTTACATTCATTGTAATGTTTAATTGAACATTGATAACACATTTTATATTTAATGCAAGTGTGTGGTATGAATTTACAAATATAGTAGTAGTCACTACCGATTTATGCAAATAGAACCAAATGCACATAATCTTGTGTAATTTTGACTTTCAACTATACAAAATAGGCATATTCTTATTAATAAGATTCGCAATACAATTTAAACAACCGGTGGATTTGAAGAATAATTTCAAACAGTCACGTCTCCTACACATCAACTAAATCATGATATCATTTTCTTTGACAATGTTCTAAAAGTTCACCAAAATATTAAAGAAAAATTAGATGAAAAAAAATACCACTACCATAGAAATAAAGTAGTAGCATTATATTTCTAACAACTCTTCCTTTGAAATGAAGGATTATCAAGATGCCTTTTGAAAAGAAACAAAGAAAAATGACCTTCAAACCCACTCTACCCATTGTATACTATAGTATTTATTTTCTATTATATGAATATCATTAATAATAACACTATTATGAAGTCAATTTTGTTAAATTTAGGCTTTATTAATTATTATGAAAACTACCCCCGGTGGAGCATATAAAAATAATACTCTTCCATCCATAAGTTCATAAAAAATAATCACTTTCTCACTCTAATAATATATATATTTTTTAATTTCATGTTCCACTAGTAACACTCTAATCAACTTTATTTATATTCATTTTTTCATCAATGTTGTATTAAAATTCATAATATTATCTATTATCAAAACTATCAACAAATTGAACCTGTCTAGTTTAAAATATTATTCCCTCCATCCGCGAATAGGAGTCTCATTTTCCCATTTTAGTCCGTTCGTGAATAAGAGGCCCGGTTTACTTTTACCATAAATGGTAATAGAGTCTCATCTTCCACTAACTCATTCTACTCACATTTCATTTAAAACTAATATATAAAAGTGAGACTCATATTCCACTAACTTTTAACCACTCATTTTTTTAACATTTATTAAAACTCGTGCCGCCCATAAATAAGACTCCTAATGGCGGACGGAGGGAGTATATCTTATGAGTAACTCTATGTTTGGTTTGTAAGATTGGATCTCTCGTCTTAAATCATAGATGAAAAATTAGATGATAATGAATCATAGTCATCCCTACCAACGAAATAATCCACTAACTTAACCATAGATGAACTCGTCTTAAATCATAGATGAAAAATTAGATGATAATGAATCATAGTCATCCCTACCAACGAAATAATCCACTAACTTAACCATAGATAATAAATTATATGATAATGAGTCATAACTACTTAACGACACGTTCAACTAAAATTTATTATTATTTTTATATTAAAATTCATATTGTCTAAAACTATTTTTTTTGATTGAACGTACACTCTACTGTACCATAAAAATTTGAGTGAATTTTAGTAGATTATATTAATGAAAATCATAAGTACTTAAGTGAAATGAGCTTCTTATCCATAAATCTAAAATAGAAAAATGAGACTAGTATTTTCGAATGAAGAAATACTACTACTCCAACATCCAAGAAAAATGAGACTAGTATGCAAGTAATTAAATCCAAATCGACGCCCACAGACTCTTCTCAATCAATGAGAGTGGGTTGTATAAAGAGTTGGAATATGCCAAATAACAGAAATAGTTTTTTCTAGAGAGAGAAAGTAATTAAATAAAGAGAGAGTAGAAGAGTTATCGAATTTATGTAGAGGGAAAGATAGTAGAGAAACCTGTCTCGTGAATAAGAAAGAAGGCAAATTATTTATATATATAAAATTATAAAAAAAAAACTCTTCTTTTCCCCCTCCTCTCTCTCTCATCAATACTTCAATTCCTTCCTCTGTAAAACCCACTCTGGTTTCGTTTCTCTCTCTCCCATTCACATTCATTCTTTGCTTCAACCCTTTTAAAATCACGAGATCCCCACCATTTCTCCCTTTCCCCTCTCTCTCCCCTTCTTCATAATCATCTCTCCCTCTCTCGCCATTGCCGCCTCCGCATTGCCGGCGATAATCCCAAAGACTGCTCCTTTCCCCCAAAACCACGACTCCCAAACCTAATTGAACAAATGTCGGCCAAAATCAAACCCGAATTAGGCCTCGATTCGCTCTCCGATCGCCTCCGGACCACCCTCCCCTACGCCGAGGCCGATTGCGCCGCCAACAAGCCGGATTTCCGCGAGCTCGATCTCGGCTCGCCGGTCTCCCCTCTCCGAACCCGAACCGCCGCCGCCACAACCACCACCACCACCACCACCACGAGCAGCAGCTCCAGCTCCTCCGGATCCGTTTCGGGTCGGAACCCTAACCCGATTCCGCCGCGGAAATCCGATTCCAATTCGGGAGAGCTCTCCGCCGAGAGCTCTCCCTCTCCCTCCGCAACCCGGAGCTTCAAACCGGGCCACACCCGGTCCGATTCGACCGGTTCCCACCCCGGTTCAGTGTCCTCTCCGCCTCTAAACGTGCTTCCCACCGGCAACATTTGCCCCTCCGGCCGGATTTTGAAAACCGGGATGGCGAGCCGGTCCGCGAAAACCGATGTGTTGGGTTCCGGTTCGGTTAATTACGGCCACGGCAGCATAATGCGGGGCGGTCTTGCTTCAAAACCGGGTTTAGACGCCTCCCCTCCGGCTTTCTCGAGAGGGCTGATGGTGGGGGGCGAGCCGGTAAAGAGGGCGGCGCCGCCGCCTGCCATCGGCGCCGCCGATCCGGAGGAGGTGAAGAGAATGGGGAATGAGAGCTACAGAAAGGGGAATTTTGCGGAGGCTTTGAGCCTTTATGATAAAGCGATCGCTTTGTCGCCGGGGAATGCGGCCTACCATTTTAACCGGGCGGCGGCGCTGATGGGGCTGCGGCGGCTGGTGGAGGCGGCGAGGGAGTGTGAGGAGGCGATTGGGTTGGATCCGGGCTATGTCAGGGCTCACCACCGCTTGGGATCTCTGCTTCTTAGGTGAGTTGATTTAATAAAGTTTGGATCTTGATTTCCTTTTTTGTGTTCTTGATCGTTTTTGTGGTTGCATTGGATTTCATTAGTTGTATTTTGGGGTTTGTTTTGGAATGTATTGATTATGTGATCTTAATCTGTGTTGGCATTGATATGCATTAGCTTCTTCTAGATCTGGTTGAGTTGAGCTGAGCTGAGCTTCAATGGCAAGATTGTTTGACTGTTTGTTTTCTTGTGGTAAAGTCACTGTCACTAGTTACCCTATTTTGCACTCCATCTTTAACTTGTGTGAGTGTACCTTTTCCCTCTCTTGTTTCCAATGGTTATTACTCATACACGATGGATGTTGGTGTCTGTTCTTGAGCTGCATTCAATGCGAATTGACCAATTATCGTCTCGGGTTTCATGCTGTTCTTGTTGTTAATTATCTTGGTCAATTGAGTTTCGTATGTGTATCATGTTATGAGTTTCGGACTACTGTCTTCGAATTCTTGGTTGTATATTGAGCATTAGACTGTCACGTCAGCTAGCTAATTCCTTGAAAGAATCACAGCTTAGGTCATATTGAGAATGCGAGGAAACATATTTGTTTTATCGGGCACCAACCGGATCCTGTTGAGCTGCAAAAGTTGCAGTCTGTAGAAAAGCACATGAGCAAGTGTACTGCTGCACGAAGAGGTGGTGATTGGAGGAGTATGTTGAGGGAAGTTGAAGCAGCCATTGCATCTGGAGCTGATGCTTCGCCTCAGGTTAGCATTTATTGCGTTCAACAAAGTTCGATTTTTTGTCTGTTTGTATGGAGCTTAGCGCGATTGCTGTGATTGAACCGTTTGAATTGGAATTTGCAGTTTTGCTCGTGTAGGGCGGAAGCTCTTTTGAACCTCCATCAACTAGAAGATGCATTTTTGGCGTTGCCAAGTATCCATAATTCTGGTCCGTCTTCCCATCTCCATTCCCAGTCGAAGATATTCGGGATGCTTTTCGAAGCATATCTGTATTTCGTGAAATCCCAAATTGAGTTGGCGAAAGGAAGGTGAGTTTGGAAATGTTTGCACGACTCCATCAGATACGAAAGATTAAATCTTTAAACTTTGAAGTATGAGATTAATCGTAAAATGTCTGCAGGTTTGATAGCGCTGTGACAGCCATTGAGAAGGCTGGACAGATAGACCCTCGCAACGTTGAAATAGCAGTTCTACTTGGCAATGTGAGGCTGGTTGGGCGTGCTCGTGCTCGTGGTAACGAATTATTCAAATCAGAAAGGTACACCGAGGCGTGCTCAGCTTATGGGGAAGGCCTCAAACACGATCCTTCGAATTCTGTTCTCTACTGCAACAGAGCGGCTTGCTGGTTTAAGCTTGGCATGTGGGAACGTTCAGTTGATGATTGTAACCAAGCCCTCCGTATCCAACCCAATTACATCAAAGCTCTGCTTCGGAGGGCTGCCTCAAATAGCAAGGTATAGTAAAACCTCTTTGCCTGTTCCAAAATGCAGCAATATTATTACATTTCATGGTTTAAATAAACATTACTACTTACAGCTCGAGCGGTTGAGTGAAGCTGTGAGAGATTATGAGGTGTTGAGACGGGAACTCCCGGATGACAAAGAAGTCGCTGAATCTCTGTTCCATGCCCAAGTTGCTTTGAAGAAATCTCGAGGAGAAGAGGTACATAACATGAAATTTGGCGGGGAAGTGGAGTCTGTTTCGGGTCTTGAGCAGTTCCGAGCTGCTGTCTCATCACCTGGTAAGTGTGTGCCCTGAACTAGTATGTTTTTCGTTGTCATACCAGTGAATCATCAAAGCTACGAAATGCAGGTGCATCTGTGGTCCATTTCAAGACGAGCTCCAGTGCAGAATGCAAACAGATATCTCCGTTTCTTGACACATTATGCACCAGATACCCGTCTATCAATTTTCTCAAGGTCAGTTGCATTTCTCCTTACGATTGTGCTTGTTCCGACGTTCTCATCCCTGACATTGTCCATTTCTCGTCCAACTGAAGGTGGATATCGAAGACAGTGCTTCAATAGCTCATGCTGAGAACGTCCGAATAGTGCCAACGTTCAAGATATACAAAAGGGGCACGCGAGTGAAGGAAATGATCTGCCCGAGCCCCGAGGTCTTGGAGTCATCGGTGAGGCATTACAGCATATAAGAAAGATGATGATTCTTGTTTGATATATGCATTCCTGTCTAAGAAAAAAGTCCGGGTTAGTCGGAAAAATCACACCTTGACATTAGTTCCATCTCTTGCCTAATAACCTCAATAGGATCTGTGGAATCAATCAACATAGAGTAGTAGCCTTTGCCCTTAAAAATTCATTCTTTCGTCCGATCCCGTCTTCGTCTTCGGCCCTTCTTCTCTTCCCATTTATATCTTTTTATCTTTACCATTTCTAGTTAGACCAGAGCCTGTTCCTAGTAAATGTTCACTGGAGAAAGGAGTAGTAGTGAGGGATGTGTACAATTATTTGCCTTTGGATCTTTAGTTGAAAGTTTAGAGGAAGAGAGAGAGAGGATGTGTGTATGTACATAATGTGATGATGAAATATACACAAGACTGGAAGGGCCCCTTTGGAGGAAATGAAATTGTGTGGTGGGTACTTATGTATTGGGTTGGTGAAAGAAGGATGAGGTCATTGATATTCATGTTTCTTTGTTCAATCATTTAATCAATAATAAACAAAAAATTCTACATTTTTTTTTTCATTTGGATGTTTCTTCCATGTATTATCATTGTAGACCATGTAAACACCTTCATATTTATACAGATCTTTTTTATTTTATTGCTTCTTTAATCATTCATTATCTCACTCTTACACACTGTACAAACAAGACTTTATCTTTTTGTTCCATGTTGTATTCTATTGCTCACTCTTTTTGCTCGAATCGATCTGGTTTGAGTTTAATTCAAGTTGGAGTCTTTTATCGAGTTGTATAAATAGGGATTCGTCCTTTCTTTTGCCTATCGAGTTGTTATCTTCCGTTATGCAAATCCATCGCTGTTTTACTTTCAAATTGATCATCGACTATTGTTATCTATTTTCGTCCGGGTGCTGTTATATTTGTGTAATCAACAACTTCGTTCCGATTGATCATGTCGATCGTATCATATGTTTCGTATACCAAGATATCACTTAGTATCAAGACTCGAGAGGGTTTATCAATAAGACACTAACCCGTCACATTATTTTTATTATTTTTTCTAAAGTAAAGATTAATATTAGTGTTGCAAGATACACTCTTTGTCCAAACAAAGACTTCTTTGATGATTTAATTTTTCAAAGATTAAAAAGAAATTGAGTAATGCTGAAGATGAAAAAAATGTAGTTGGATTACAACTGATTATTTACGGAGTATATTTTTTTAAATAGAAGTGTGATGTCTTTATTGTGCCATACTGAATTGAAGTTATACTGAATATAGAAAAAATATACTGAGTATAATTGTTTTTATTTACTCCTTCAAAAATAAAAGTGTGATGTCTTTATTGCAACATACCAAAAAAATAAAGTGAGACATCTTGGTTACAGCCAGGAACTACTAATTATAGTTGATGATTTGAAATAATTTATTATAGATTGGGATGGTGAGTCAAAGCCATAATCCCTTGACAAAAGGGTTTTGCCCAAAATCACATGTGAGCAATAAATATTTGCTAACTTCCAAACAATCCCCACAAATGATATAATAAGTATAATAATAAATCCCATCATTGAAGGGAATTGTAAAGCGGAAAAGCAGTGAGAAGTCGGTGGAAAGTAGAGTAAAAGAAATTAGGGTTCTTGACTTTCTATTCGATTTTTTTGGTAGTAATGTGTAATGCATTGAATACTTGCTGCATTTTCTTGACTGACAAATGCTACTGCTAACATTTATTTTGAATGGGAAATTGCCCTATATTAGAGACTTCCCCTCTTCAACTATCTTTTAGTATTAGAAATAATTATTTCAAGTGTTTTTTTTGGGTAAATTGCTAAATAAATTAAGACAATTGGTCAAATTTTGGTATGACTCATTTTTTAAAATTAAAAAAAAAAATCACGAAAGATGAAAATTTTGTAATTGTCCCACCCATCTATTTTCTGGTGAAATAAGATGATCTAGTAGTCAGTCTAAAATGCATGGACAAAACAATAATTTAAAAACGATAAGTCGATCCCGTCTGAAATAGTGTACAATCATGTGTAATTGCAATATCTCAGTATTCATATGCAAGATCAACCGTCACATTACCTTTTTTTCAAATTTTGTTAAATGTAGGACGAACTAGAATTTTTAACCACCTTTCAAGAAAAGTTACCCTTTATTTTTTGTATCAAGATATAAATCATCATCTAAGAAATAGGAGTGGACATAGTGTTGGGTGAAAAGATGGCGTGGATAACATAGGGCTCAAATTCATTTGAGAACACGTGGTTCTACAAATATACTTGTAGAGATAGGGGAAAATGTGGCATGTATATATAATTTTCTTTGTTATGGAAATGAAGTCCAAATGAAAAGTAATTTGCAAAATGGGAGAAAAGGTAATAATGAACATGGTGTTAAATTTTTGAAGGACCACTCTTTGTAATAAAGAAATTAATGCACCAAAATTGGGATATTATCTGAACCCAACTTCTCTATTCCATTCCTTGTTAATAGAGACATTTCTTTTCGGCATAGAGTTTAAGAATAGTGTGTTAAATTGATAGTGAAAAAAGTAAGAGTAATGGCGAGATAAAAAAGTAAATGAGAAAATTACTTTTTGCCAAGAATAAAAACAACTCAATTAACTTGGAACTTCTCAAAATAGAAAAATGACTCTATTAACATGGAACAGAAGGAGCAGTATTGAACTCAAGTTTTAAAAAAAAAATGACTTTTGTAAATGAAAGTGAGTGAAATTTTTTAATGAAATACTACTATAACTTTCACTTTTATGTATTGATTTCTTAATGGATTGTGAATATAGTGATTTAGTGGATTTCTCACTTTAGGAAGAGTAATAATTTTGCAACTCTAGCCAAATGTAAAATGTCGACAGCCAATCCTAGTCTATTACTAGTTGCTAAAATGAAATAAGATGATCAAACTCCCAAAAAAAGCATAGACATCAATGACGAAGAGAAGAAATGTGAAAATGATATGTAATGATAGTAGTTTCTATGAGATAGATAGCCTTTTTCATATTTATAGAATAATTGACTGCACATAAAAGAAGAAAAATACTAAAATTTCCCATGATAGGTATCGCCACCCAACTTTGTGTTGTGCTGCCTAATTTATTTTAGCCCTAAATTTGATTCAGTTACGCCAACGCATGCATGTGATTATCAGTTTATCACTATATTTTGGATTATTATTAGTAGTATTTATTACTCCTACTATTACTATTAGGGCAACTGGTCCCAATAATATGAACTCTGATCGAATTTCAATTTTTTTCACAAACTTAAAACTTTGTCATAAATGTCACGAACTTTTTTATTGTTGTCGTCAATTTCTAACGATCCCCAAGATTGAAATTAGTGTGTCAATTTAAAGCCGACGTGACAAGATAAGCGACTCACATTCCTTTTTGGGACGTCCCAACATAAGTGAGTCATTTCTTTTTTATGTATTCTCCTTTTTACTTTTTCTCTCTACTTTATTAATTCTATTACTTTATTCACTTTCCACTTTACTAACAAAACCTCATTTTCTTAAATCTCGTGCCAAAAAGTTTGTGCTCACTTATCTTGGGACGGAGGGAGTATTATTCATTTGAAAATCTGAAAAAAATCTAGAAACATCAATTGGGAAAACAAAATAAATAGACTATAAAGCCAATAACTCATAGACTCATTGCAAACGACTGCTTTAACATCCAGTTCAAATCACTATAATTATTCGTCACACATTAAATCGAAATTCTATCTCTAAATTGCATGGTGTATGATGTAGAAGCCCCACAAAATTGAGGATGAGGTGAAGCAATAATAATTACTTTATCCATCCCACAAAGTTCCAGTTTACTATTTTCGTCCGTTCCACAAAGTTTGTTCGAATTGGAATCTTTTCAAAAATAGACATTAAATACACCACTCAATCTCTTCAAAATGGGACCACTATTCCAATGCACGTCTTTATTTAATAGTACAAAGTTAACAATTTATTAAAACTCACCCTGGGTCAAACTTGGACAAATTTTATAGGCCGAATGGAGTAATAAATATAGTTCATGGCAGCATATATGCAAGGGAAATAAATATAGACTTCACAAAATGAATCCCATCAGCATACGTCTCCTATAAATCTGTAGATTCCAACACTTTTTCAGTAATCGATTTTACTTGTCAGCCACCCTATTTTTTGTGATGAAATCGTACATACTTTCACTATTTAGACCCTCTTCATTATTTGTATTGCATTCACATTTTTTGTCGGTTATGTTCATTTTTAGTGGAGTATTCTTTTTCTTTTAATTTTAAAGAATACCGTCATTTATAAATTTTAAAAATTAGTTAACTTAAATAGAAAATGAATTAGTGGAATGTGGACTCCTCCACATTTTGTAACACGGCAAATAAAACAAATTGGCCGCAGTTTCCCACCCAAATTTTCGAGAATTTGTATAGTAAACCCTTCTTTAATTTCACGCGAAGCTGGAAGATTTATCAAAATTTATGGTCCAAGAGTCGTCCCGGCATGTGTTCTCCCCAAAGTTTCATTTTTACCCTGAGCTTCGACATCGGTAAGTTTTTTCGAGAGAAATTGCGATAGGTCTGTACGCAGCACATACAAAGCAACAAAAAAGAATTGGAGTATTTGGTATTCAAACACAGTTCTATTAAAAAATCTCATTAAAAAGAAAGAGAAGGATAAAGAGAGGATGTATCAATAAGGGACTACATTTCGTGCAGCTTAGATCGACATTTTTTCTGGTTCAACTTGCCTAACAATGGCTTAAGTATTTCTGGGATGTTAACAGACAAGGCGTAACTTCAAAACAAAATTACCAATCCATGTGATGAAATCGGTATGGTTTCCTACTCTGCTTAGGCCAAGATAAACTAGTTGACGAACATCAAATTCTAGACACAAGATAGAGTGTTCTTAACTCTCACAGATCACACTTGTAAGTTGTAACAGAAGCATATTATAATTCATTATACATTTTGAGCAGCAGTTTAGAACAGGAAACGAGTACTATATTCTCGAGTTTTGAGCAAGATCATTCTTCCAATTTTCCATTCCAATTGAGGTCAATAGGATACAATTAGGTTATTTCTTGGGAGTCCTGAGTTTTTCCATGGCTACTTCATGCACCACTTGCATATAAACGCGTCCATTCTTTAGCTGCAACATCACCAACAAAAGAACACTCTTGATTGTCTAGTGGTTGTATTTGACACCAAAGCAAATACATGTTTCCATTTGAAATTAGAAACGGGGATAAAAGCGTACCTGTTTCAACAGCTTCGGCCTCATTTGATTTCCAATGCTTTGCAATATTTTCCGAGAGCGGATCATCAGGATTTGGAGCACTCAAAAGTGCTTGAATGCTAGAAGCAGAAAAATAATGTTGTTGAGTGTTACAGAAATTGTCTCCAATTTTAAACATTTTGAAATTAATTGAAGGCTAAAATACATACTAGAGTGTAACCTGAGTCATACCTCAAAAGTACAGTTCTTATCTGAAGTGCAGGACTCCATTTGTCTTTAAGAATGTCCAGGCATATTCTTCCAAGCTGCATTGAAATTTCATCAGCCAATATGAGATATTACATCGAGATCAGTCCAGTCCATACTAAGAAAAACCAAAATCAAGACAAACCTTGTCAATGTTTGGGTGGTAAATTTTTGTTAGGAAGCGTACCTGTTGCAAAGAAAGTACATTTAGCATTGTTCTAACCCAGATCAAAAAACAGATTACAGAAAACTTTTAAATTTAAATTGATCCCCCACCCCCCCCCCCCCCCCCCACCCAATAACAATCGTA
Organism: Salvia hispanica; assembly: GCF_023119035.1. NCBI lineage: Eukaryota > Viridiplantae > Streptophyta > Magnoliopsida > Lamiales > Lamiaceae > Salvia > Salvia hispanica. The sequence continues at coordinate 18,770,342 of NC_062965.1, read as the reverse complement.
AGAAAGAAACAAAACATAAAGTACCTTTGGGGCAGCCATTGGGTATTCTTCTGGTAAAAATAACTCCAGCTTAAAAACACCTCCTAAATAGCACAGAACAAACAAGAACAATTTTGAGAAAATCATATTTTCCCATTTAATTAAGAAGTAATCCAAGCAAAAAACAAGTTTCTGCTAAACTAAACATACAAGACATTGGACCATTACAGCTACAATATAACATCTCAAGTGAGTAAGAGGATTTTCCGCCACTCACTTAATCTATCCCTTCGAGAAAGGTGCTAAATTGAGGAACACGGCTAGTAAATAAGCATGGCTAATTTCCAAGAGAGAGAGATGTAAAATATGTGCCTAACATATTCAAATAGATGAAATTCATTCAGAGATGCCAGTTTATCCAGGGGTATCAATCATTTTGTCAAAGAAAGTAATTATTTCTGTTGCACTCTGGAGTGGGTATTGATAAGTAGAGAAACCATATCCTAATTTCCGGTTAAACCTGTATACTGCAGTACTACTCCTATTTCTGAAAATTATAATCACTGCATGGGAATAGTGTACATTAGAATACAGAGGTATAAAATACAATAAATGTTATCAAGAGAGTATCAGTCATTCATTCAGTCAACAGAAAGTCCAGCTCTAGTTACCTTCATAAGGAGACTGTGTTGGCCCAAGAATCATTACATTGAAATACCGCATATTTTCTTCTGAAGGCGACGCACTGATTCCTGGGGCTGCATTCATACATAAAATATATTCAAGAACCTCAAAAAAAGCTTTACTTGCTCAGTTGGTGAACAGGAATGGCATCAAATCTTTATCCCAAGGACAACTGCACAATCACACTGCATATGACAAGCCATTCCCTCCCTTTCCTTCCCTAAACTATAAACCCAGATCATTATTAACTAGTCAAGAGAATAATGGCTTTTTTCAGTTTTTATCCTTTTAAGTATAAATAAAAAAAAAGGCCACAGAAGTAACATCAACAAACTCATCACCTGCATCTGTGATCAAATCCTTCTCCCAATTCTACAATAACTCACACCAATCACACATATGAATATATACCTTGAGTCCTTGACCTTCATATCTCAGTCCCTTCTTATCTTACTTTAGCATCTTGTGGACTATTCTCTTCTCAAAAACCTATAAACCTAAGGCTACAAAACTTAAAGAAATGTGCTAGAAGGGCTTTTATTTCATTTAATTTTTCTACAATAGGTGGGAAAATGACTAACCCAATCTAAGATTTCGTATTTACCTATAACATACTATTGTCCAACCCTGAGCAATTTTCTCCCCCAATTTCAATTCGACCTAGTACCCTCAACATATAAATCCAAAATCACAGTTTAAAGTTTTCTTCAGCAAGAAATCAAGATAGCCAATAGCCACAAAACTCAATACAATTAATAGGCATAGACCTCAACATTAAGTTCAATTCATTTTCAAATCACATGTATAAGTAGAAATTGAGGTGTTTTACCTGGTTCGCTTAGAAGACGCTGGGTTTCCTATAACATAAAAATAGATAAAAGAAAAAAACATCAATAATCACACCAATTAAACTGGCAGCACGCTGAATCGGATGAAATAAATCCAAATAGCAACGAAATACACGATTTACAGATAATGAAAAGGACAGATCGGAGGTTCAGGGCGACAATCGGAGGCTATACCTTGATGATTCTGCGCGGTAGATTGCTATTCGCCATGGCGATTGGATCTGCTCTCCTCTCTCTCTCTAGTCGGGGAGTTTACGCAACAGTGGGATTTCTTTGTGTTCTCACAAAGGGAAAGAGGAATGGGTAAAGGGTAAAAATAGAATAAAGAATTGAAAAGAAAATAAAATAAATAGTCAATTGGATTCGGATCGGGATCGGGATCGGGATCGGGATCGCGATCGGGATCGGGATAGGTGAAAACCCGCCAATTCTTAACTGGGATCGGAACTTTGACTATCGGTTAAAAACGGATATTAACTTGACATGCTTGTTATAGTTTCATTTTTCTTCGAATCAGAATGCATTGTCGATATTAAGAATAAAATGTTATTGCATAGTCGAAGTGATTAACTTATTACTTGTTGGCACATATTCAATTTTGGCATTGCAACGTTGTAAGCTTGGTTGCACCATGAGCATGGTTGTTTTGTCGACGCGGTAAGTACAATTGTACTACTGTGTGCATTGTTCCTCATCGGTATTATAACTTGTAAGCTCATTGCAAAGTGAATGGAAATATTATTGTACATACCTTATTTATGGAATATAGTCTCATTTGTTGACAATGCGAGTTTGATTGTTTGATTGATAAAGTAGGAAAGAAAATTAAAAATTGAATAAAGTAATAAAAACGAAACACTAATTCAAAGGATTTTATAAATAGAAATGATACTAATTTTATTGAATAAATTAAAATAAAGAAATGATATTATTTTTCGCGAATAAAGGGGATTAGTTTTAAGGCAAACTCCAAAATGTTAATTGTGTATTGCCTCTATACTTGTTATTTTTATAAATTAAGTTTTCTTCTTGAGAGAAAAGTCCATTATAGACGACTATTCATAGTTGAATACCACCACAAAACAAAAACAATTAATAAATAAATTTCCACGAAACATATATAAATGAAAGAAATCAATATATTTCATTTATCATATTCTTTCACAAGTTTTATTATTGATTACACATGGACAAGAGAAGACCAAAGTCAACATTGATGAGAAGATCATATCTTCAAAATGGCATAGGCTCAATTTTTGTGTTCTTAACCAACGAATTAATTCTCAATTTGGTCGACCAAAATCTCTTTCAACACCGATAAGCACTGCGGGGCAGCATCCAAGGTCATGAACCCTAACGGGTTAGCGAAGCGGGCATCGGTGTGGATCCCACTGTTTGTGGTGCACTCGATGCGCGACACGGTCACGTCATCCATAGGCATGTTGCATGCACTATCTGGGCTGCTGACGGCCATCACCTCACACGTGTCGTCTTCGTGGTCGCCCACAACCTCCACCACGTAGTGGCCTTGCTCGTTGGTCGTGCCGTTGACTGAGAAAGTCAACGCCTTTGTCTCAGTGTTCCTGCATTCCACTCTAATCGCGGCTCCTGCAATACATACACATATTTTGTTTTCAAACTTATGCTATCATGAAAACTAGTTGAGATTGATGAAGTATATTTTTCGAGATAATTTTTAATGCCACAATTATATGCATTATCTTGAATAGTAATTTATATTTTTTTTATGATAAACCTGACTTTTATGCAATAGCATGCAAACTGATTTATGCTCGTTACCTGAGAGCTTTGTGCTGAGAGGGGTCTGGAACTGGACGCGGCAAGGGTCGCAATATACATCGCCTTCGACTCTAAAGAGCTCGTAGGCACGGCCGACGGTTACAAAGGCCACAATGCATATCATGGAGACAAGAGATGCGGCCTTTGCCATTTTTTTTTTTTTAAAGATATTTTCCTTCTCGTTTAAATATAGATATTGGCTTCTCTTGGTGTGTGTGTAGATGTTTATTTGAAGCTTGTAAAATGAGTTTTTATAGGGGTGCAGAAAGATATAAAAAATAGTTAGTGGTGGAGCGCTTGATTCTTTCACCCTCTTATTTTTTTGGATGTAAAAGATTGAGATTAATCTATTTCTAACTTTTTATAATTCGGAGTTACTAAATTATATAGGCAAAAATGGAAAGTTTGTTCTCATATTAGTTGGGGAAGATATTAAACGTGAAATTATACTTGTTTTATTTGAGATAGGTTACGTGGAACATAAAACGATATACAAATAAGAAATACTACAAAAGATATCTATAACATATCCATACAAATCTAAGTCTCGTTACATGAGGTATGCAAGAAATAAAGAACAGTTACAAGTAAACGACAAAGATAAAAAAACTTAGTCTAGCACACAAACTTATTGGATGCACACTTTAACAAAAATCTCAAGGGGAGACTAGTGACAAAGTACCCAAGACCACAAGACATGACCCTAAAATCCCTACATATGGCCAGAAACCAGAATCCACGTACAACAACCTCACTAATACCACGAAAAATCACCAAATAGCCAGTAAGAAAACTCTTGGATCTCTCAAAGTACATAACTTATCCAGGCCAAATTCTAATAATGAATTTAGACCACAATAAATTTGCATGGAAAAAGAGAATCAGAGGGTACCACTAGTCACTCACACTACTCACAAAGGCAGTGAAATACGATGAAGAATCCAACCAAAGATGACACGAGAGAACACTCATAGAGAGAACTTAAGCAAGATAGAATAAACAGTGTGAATTCAGATAAAAAGAGAGAGTAGCAAGTTGTGAGGGCGGTGAAGGGATTCGGCTTTATAAGGTCTATCCGTCTCCTAACCACGTAAGAAAGACATTTAGACCATGTTAAACAAACGTTTTCTTTCCTTTTTAAAATATTCAATTATTTTATTTCTTTCTGCTTTACTATTTGTGGTGTGGGAGGAGTAAGAACTAATCAAAGTGTCATGTGGTGTGTCTGAACTATTTGTGGGAAACGGTTCACTCATTGCCTGTCCACCGATTGAATTCCCACTCTTCAATAAATTTGTAATCATATATCTACATTACCTTATTTAGCCAAATTAATTGATGAATCAACAACCTTCCCCCCCAAAAAAATGTCTTCCAAATTCGATCCATTTCTCCCACTCAATCCCAATCTCATCCTTCCCCACCCAAACCCTCCCCCCAACTCCCCTCACCTCCCCGCCGCCCCTCCCGCCGCCGCTAAACTCGTAATCACCGGCGGCAACAGCCTCTCCGGCCACGCGCCCATCAGCGGCTCCAAGAACTCAGCTCTGGCGATTCTTGCGGCGACGCTCTGCTGCCGCGGCGATTCGAGGCTCAGCAATGTGCCCCAATTGATCGATACGACGACAATGGCCGCCGTTTTGAGCTCTTTGGGAGCTGAGATTGAATTCTCCGGTAACAACTTGGTGGTGAGGACGGAGCGGGTCGGGTCGGTGGAGCCCGACGCGGGTCTGGTTGGGAGGATCCGAGGCGGGTTCTTTGTAGTCGGGCCGCTGCTGGCCCGGTTCGGCGAGGCGGCTGTTGGGCTTCCCGGCGGGTGCGATATTGGGGCCCGGCCCGTTGATATTTATGTTCGTGGGCTTAGGGAGCTTGGCGCCGTTGTGGAATTGAGGTTGGGTTTATTTCTATTTTTGTTTTTTTTTGTATTTTATTGCTGTTTTTTTTATTGTATTTTGCGTCTATATATTTTTGGATTGGAGATTTGAAGTGATCAAATCAAATCTATCAATTTATGTGGATATTGTGAATTTATGAGTTGCTAACTCTTCGATTCTTCCCAACCACGGAAATTTTTTTATTTTCTCACTTTATCATTTAATTTTTCTTGATTGTATTGATTTATTGAATTGATATTATAATTAAATTCCATTGTAACAGTTGAGTCATTCACTTGAGCTCTGATTTTTTGTTCTAGAAGATGATCTATTATTTTATTTTTGAAAATAAATTGTATGTACTATAAGATGACCTATTATTTCATTTTCGAAAATAAATTGTATAGGACAGTTTTCAAAATTTTATTTTAAATTTTATGTTTTAGTAAACATTATTTGAAAAACGATTGGTAAATTTCATATAAATACAAAAGATAGAATATAATAAATAAATTGAAAAGAATGAGACATAATTGTATTTCCTCCCCATTCAAAGTTCTAAGTTTTTCTTAAAATGGAAATACCAATACTTTGGCTGCGTTACGCTATAGAATTCTGACTATAATGTAGCCTTTTTTACATGAATTTATAGCTAATAGAAAATGTGAAAACAGAACATAAAGACATTGCATCAAAACATCTTCCACATCAAGACTTCTTCTTGTAGTAGAGAGATTGATTTAGCAGCATCTTCAGGGACAACAAGCTCGTAGCACGTGCAGCGAACGGACGAGGTCTCGTTGGCGGGAGGTTCCGCCTTGACTACCCCAGCGTCGGAGCAACTCAAACTCTGATGATGGCGGCTTGCTTGGCCGAAGGCACGACGCTCCTCTCCAACGTTGCCCGAGTAGGACTCTCCCCATCCGAACAATACGGATTAACTTAACTCAAGTACTAATCTGTTAATTACTCTGCAGGAGCCAGAGATAGCCGATCTTGCTTCCTTCCTCACAAGCGCGGGGGCTCGTGTGGAAGGCGTGGGGACGGACAAGATACGCATTCACGGGACGAGGCAGCTCTATGGCGCTGAACACGCGATCATGCCTGATCGGATTGAGGCAGGCACGTTCATGCTCGCTGCTGCCATCACTCGCTCGCGCATTTCCCTCTCCCCTGTCTGGCCCGAGCTCTTGTCTGTCTTGATTGACAAGCTCTCGGGCGCTGGTTGCACGATCTCACACATGCGTGATGAGCTGGAGGTATCGTTTCTTCGTCCTTTAACGTAAGTCTTGAATCTTGATCTTGATCGATTGTGTGCTGTTCACATCAGCTTTCCGCCATTCCTCGAAGAAGTGGAGAGGGCTTACGCGGTTTTGATGTTAGAACGCTCCCATATCCCGGATTCCCGACGGATCTCCAGCCTCAGACAATGGCGATGCTGTCAACGTGTGATGGTTTGAGCATTGTAGAGGAATCCGTGTTTGAGAACCGCTTGACTCATGGTATTATGTTATGTTCGTTACACCTAAACGCATTCTTTTAGGATGAATTCTCCTGTTTGGTCTGTCTGTAACTGTCTAGCTCCTTTGCAGTGAAAGAACTGCAAAAGTTCGGAGCTAAGATTTACACCGAGGGAAGTACTGCATTTATACACGGGAAAGGGAGAGGAGAGTAAGTTCTACAGTTTATACTCTACAGATACGCCTTATTGTTCATCAGGATTTACGTCTCGTTAAAGCTCCACGCTTGATTTGAACCTTTTGGCAGGAAACTACGTGGTGCACGAGTTGATGCAGCTGACCTAAGAGGCGGGATGTCGTTAGTATTAGCCGGCTTAGCTGCAGAAGGAGTAACTCAGGTCAGCAGAATGTCTAACATAGACCGAGGTTACGAGAGTTTGGAGACGAAGCTTAGATCACTGGGAGCCGATGTGAAGAGGCTAGAGGAGCCCCAGTCCATCTTGAGATCATGAAGTACTTTTTTTGTCCCATTCAAAAGCAAATCATTTCTTTTTCTACACTAGATTTCATGCAGTGTTGTTTAGTGCGTCGAGTAAAGTACAGAAAGTAAATGTTTTCATTTTAAAAAATATATAGCAATATAATACAAAGAATTGTCAAGGAGAAGAGAGCAGAGTGAACTATGTAATGCAGTTGCAGGGGAACTGCAGGGGATTCACGCGCGTTGAGCCTGCTCGTTCAGAATGCATCTTCGATGATTTCTGTTGGGCAACGACGCTGGCTCGACGTGGTAAAAGGGGTTCGACGGAGATGATCATTCGGAGAGGGGACCAAGTTTTAAAGTACAGACATTGCTGATACCACAATTTGTATCTTTAACCAAATGTTGTGATCCTTTTTCATGTATATGAATGAGAACCTTTGCTGTGTAACTAATGCAGTTTTTTAGTTTTACTGTATGTATTTCTTCACTCAGAAGACATGAATAAGATTTAAAGAAAATTCACAAAAGAGGTGACATAAGACATATGAGCAAATCGAAATAATGAAAAGACCAGATTTAATACTGTGAAATCTTAAATCTGGACGCGTAAAGTAACAAACATATTTAAATTATAGGCACTTCAAATTAGGTCCCCTAAAAAATAGAGTTTGGATCTATTAGATCCTTGAATTTAAAGAATATCGCCATATGTATCTGAAAAATTATTAATCTTCAGGTCATTTTTAACTTTTTTCTTTCCCACTCCTGTGAACCCCTTGGATGATGTTCGGTTTCTAAGATAAAATAATACCAAGATTAGTCTAGAATTGAGTTGTGAAATTATTTAAGCCATAAGAGTTAGTTTATGACTAATTGTCGCATGATTATCCATCTAGGATTGAGTTGTGGGAAATCTCATGAACTCACTACATATTTAATTTCGGGTAACAATCTTACAAACCGAACACCCCTTGAAAAATTAATTAGCTTAAATTAGTATTTTCTAAATTTTGCATGTACTTATTTATAATTTTTTTTTAATTTACACAAAAATATAATATAGCTAGTGTGAACTTTTTAAAATGAGAAGTGAAAATTATATAAGTACTCTGATACAGTGATATCAGCTGATATCATAAAATACATATCAAAATATATAAATTCCTGAAACTGATATGTTCTGTGATGCCAACTGATATGAATGTATTTGCAACTGATATATTTTTCTGTTCTGCATTTTAGAAAGAGTGAACTACAAAAATAGTCCCTGGACTATGCATTTATCTCGCCAGACAACCCTGGACTTTAAAAATATCCCCAGACAACCCTGGACTAAGCCTTTATCTCAAAATTGGTCCTTTTTCACTGTTTCGTACCGAAACTACCCTTTTAGGGCTTTGGGCATTTTCGGAAGTTAAAAAAAAATCACTTTTTCAGATGTCAGCACATTTAATGAGATGTTGCAGGTTGTCTCATTATATTAATGCAGATGTCTTTCTCTCTCTCTCTCTCTCATTCTTTCTCTCACCTTCTCTCCTCCATCTCTCTCTTCTCCTCCCTTCTTCTTCCTCCCCTTCCTTTCTTCTGCAACAGTCGAGAAAACATCTCGACTCAAGAAAGAAATCAAAATGGAATGTTGTATCCCTTTTGCGAGCAAAAGGGTAAGGCTGGTTGGAGGCTGCAAGTATTTTCGCTGGTGTCATCCACCCCAACTGTGTGGATTTTGAAGGCTGCAATTACTTGGTTGAGCATGGCGGGAGTGAAGAGGAAGTTGATTCTGAAGTATCTCCTCCATATCTCTCTGACCTTCTCTCCTCCATCTCATCTCATCTCATCTCGTCTCTCTTATTCTGCAAAAGTCGACGCAACATCTTGTCTGAAATGGATTTTTGCGAGAACAATGGCAAATGATTAATTTTGGTGGTGTTATCCGAATTGTGTAGATTTTAATTTGGTTTGGCAGATTTGGCGTGAAGGTTGGGTGGGGGGAGAGGCCGGACGAAGTTGATTTGTTAGATAGACTGCAGTTAGTGAGTTTTGGGCAAATTTTTGATTGGCGTGAATTTTATTTGATTATGTGTTTGTAAGTTGTAAGTTAGGAATTTTATTAATTTTGAAGGTTTGAAGGTTGTGATGTTGTAGTTCGGAGAATATGAAAATCACTTTGTGTTAAGTAGAAGTATGGAATAAGCATTTTCAGTCGAAATGTCCAAAATCTAGTTTCGTTTGCATTTTGGGGGCACTCTAACCTTGCAAAGATACTTCTCAGCTTTTCTTTAGACTATTTTCCACCAATTTGTGTGTTTGGATTTCTGTTTTTCTCCATTTTGTTGTGTTTAGGCGTATGTATTGGGTTGTGCAGGTGTTTGTATTGGTTGATAATGTAGGGTTCAATGAGTTGAATGAGTTCGTTGGAAGTTGGATGATTTTTCACGCGTGTTTGGATGATCATTGGGTACCGATCAAACTGAATTACACATATCATATACAATACTAATATCAGTTCGAAACTAATATCACATGTGGTTTGGAAAACAATATCATCTTTATTAATTAATATCACATGTGGTTTAGAAAATAATATCATATTCGGTCACATTCTTAGAGAATAATATCATCTTTGGTACTAATATCTGAAGATTGAAAACACTACTACACAAAACAATATCATGCTGCATACAAATAGTAATCTGGCCATAGTGGATATGCATGCAATCTCGCAATATCCATTTCATAAAATATGCATGCAATCCCACAAAATGATATCAGGTTCAACAGACGAAGGTTTAAGTACATCAGTACTACTAAGTTATGCATGCAATCCTACATAAATGCATACCAAAATCATCATCAGTCTGCACATCTCTTCCTATTCCATGGGAAAAAACAAACAAAAGGAGTTGCAACCCAAATAGTGAAGGTTAGAAACACAGATTGTATGTGATTTACACCAACAAAACCATAAAGTTCCAATATTTGTAATGCCATTCACCAAATACACCATTTGCAAGGCCAATTCAATCAGCCGTCTTGCGACGACCACATCTCTGAGCTTTCCGAACACGGCTCGGCCCAGCAGTCGTCTCCGTAGTAGGGCGAGGAGGTCGGTCCCTCTGCGCGTCTTGCTCCTGACTCCCACGCACACTTGATTGAGCACTTGCATGACTACGTTGGCTGTTGGGTACTGAAGGGTCGTTCTGGCAAGTCCGCCTATTATGCCCAATCTGTCCACACCGGCTGCATGAGAGCACTGCAGTTCTTTGTAGTGATTCAACTCCATTCTCATGAAGATGTACCTGTCAGGAAATCAAACTTGCATCCGTAATCAACGTTGAACAACACAAATGTGATACATGTAATCTGAAAAAGATGTGTTACCTGAGGCTGTTCTCTCCTCAGTTTTCTTGGGCGACCACGTTGCCTTTTTGTGTTCGGAGGGTCCAGCTCAAAACCAACCTCCGAAGACCTCGACCAGTTTTCCATACCGTTGATAGGGTACAAGACATGCTCATATAGTGCCGCCATGCTGGACCTCGAGTAATATGGTGAAACATAATCAGTCAGAGGGAGTTTACACTTGAGTATGGATGCTGCTGCATGCACGCATGGGATCCCACTGATTTGCCAAAGCCTACACGTGCATGACATATTGGGCATGTTCACCACAAACTGACCAGCAGGGCCTGAGACCTGGTATTCATTTTCTCCATTCCACAATGCTCTCCAAGAGGTAGAGTTGGATGCCGCCTTATCAAGAAGCTCTTTTATGACAGGTGGGACAAGGTAGTTGTAGTTCTTTACCCACTGACCTCTTATCTGGATGCGCTCCAGTTGGTTTGTTCTAATTTCTTCCAACAACGTCAGAATGGGTTTTTCACGAGGCTCGACGATCTTAGCATTAAACGTCTCACACATATTATTCAGCTGTAGAATAATGTCGACATTAGACAGTTTTGACTCCAAATTCAATACCCAAAACAGTGTTATATAAACTAAACGTGTGTTATTGACTTAAAAGTTGTTCACCTGCGTATCACATTTAGCATGTCCAGAGAAGTACGCCTTAACCCACTTTTCCTTCGGAGCCGCACCCAACAAATGCTGATAAGCCGCCTCGTTGTACACCCGAAGTTCATCCATATTCCTCTCGTAAACCTCCAAAGTTGTGCTTTCAGATACTTGCCACATCTTTTTCTTCAACTCTTTACCCGAGAACCGCTTCTTAAAGTTGTTGTACATATGTTGTAAACAGAACCTGTGCTCACTCTGAGGATACTTTTCAGCAATTATCTTAGACAAACCCTTTCCAGAGAAAAATTAGAGTAGTTACCTATCAAGTTATACAGAAACGCAATTATTTTCAGTTATGGTACTTACCTTCTGTTGATCAGACATGAATACATATCGAGACCCGTTTTCTGATAGCTGCAAGTCGTCGTCCAGATGATCTAGAAACCATTTCCATTGCTCATAGCTTTCAGTTTCACAGACAGACCAAGCAATTGGCCACCAACCATTATTCTGATCAATCCCGATGGCAGTCAAAATTTGTCCCTTATACGACCCTCGCAAAAAACATGCGTCAAGGAAGATGATAGGTCGACAGAACCGTTTCCATCCGATCTTCAGTGGCCCTAGGCAGATATAAATTCTAAGGAATCTCGGACTAGAGGTTGGTGTGCGTCTAAAATTCTCATAGTGTATCTGAACAGTGGAGCCGGGATGCGTTCGAAGCAGCTCATTCTTGTAGTAGAAGAGCTTCTTGTATTGCTTGTCAATGCTCCCAAATGTTCCTTCGAGCGCGTGTCCCTTAGCCCTGTAGGCCTTCATCCGACTAAGTTTGGAACCAAACTGCTCATCAACACATTGTCTGATTGCAACCAATGGAATCTGAGGATTTGCCTTGATCTTCTCAGTGAACTGTTTCCCCAACCACTTAGACGTGATCCATTTGTTTTCTTGAACCTCTGAACAAGTGTGAATATGCTTCCTGTTCAAAGTATGCACAACGTAGTCCCCATTTTTTTCCTTATGCAGGTACACAAACCAACTGCACTCACCATCAGCCCCACGGCACACGGCTCTCAACCTTGTATCATCATTAACTTTGATATGAACGGGCCTCTTTGACATCACGCCGTACTGTTGGAGGACCTCTCTAAAGAACTCTCTGCTGCCGAAGATATCTCCAGCACTAAATTGTGGCAGGTCATCAGTGAGTACAAACGGCCGATTAATCACGATAGTACGTCTCCTAGGTCCTTCATCTTCGGAATATACATCCCTCACCTCGGCATTGGCCACATCCTCAAGCATGTCAGCCTCATCAGCCAGCCATCGGTCATCACCTTTGTTCACATCAACCACAGGGGAGAATGTGCGGCGTTTAGTTGTCTTCGAGGTTGATCTTTTGCCGGCCGCGATCTTCTCTCTTGCGGCTTGCTGAGCCTGGCGTTCCCTTTGGATTTCATCGTAGAATGACAAAAACAATTGTTCATCACGGCACATGCTTGCCAGAGAAATGAACTGATCCAAGTCTTCGCAGTCATCATCACTATGCATATCAAAACCCTCGTTATGCAGAGGGCAGTCGCCAAGGTCTTCGTCGTCGACGTCGTCGCCCTCAACCTGACCGGCTTGCAAATTTATACTTCCTACATTGTTCACAAACTCCTCAGCAGCAGCCCCGACCTGGTTTGCCTCTGTGCTAAACTCCTCAACAGCAGCCGAAGTTGTGGTTGCTCCACCTGGTCCACCCAGGTTGAGATCTGTGTTAATATCCCCAACATCAGGCCAATGTGCAGTTTCTCCCACCTTGTTCTCCAAATCCATCTCATTTAGCCGCCCAAGATACTCCTCAAACACAGCAGCTGCTTCACCAAAGTCGGGCACAAACTGTCTTTCACAGTGTGAATGAAATGACCCGTAATCTTCCAAACCATCCATAATTGGCCTGTAAACATCATCCTCTACCTGTGCATTACTAACTGTTTCTTGTTCAACTGCTTCACAAACACCTAAAGTTGGCTGCAAAGTGAAACAAAATGCTGCATTAACAAAACCACAACAAATCTCTTATCTCTTCCTCAAAAAATACAAAATAATATCAAAATCAGAATGAATACAAACTAATATCAAAATAAATACAAATCCACACAACATAATATCAGAATCAGTATGCATGAAAACTAACATCAAAACTACATTCAAATGAAACCTTGAACTCGATATTATACGTACACAAGTAACAATACCTCATCAAATGCATGTTGAACCTCATCTCCAACTGAACAGTATAGATGAGCTTGTATTCCTCCCCATCCAAGCAATGTCTCAACCTACATCATGCATACAATATGATCAACTCATATACAATTTCATCATCTCATATACAATATGATCAACTCATATACAATTTCAATCAAGTCAGTTTGTCTGCTTTGTAACTCAGCAACCATGACAGCTATGTGAATGTAATCTATTCAACACTAAAGTCTCAAAACCAAGGACAGACAGTAAATTACCTCATCAACATGAGACACAGCTACATCAGATGTAGAATGAACTTCATCACCTTGTTCAACTGCTTTAGCTTGCTGCAAAGTGAAGTTATTTGAATTTGAATAATTTAATTTGTTAACGTACATCAAATCTCCTCTCTTCTCCTCAAAACCAACAAAACATAATAGCAAAATCAATATGCATGAAACTAATATCAATGACAGTACCTCATCGTCTTTAGATTGTGCTGCATCAATTGCTACAGTTTGTACTTCATCAACTACAGATTGTTCAACTACGGATTGAACCTCATCTCCAACTACATGTCCAACTTCATCTTCTAATCCTCCCACACCAAGCACGGTCTCAACCTACAACACGCATTTCCATAGTTGTAATTATGCAAGCATAGCATATCATCTGGTATTGAAATTCAATCCAAATGTAAAATTTCAATATCAATGCAAGTACCTCAGGTATGTCAAATGTCGTATGGACTTCATCAACTTGTTCAACTGTTTCAGCTTGCTGCAAAGTCAAGTTCATTGAATTTGTTAGTTAACCAAATCAAATCTCCTCTCTCCTCCTCAAAACCAACAAAACTTAATAGCAAAATCAATATGCATGAAAAATAATATCAATGACAGTACCTGATCAGCATGTGAATGTGAATGTGCTTCATCAATTGCAGTTTGAACTTCATCAACTTGTCCAACTGCATGGCCTTTCTCTATCTACAACATGCATATAGCAAACGTATAACATATTACAGTTAACTTTATTATATACATAAATCTGTCATTTAATACCTGTTATAAAACATCAACATCATCTTCCGCAATTGCAGCACCATGATTAACATCACCAACATCATCTTCCTCTATTGCTTCACCATTATTAACATCACCAACATTATCCTACAAGATAATTTCAACATTTAGATATAGTAGCAGTTAGTATAGTTATAACACAACCAAACATAACATTGAAGTCACTAACCTCAACCACAGCAAATTCATCCATCAGATTCTTGATAACGTTTTCATTTTCCCTGTCTTTTGCCTTCCATTCCTCACGTGCTTTCACCAAGCTATGAACGAGGAAGTCCTCAAACTCGATGTCACGTTCATACCACCCTAACAAAGGTATTTGTGGATTAACCTTTGATTCTGTTTGAATCACCTTTGCCTTCTTCCTAGGCGGCTTCGGTACAACCAAATTCAGCTCCTCTACTTCTTCTATCGCAACACTACTAGACGATTGCGACTTCATAAACTTTTTAAACAACTCAAGTTGGTCCTCCTGCTGTCGTGCCCTAGCGTCTGCAGCTGTGATCTCAACCACGTAAACGTGAACGAGCCTTGATTTCGAGCTACTAGCAACCTTCATAAATTGAGAGACATCGTCTTCTTCGTACAGCGGATCCAGAGGATGCCCAATTTGAGTTCCCTCGCATCCATCATTGAAATGGGGATGACAATAGTAAGACTCACATATAGCGAACCTTGAATACCCAACTCTGACCATCATACTTGCCAATTCGAACAAGTCAAACTGCATTACGCTCACGTAATCGATATAGTTTAACAATCCCGCAAAGTAATCTCCAGCGCGGATCACACCATGGTGGTGAAGGGCAATTGTAAAACAATCGGGCCTATTCTCTGTCAAAGTCACACAACACAATAAAATCCATTAATTCAAAAATGTCTACCTTTTTCGAGTGCATAGAATCGATAACTTGTCACTAAACTCCTAACCTCAACATTACATAAGTTACAAATTCCTCAATTTTACAAGTATATAGTAAAAAACTTTTAAAGGTAAAAAAGGCGTACCATATTCAAGCTCCGGGTGGAAGATGGAGATATGTTCACCACGAAGTACCCATGTCTCCTGGTCAAGGTCTATTATCACCGGAGGTGGCCGGCTAGGGCCAGCACCATCGTTGTTCCTCGTATTTTCACTCGACCCAGCACCATCGTCGTTCTTCTTCTTTCGTCCCCTTTTTTTCGGCGGCATCACGATCACGGTGTCGTCCCCTTCGACGATACGACTTTCTGAGTGTGGGAACCGGTGATTTACTTGCTCAACAGTCACGACACAGAGGAGTAACAGTCGGAGGATGAAGGGTAGCAGGTGAGAGAGCGAAGTGAGAGAGCGAGGTGAGAGAGTGAGCTGAGAGGGAAAATGAAGAGTTGGTGTGAGGAAAGGAAGATGAAAGGTTCAAATTGGTGGGAAGATGGAAGGGTTTCTCGGAAGTCACTAACATTTGTCTCTCTCTCTCTCTCTCTACGTGGCAGCACCCCATTACTCCGTTCCTCAAATTATATATGTGTATATTTTGATAGTACATGCAAATCCGGCTGAGACTGACAGATTGAAAAAGTTAAAATTTTCAACAGTCTACAATGTACAGTACTCTACTAGGGACTGCAATTGATATTTCTTCAAACCCAATATGATATTAAATTTTGGGACTACATCGATATAACTATCAGGTATCAAATATGATATTATTTATTGCTTATTGTCCTAGTACTTCATATGATATTATTTGTGTTGATTACGTCGAGTACTACATCCGATATTATTTCAACAAGATGCATTTGTGTAACATCTCTAGCCCATTCTCAAACTAGTGAACTGTTTTTTTTCGATCGTATACATTTCATATCCATCGAAGAAAAACCCACTCATTCATGCCATGGTTAGTTTCATTACTCAATTTAGAAATCAAAATCAAATTACATTGATTTGAACACTACAATTCTTCCCCAACTTTCACGAACTACGTCACCAATTTATTTTCAACAAACTGCAATCACAATTTTCTGAAACAAATGTGAAACTTCAAAAATTAATACTCAGTACTTAGAAAACATACATCAAAATCAAATTACATTAATTTGGAACATTACAATTCTTCCCAAGTTTCACGCACTACTTCACCAAATTTTTCTCCCACAAACTGCAATCTACGGGTGAAAGCCTACTTCATCAAACTCACCATAATGGCTACAAACGAAACAATCAACGAAAACCCAACAAATAACACCAAAATATAATCTTTAACTTTACTTCCACCTTCAACACGATTTGGAGATAATTCAGAATCAACTTCATCTTGTCTTCCAACTTCGTCTTCACGGCCACCATGCTCAACCAAGTAATTGCAGCCTCCAAAATCCACACACTTGGGATGACACCACCGAAAATACTTGCAGCCTCCAATCTTGCCCTTTTTCTCGCAAACGAAATACAACATTCCATTAGATTCCTTTATTGGATCAACAACGATTTTGAGAATCGCTCTTTGCCGGCACAAACAATTTTCGTACTCAAATCGGAACCACCTACAACCAGTCCTGTGTCCTCCATCAATCGATTTTGAAAACGACAGCGAAGAAATTTTGATTTCTTTCTTGAGTCGAGATGTTTTCTCGACTGTTGCAGAAGAAAGGAAGGGGAGGAAGAAGAAGGGAGGAGAAGAGAGAGATGGAGGAGAGAAGGTGAGAGAAAGAATGAGAGAGAGAGAGAGAGAAAGACATCTGCATTAATATAATGAGACAACCTGCAACATCTCATTAAATGTGCTGACATCTGAAAAAGTGATTTTTTTGAACTTCCGAAAATGCCCAAAGCCCTAAAAGGGTAGTTTCGGTACGAAACAGTGAAAAAGGACCAATTTTGAGATAAAGGCTTAGTCCAGGGTTGTCTGGGGATATTTTTAAAGTCCAGGGTTGTCTGGCGAGATAAATGCATAGTCCAGGGACTATTTTTATAGTTCACTCTTTTAGAAAATAGATTTAGTTAGTTACATATTATAGGAATCAAACTGACAAAAATTAAGCACAATTTAAAAAAAAAACATAGATATGGATAGAAGAAAATGTAGGCAAGAAGCAATAAGTAAACCATAACTAATTAATGCCATTAATGCCATTAGTTCCCATTGCATAACACCAAACAAATGGAAATTAGCTAAAGATTTTTATTTTTGGACTCAAACTAGCTAATCCTTATTGCATCCAAACAAATGGAAATTATATTTGAATAAAAAACGGAGCCAGAAATTCTATATAGATGGCACAAAAATACCTATAATAATATTTTAAGAATTAGACAAGGGACATGTATAGAGGATATTTCAAAAAAATTTAAAATTAGTAATCAAAATAGTATAAATAATTTTTTTCAGCTGGGGCAATTGCCCCTTGTAATGCGCATGTGGATCCGTTAATTTGAATATATGTGTACTAGATAAAACACCGAAAAATATCAAATTCTAGTTTCGTTCCATATTTTTAAACAAAATTAAATTATAAATTACAAAATTTGTAAATGTTACAATCATCACATCGATTTCTTTTCGGGCAACATATACAGTGATATAGCAATCAATTTGAAATACATCGAAGTGTTATGGCGATGGTAGAATATTATTTCCTCCCTTAAGGTGATTACATGTTTATGTGGCAGTGGCGTGTTTATAAATCGATTGTCGTATCATTATGTATAACGCCGGAAATTGGATAGATGAGATAATCATAAAAATTGCAAACTTTTTAATTTATTATTCTTTTTTTAAATAAAGGACACTAAAATTTAACCAACTTTCATAATTTTACAATAGGGGCACGTTAAAATGACAAAACCTCTTAAAATAACACCATATCACCATTCCTAGCAATCATTTGTACACGTGTACGAATAATAAGCTGCCATGTGGCAATAAAAAAAATGCTCAAGTGTACAAATCTCGGTCAGCAATATACAACAGTGTATACAATAATTTTTTCTCGGCCAACAATATCCAACACGCTGTACAACAATCTATAGATTGCCGTGTAGCGTATATAATATTGTTGTGTAGCGTTAATAATATTGCTGGATATGTGGTGTCACGGTATCACTTTAAGAGGTGTTGTCATTTTAACACAAACCTTTTACAATATGTTCAAATCTTATTGAATAGATCAAAATTTATCAAACCTTATAATAGTCTTATTTTTTCTATTTTAATATGTCCACAAAATTAGTATACTTTTATTTTTAGGAAGGTTTTTCTCCCCTCGTATTATACTTTTTCCACTAATTATTTTAAACACTTTTTTTCTATCTCTCTACTACTTTTCGTATTGGAACTCGTATCACCTCCAAAGTCCCCATTTTAATGGGATGGAGGGATTATTGTTAAGTTGGATATTAGTGTATATGCTATAAGAATGAAACTTGCAAATTAAGCACGATATTAAAATACATAGATTTGGATAAAAAGAAAATTTAACCATACCATTAATTCCCATTTCATAACAAGAAGTTAGTACTACATCCAAAGAAATTGGGATTAGCTAAAGATTTTTATTTTTGGACTCAAACTAGCTAGTCCTTATTCATCCTTAGCTACATGGCAAACAAACTAGAAAGCCATGAAATCAAGCAACCTTGCGGATACGGGCGGCGGCGGCGGCGGTTCTGGTGATGGTGAAATCCCAGGAGATGACTTCATGGCGGGCGACAAAAACCCCAGTGGAGGCAGAGAGTCCTACTTGAACTCTCGCCTGTAGAAGGCTCTTCAAGTCATAAACCTTACTCACCTCAGTCCTCCTCCCGCCGGCGGTGACGACGACGACGGTGATCGTCTTTGTGGCGGCGACGTAGCTGATGTCGGCGGTGACCTCCTCCCCGACCAGCCCCTCGGGGATAATCGTGGCCGTATCGGACCTAATCGACTCGAAGTTGATCCCCACGTGGGGCCCCTCCGGGTCCACTTCCGGGTTCGGGTATATGTCGAATTCTACTGCAAAGAGGTTGGGCGTGTACCCTATGTACTCGTAGATCCCGAGGTTCTCGCCAAAGGAGGCACTCGGGATCTGGGACCCCACCGGGGCGATGAAGAAGGCGAGGCCTTCCGCGGCCGCGGTGGCGCCCGTGTTTGGTCGGATGAAGAATTTCACGGTGGTTGTGAAGTCGGCGTCCGACCACCCGGGCATGTCGCCGAATGTGAACGGCACGGAGTGCATGGCCCGGCCGACGTTGTTTAGGACGGCTTCGCCGTCAGGTCTGGTGGCGGTGAGCTGGAGGTAGGTCGAGTCCGCACGGATGTGGGTGTTGCCTTGGTAGGTTAAGGTGGCCGGCTTCACTCCGTCGTTGAAGGTGTAGTTGAAGGACTGCGTTACCGACTGTGATCGTGCAGTGTTTGCGAGGACGAGGACGAGGAAGAGGGGAATTAGGGTTTGAAGAAACTTGGCCATGGTGATATTAGGTAGCTAGGGTTAGGGTTTTGCCTTTGAGATTGTGGGTACTTGGTTTCTCTCTTGACCCCCTATTTATACTAGTTTTAGTACTACCAATATCATGCATTGCATTATAGTCGCAATTCGTACTAAATTCAAATGTACTACTTGTCAATATGCCAATGTAAAATGAGATCTTATCCTCTTGAGATCAACTAATTAATTAACTAATACTCATATAAACAATTACTACAACGTTTATTGTGTTCCAAATCAAAGATTCAATCCTCCGCATTGACCGGCTGTCGCACTAATTAAATCCATCTATTACCATCTTCCTAGAGTTGAAGTACTAGTGACCATTTGTTAATTTGTAGTTTTCTCGTAGTAAGTGCCACTATGCATTATAGTCACAATTTCTATTATATTAGCAAATGAAGCTTGTAAAATTGAGATCTTTTCTTCTTAATATTAATAATCAATTAATACAAATATTGTGCCATGCACCCCATGTGTTTATATTAATCTATACACAATTATCAAACTTTATTGTATTCCAAATGAAATATTTGATTCCCCACATTAGCCGGCTGTCGCATTAATTGCTACACACTAATTAAATCCATCTATTACTACCATCTTCCAAGAGTTGACCTACTAGGGCACATATCCATATTGTAGCTTTGTGGCATCCCTCTTTCTATGTATAATGTATCATGATTCTTAATACTTTCACTAATGAAATGCAGTTCAGTTAGTAAGAATCCCCCTTTCAACAAAAATATAAACTGCATGAATATAAGAAATCATATCGACTTATAAAATTTTGTTTCTGGAAAATAAGAACAGATTCTCGAAATCACAAAATTATTCTATTTTTAGATTGAACATGATTAAGCTCCCGCATGCACCTCTAGTTGGGCTCGAGTCGCTTAATGGATGTGAGCGTCTGACTGTCTATTGATCGATCTCGTGATTCTTTTAACCATTTTGACGCCTATAAATATAAAAATGTACGTTGAATTATAAAACTATCCTTAATAGACACTAAAATAAGTAAGAATGTCATAACTCATAAGTATAAGAAACTTATCGGCCTTTTAGGGTTTGAATATTGAATATTCAATTATCCAATTATCAACGTTTATTGTATTCCAAATTACGTATTTGATTCTCCCCATTACCCATGGCTATCTTTATTAGTCGAATTAACTACGTTCCAAAATTTAATTGACTGGAACGATCAATGACATTTGAAGAAGACCTGTCGATAATTGCAGTTTCATTAGATCTCCATGAAAACGCTAGCTGTTATTATTAATCCACCCTATTGTTGTTGTTATTGTTGTCGTCCAGCCCCTCATCACGCCTGCATTTCTTGAGCAACCTCTACGGGCACAAATTAAACTACGGCCAACATAGCCTAGTAAACCTCTTTTGCACAGTGTGTAACGCGCTTTATAGTTTCTACACAAGCGCGCACAACACTAGCCGTGTCCCATGTGTGCAAGCTTGTGCATAACATAGTAAACTGTGATATTATTAATAGGTCTTATTCAAGTGACAGTGAACGTTCTAATCAATTGAATGTGGACACGTCTTCTCAAATACCAAAAAATATACTACTATGCACAATTTGTTTAACTATGTTGATGTGCATATAATAATTGTTCTAGACCTATCTAATTGTCTCAAATATAATCAATTATTGCCATCAAAGTAATAATTTTACCATGTTAAATTATTCCCTCGAGATTTACAAATCTAACTACTAGTTTAAGTTCAACATGGCCGGTCAACCGTCAATGTGGGAAACAAAGTAGTATGTAATTTGGAATGCAATAAACGTTGATAATTGTATGTATAAATATTCAAATGCATGTGGTGCATGACACGAGTGTTATTAGTTAATTAGTTCATACCCAAGAGGATAAGATCTCAATTTAACGATAAGATCTCAAATTACATTAGCATATTCCCAAGCATATGTGAATGCAATATATTGTAATTGTAAATATAGTGCATGAAGCACTAAAACTAGTATAAACAGAGGCTAAAGTGAAAAACCCTATAATACCCACTACCTCAAAGGAAAAATTAGTGGAGGATAATAGAAGTGAATGATCGAGAGTTGAATGAATTTTTTTTTTCACTTTAATAAGAGATAAAATTGTAATTTTACAAAATAAGTTTCTCTAAAAAATCTCAAAACAACGTCGTTTGCTGTCTTCTTCTTAAAAAATTTCAGATCTGGATTGATTGTAGTTTATCCTCATTTTGTCACAAAGCTATTTTTCAGTTGTCGCCCCATCCAGTTTCAATTAAGCCACAACACCTACGCAATGCAACCAGACATAAATTGCAACTAACCAATTTATGCCGCAAAACAATTTTTCTGTTTCATCAATTTTTGTAATTCTGTGATTTATTTATTTTAGTTTCGATATTGTTAAAATCAAAATAAATGAATAAAACTTCAAAGATTACTCAATTAAAATTCAAATATTACATTAATTAAATCAAGAAAATTAGTAGTAGTACTAATTAAAAATGTCAACATGCATAATTAAAACTCCTAATATTACATAATAAAATAAACTTTAGTTGTTGTGTGCCAAATTTATTCGATAAGATCTTGTTTGAGTTGACCGTAAGTTCGTTCTTGCGGATGGAAGCATGCCTCATCGCCGATGTGAACTCTTGCAATGTAGAGAGACCCTCGCGTCCAGCACATGTGGGGCACTGCTGGAAATACTCATTACGTCCTACCAACATGATGTCTTCAGCTTTTAAACTTTACCATACATACCTCTTTCCATATGATAACAATAACAATAGTAATAATAACAAAGGGTAGATTAATATTAATAACACCTCTATCAAGGTAATTGTCGCATTAATAGAAATAATTAAAATGTGCAATTATTGATAGGTCTTCTCCAATTAAATGTGGCACGTCTTCTCCAATAACAATATACACAATATGATTAACTATTTTTGTGAATCTCGAGGTTCTTATAATAAATGTAACACATCTATCAATTAATTTTGCCATTTCTGCAGTTTAATAATTCCTCGAGATGTATAAATTAATTTATTTTAAGTTCAAACTAGTCAACTCTTTCTCTTATTGGCCATGAGTAACTACCTCCAAACCCTAAAAGGCATACTTGCCCAATTAATTTGTTATACCTATGGCATAGTTACATGTTTTAGTTTTTATTAGGGATCGATTTATAATTCAATAAACATAGCATATACATATAGTGTGATGATTGCATAAAGTTAAAAATGATGGTTTGATCTATTTTAAGTTTATTTTTGAGTTGGAGCAATGTGGTTTTCTTTTTGAGACAAAAATCACGCACACCAATACCTAGCTAGCACAAATCACCAACCTATTACATTAGATGTGAGACTTCTTACCAACTGAGTTCCACTTCGATAGTTAAGCATGCGGGACTAATAATACTTCTTACACTGGCTTACTACGAGAAAACTACAAATTAACAATAGAGAAAACTTCTTTTTTGGTCCACGAACTTTGCCAAAGTATCATTTTAGGTCCGTGAACTTTGAAAATATCATTTGAGGTCCATCAACTATGGGATAATATCATTTGAAGTACTCTTTTACTATTTCCAAGTTTTTCTGGACGAAAATACCCTCAATACCTTAAAGGGTATATATTTTTAATAAACTTATCATATACTCATATTTTTTATAAATATCTTTACAATATATTTTTAACAATTTTTCTAATATAATTTGACCTTCAATATTATCACTTAATTTTGTGACATGCAAGTTAAATTGCTTCTTCAATTATTTATATTAAAGAATTTTAAAATTGAATATAGAACTTCTTTAATAATAAAAAAATTGAATAAGGATTATTTCTTGCATGTCACAAAATTAAGTGATAATATTGAAGGTCAAATTATATTTAGAAATTTCATCAAAAATATATAGTAAAGATATTTATAAAAAATATGAGTATATCATAAGTTTATTAAAAATATATACCCTTAAAAATATTGAGGGTATTTTCGTCCAAAAAAACTTGGAAATAGTAAAAAAAGTACTTCAAATGATATTACTCCATAGTTTATGGACCTCAAATGATATTTTCAAAGTTCACGGACCTAAAATAATACTTTGGCAAAGTTCGTGGACCAAAAATGATGTTCCCTCTTAACAATAAGGATATTATATTGGTCTCTAGTACTTCAACTCTAGGAAGATGGTAACAGATGGATTTAATTAGTGCGACAGCCGGTCAATGCGGAGGATTGAATCTTTGATTTGGAACACAATAAACGTTGTAGTAATTGTTTATATGAGTATTAGTTAATTAATTAGTTGATCTCAAGAGGATAAGATCTCATTTTACATTGGCATATTGACAAGTAGTACATTTGAATTTAGTACGAATTGCGACTATAATGCAATGCATGATATTGGTAGTACTAAAACTAGTATAAATAGGGGGTCAAGAGAGAAACCAAGTACCCACAATCTCAAAGGCAAAACCCTAACCCTAGCTACCTAATATCACCATGGCCAAGTTTCTTCAAACCCTAATTCCCCTCTTCCTCGTCCTCGTCCTCGCAAACACTGCACGATCACAGTCGGTAACGCAGTCCTTCAACTACACCTTCAACGACGGAGTGAAGCCGGCCACCTTAACCTACCAAGGCAACACCCACATCCGTGCGGACTCGACCTACCTCCAGCTCACCGCCACCAGACCTGACGGCGAAGCCGTCCTAAACAACGTCGGCCGGGCCATGCACTCCGTGCCGTTCACATTCGGCGACATGCCCGGGTGGTCGGACGCCGACTTCACAACCACCGTGAAATTCTTCATCCGACCAAACACGGGCGCCACCGCGGCCGCGGAAGGCCTCGCCTTCTTCATCGCCCCGGTGGGGTCCCAGATCCCGAGTGCCTCCTTTGGCGAGAACCTCGGGATCTACGAGTACATAGGGTACACGCCCAACCTCTTTGCAGTAGAATTCGACATATACCCGAACCCGGAAGTGGACCCGGAGGGGCCCCACGTGGGGATCAACTTCGAGTCGATTAGGTCCGATACGGCCACGATTATCCCCGAGGGGCTGGTCGGGGAGGAGGTCACCGCCGACATCAGCTACGTCGCCGCCACAAAGACGATCACCGTCGTCGTCGTCACCGCCGGCGGGAGGAGGACTGAGGTGAGTAAGGTTTATGACTTGAAGAGCCTTCTACAGGCGAGAGTTCAAGTAGGACTCTCTGCCTCCACTGGGGTTTTTGTCGCCCGCCATGAAGTCATCTCCTGGGATTTCACCATCACCAGAACCGCCGCCGCCGCCGCCCGTATCCGCAAGGTTGCTTGATTTCATGGCTTTCTAGTTTGTTTGCCATGTAGCTAAGGATGAATAAGGACTAGCTAGTTTGAGTCCAAAAATAAAAATCTTTAGCTAATCCCAATTTCTTTGGATGTAGTACTAACTTCTTGTTATGAAATGGGAATTAATGGTATGGTTAAATTTTCTTTTTATCCAAATCTATGTATTTTAATATCGTGCTTAATTTGCAAGTTTCATTCTTATAGCATATACACTAATATCCAACTTAACAATAATCCCTCCATCCCATTAAAATGGGGACTTTGGAGGTGATACGAGTTCCAATACGAAAAGTAGTAGAGAGATAGAAAAAAAGTGTTTAAAATAATTAGTGGAAAAAGTATAATACGAGGGGAGAAAAACCTTCCTAAAAATAAAAGTATACTAATTTTGTGGACATATTAAAATAGAAAAAATAAGACTATTATAAGGTTTGATAAATTTTGATCTATTCAATAAGATTTGAACATATTGTAAAAGGTTTGTGTTAAAATGACAACACCTCTTAAAGTGATACCGTGACACCACATATCCAGCAATATTATTAACGCTACACAACAATATTATATACGCTACACGGCAATCTATAGATTGTTGTACAGCGTGTTGGATATTGTTGGCCGAGAAAAAATTATTGTATACACTGTTGTATATTGCTGACCGAGATTTGTACACTTGAGCATTTTTTTTATTGCCACATGGCAGCTTATTATTCGTACACGTGTACAAATGATTGCTAGGAATGGTGATATGGTGTTATTTTAAGAGGTTTTGTCATTTTAACGTGCCCCTATTGTAAAATTATGAAAGTTGGTTAAATTTTAGTGTCCTTTATTTAAAAAAAGAATAATAAATTAAAAAGTTTGCAATTTTTATGATTATCTCATCTATCCAATTTCCGGCGTTATACATAATGATACGACAATCGATTTATAAACACGCCACTGCCACATAAACATGTAATCACCTTAAGGGAGGAAATAATATTCTACCATCGCCATAACACTTCGATGTATTTCAAATTGATTGCTATATCACTGTATATGTTGCCCGAAAAGAAATCGATGTGATGATTGTAACATTTACAAATTTTGTAATTTATAATTTAATTTTGTTTAAAAATATGGAACGAAACTAGAATTTGATATTTTTCGGTGTTTTATCTAGTACACATATATTCAAATTAACGGATCCACATGCGCATTACAAGGGGCAATTGCCCCAGCTGAAAAAAATTATTTATACTATTTTGATTACTAATTTTAAATTTTTTTGAAATATCCTCTATACATGTCCCTTGTCTAATTCTTAAAATATTATTATAGGTATTTTTGTGCCATCTATATAGAATTTCTGGCTCCGTTTTTTATTCAAATATAATTTCCATTTGTTTGGATGCAATAAGGATTAGCTAGTTTGAGTCCAAAAATAAAAATCTTTAGCTAATTTCCATTTGTTTGGTGTTATGCAATGGGAACTAATGGCATTAATGGCATTAATTAGTTATGGTTTACTTATTGCTTCTTGCCTACATTTTCTTCTATCCATATCTATGTTTTTTTTTTAAATTGTGCTTAATTTTTGTCAGTTTGATTCCTATAATATGTAACTAACTAAATCTATTTTCTAAAAGAGTGAACTATAAAAATAGTCCCTGGACTATGCATTTATCTCGCCAGACAACCCTGGACTTTAAAAATATCCCCAGACAACCCTGGACTAAGCCTTTATCTCAAAATTGGTCCTTTTTCACTGTTTCGTACCGAAACTACCCTTTTAGGGCTTTGGGCATTTTCGGAAGTTCAAAAAAATCACTTTTTCAGATGTCAGCACATTTAATGAGATGTTGCAGGTTGTCTCATTATATTAATGCAGATGTCTTTCTCTCTCTCTCTCTCTCATTCTTTCTCTCACCTTCTCTCCTCCATCTCTCTCTTCTCCTCCCTTCTTCTTCCTCCCCTTCCTTTCTTCTGCAACAGTCGAGAAAACATCTCGACTCAAGAAAGAAATCAAAAT